>NW_021703778.1:105647452-105694952 GCF_005190385.1 Monodon monoceros
AGAAAGAAAGAAAGAAAGAAAGAAAGAAAGAAAGAAAGAAAGAAAGAAAGAAAGAAAGAAAGAAGAAGAAAGAAAAAGAAAGAAAGAAAGAAAAAGAAAAGTTTGGAATAATGCAGAGCTGGGGGTTAAAATGATTGGTAGAGTGAAGAATACAAGGTTTAGAAGTTAAGATTGCAGCAGAAGGATTAATAGTGTCATTTCGGGCTATGGCAGTAAGGGGGAAATTAAAGTGAGAAGACTTTTATTAAAAAGAATGTGGAAGGTTTAAGACAAGGTCTCGAGGGTGGTGAAGAGAAAGTCTAGTTGGAGTAATGGATGGGAAGAATGGAAAAATTAGAGGTTGTGGTCCAAGAGTATAATTTCTCGGTTTACAAATTTTAGTTTTATAATTATTATTTCCATAGGACTGTATAGAAGACTCTCATATATCTCAACATACACACACGTCTATGAAAGGAATTTGGAAAAGAATGAGTACAAAAGTAATGGAAGGGAATTTAGTATCTGTTCTTAATAAATGTCATCTTCTCCTGAATTTTCCTCTTCCTACACAGTTTAAGTAGTAATAAGTATGTTTCATCTGGCCTTCCAGATCTCTCAGTGCATCCAAAAAAAAATTCTTTAAGGCCAATCCTGCAACTGTATTTTCTCAAATAGAGATGGAATAAAAGAGAGGGATGGGGGAGAGAGAAATTCATCATAGACACATTTGCTGAAAAAGTCTGGCAGATGAACAAAACATGATTTTTTGAGAGGTTCTGTAATGGATAGATCTTTTTCTCACTTATGTACTTATGTGAAACTAGGAAAGATAGTAAAGTGCAAAAAAAAACCTACCAACTTTAAAAAAATTACTAAATCTTAGCAGCTTTGACTCTAGCGACTTATAGTTAAGTTATCCAAATGCTCTTAAGGCTGCCTTTTTATTTCCTTTCATTTTGACACTATAATATAATGTTTCATTTCTCAAAATCAGAATGTGAATCAGATAGATACAGTAAATTGATAAATCCTACATCTGTGATTTTATCTTCAGCAGTAAAAATAATGTCATACCATAAGGTCAAAGATTATTAACTACAAAACATTAAAACTACTGAGTTTAAAATATTTTTCCTATTTTCTAGAGGAAGAGGCCAAGAAGCATACTTTAAATTTTCACATTTTCTCCACACATTAGCTGGGCTACAGTTTTATTTCTAAGGCATAATTAAACAAATATGCCACTTTAGGGAGATTCTATAAGCCATTCAATTCACTTTAGGTTAACAAGAAAGTGAAATCCATAATAAAATATGTTGTTGAATTGTCATTGTACTTAGTCATTTCTTCATAGATTTTTGCATGTTTTGTATTATTTTCCTCACATTATTTCACAAGGGGAAGTTTAGTAAAAATGGTTTTTGATAGTAACAAATAAGCAGAAATCCTTCCAGGATGCCCAAGATGGCATATGGAAAACACTTTTTTTTCTTAATAATCTCTACTGGCATTCATTTAAAAATTGTTGAAATTCTAAGGAGTCACACAACTAGCTACCATTACAATAGAAAGCCTGCCAGATCCCGTCAGCAAAAGAGTTACTGTTTCAGTCTTGCTCCCCCAAATCGCTACCTACAATTTACTTTTAGGGCTATGTGCTCTAAACTATTTATACGATTGTCAAGGACAAATTGTTCTGATATTCGTACTGTGCTGTTTTACACATTGCTCTGTTAAGAGGTTTCCTAGGGACTAAGGAATCTGTTTATTAGAATTCTTGTGTTGGTGGTGTTTCTTTTAATGAAATGTTCAGTTTATGGTTAGCATTATGACAAGAGACCAAAGCCTTTTTGTCAGGATAGAGGTTTCCTCTCCATGGCTGACAAAATCCTTTGACGCTCTCTCTCTGGCTATAAACAAAAAACAAAATAAGAGTTTGAAAGGGTAGAAGTAAGGAGCTCTCTAGAAATTTCTCTACACTTTTGCTTCTATCTTATGAGGGCAAGTCTCACATACCAACTTCAGAGCAGGACCCTGAATGCCCATTTTGGATTATTAATCCCATATTTCAAACTAAAATAGAAACCAAAAAAATGGAACCTGTACCAAGCTAATTATAATTGAATTAGATTCTGATATTATAGCCAAAAGGGCAAAGAGAAGGGTTCTTAGCGGATTAGAAGCAGTTTATGTATAGGAAAAATGAAGAACATTATAAGACAAAAAGGCTCTCAGAGATTAGAAGATAAAAAGGTTGATAGCAGGAGAGATTTTTCACCTTTTTACATGGATAAAATATAATATTGTCTTGTTAGGGACTATGGATCTGGGAGCGTGTGGAAGCAAGCATTGTAAGTGCCTCCTTGAAACAAGTATCCCTTAACCACAGGAGGGGGTTTGACCCATATTTGGAAAATACCACTCTAAAATTTATCTCTTCCCCTTTCCTTTATATATAAATCACAAAGCACTAAAAGAAAAGACATGGGACTATAACAAGGCATTGCGTAGTTAGCAAAGAAATGCCTAGCCTTCAAGAGTTGTAGGTTTAAGAAGAGCCAAGTGGAATGAACTAGTCCTTTTGGCTTGCTACTAAAATAGAAAACAGAATACATGGCTGAATCTCTAAAAATGCTAAATTTGATATATGGTTGGGTAAAAGACTTGGGCTTTTTGACTTAAGGAAACCTTTTATGTCTTATTCTGTAAATGAAGAAAGAAAGGACTGCTATCTTTGTATAAGGGGTCTATGGAGAAATATGTAAGAACAGCATGCCACATAAATGTGAAATTATAGCAACAAGAGCAAAAAGCCCCTTTTTTTTGTCAGTTAGTTTAATATCAAGATTGAATTATTTCAAACATTCACATAACAGGACTTTATTAATCGCTATCAAGTGTGGCCCAGTCCAGGGAAATCCATATGTCTCTCCAGTTCCCAGATGAGCACTACACAGATTTCTGAAAGTGTTTTCTGCTAGTGTCCATGAGCAGACAAGCACTAGACAAATAATACTTGCAGAGTTATTTTCCTGGCTTCATTTTCCTTACTCCCTTACTTTGTATTTCCGTCCTCCCTGTCTTTCAGGGAGTATAACTGGCTGCTCAAAATACTGGTTAGTAGCATATAATTCTCAATTTAAATTCATGAAAAGTAGTATGAATTGAACAACATCTCAGCTTCGTCTTTTATTTTCTTTTAAGAAGGATTTTCTTAACTCTGTACTATTTGGATGCCTGAGTTCTTTTGGTTTTGAACTCATCTAAGAGATGCCTTCTGTCTAATGCTTGAATTCCTTTTTTTTTCCTTCTTTCTAACCTCACCTGAATGCTGAGAGGAAATCTGTTATTGTTTCTACCTTGTCAGAGTAAATGTTGCTTATTAACTGGTGTCTCACCAGTATGAGAGGTCCCTTTGAACTCCTAGGGAATAAAAACCAGGAGTGTGCTCCATGGAAAGGGTCAATAGCTCATCATTTTATTTCTAAGAATTGCTTGAGAGAGGTTTAAATCCTTTGAGAGAAGTCCACTAAAGTGGAAAAACAAAATAAAACAAAACAAAAAACCACAAGGGCCTTAGATGAAATAGTCCATAATTTAAATCTGGCATCCCTACATACAAGTTTTATGACTCTGGCCAAGTTCAGTTTCCTCATCCACAAAGCTAGAAATAGCAATATATATTTCTGTTAGTCAAGTAGTAAATGTGAATGCACCTAGTATTAGCTTGATCCATAAAAAAAATCATTATTTTTGGAGGCCCCAAATAGTCAATATCAGCAAATTTATATGGTTCATAATATATAGCAGAGGCTTAAATATGATTAGGTAAAAATCTATAATATTTTCTCCTCTCTTTTTTTTTTTTTCTTGCGGTGCGCAGGCCTCTCACTGTTGTGGCCTCTCCCGTTGCGGAGCACAGGCTCTGGACGCGCAGGCTTAGCAGCCATGGCTCACGGGCCCAGCCGCTCCGCGGCATGTGGGATCCTTCCGGACCGGGGCACGAACCCGTGTCCCCTGCATTGGGGGACCACTGTGCCACCAGGGAAGCCCTCCTCTCTTCTTTTGTCTGTTGTTTTCTTCTCAAATTTATTAGCATATAAAATATTCTTTCAAAAAACTCCGTATCTTGCCACTAAATGTAATATCTGGTTAAAGTATACCTCATAGGATATGCATATAATCATAAAAATTATGATTATGGAAGTAATTGTATCTAGAGCTTGTCCCTTGTCCAAATCCACTGAAATGGATCCACTGTATACATGCTTGCTAATATTTTCTAATAATCTGCAGAGCTTTATTCTCCTTTTGTTATGTTTGGAAACTATGAGAGTTAGATTGCATGACTGTGTGTTCAGACTGCCAAATGCCAATAGGAGCAGACTGCACAGGAAGAGAAGTGTGTTCGTTTGACAATGTGTTATACACTATTGATGATGATTTTGAAATCGAAGTTGGTACTCTTGCCTTTTGCTCAGGGATATGAAGTTTTAAAATTGTCTTTATTTCAATTAAAGAGCAATGGTTAGTGCTGTTGTTTATGTTCATCCCTCCTGTCAGTGTATGTGTGTAATTATAACACGTAAGGTTTTACTCTCCCAAATGCTTTTGAATTTTGTCCAGAACAACATATTTCTTAAGGTATTTGCATTTATTCAGCAGAGACTATTCATGATGCTGCTTATTTTCTTGATTAAATAGTGTTTACTCAGAGTCGCCTGTCTTCTCTGTTTCTAATTCCTAAGCTGGGACTGCTCATCATCATAGCCCATGATAGATGCAGGACGGACCCACACGACTTTGGGATTTTTTTCCTGACAGTCCTCAACAAATATTAAGTAACTTAAATTCTTATTGCTTACATTATAGCTTAGAGGAAATATGGAAGTAAAAGAATTGGGATTCTTGCTTTCCACCAATATGCAAATTGCTTAGCAGTTTACAAATGTCAGATTCTGAGAGTAAATGATTTTCATTTTCATCACAACAGCTTCTCTAGCTGATAAATGACGATAATTGTACTTGTCTCATACTTGAAACCGATACTGAAGGTCATGCAAAATGCTATAGAGAAACAGGTGAAGAGACATTATTGACTCAAGTGTGTGTTTGTATTTGTGTGCATTTGTCAACCTTCAGGACAAAAGTAGGGGATTTGACCCAGGGGAAGTTGCCAGATTTCATTGAGCCCCAAAGGCAATACAGAGGGAGAATTTCCACATCAGGTGTTTCTCCATGAATTACTCCAGATAGTTGCTTGCATGCTGAAAGAAATTCTAGGATGTCATTTCAAGTTTTTGAGAATTATTTCTACACTGTTCTAATGAAATGTCATATACGTGTTTAGAAAATTTCTAATATCCTTTCAAAGGGACCTGAGAAGAGAATCCTGTCGTTAGTAGGTGGCTAATATTTGAGAATTACTAAGGATCCAGCAAGAAGACTAGGGCTTAACTATCCAGGTTTTGTTTTCCTCTTAGTACAAAAGACACTTAAAATGTATGTGTTTCATGGAGATATTTAGCTGAGAAAAAATATGTACCCAAAAATGTGCACTTTGGTGGGGAGAACTTACTAACAGGACAGCCATTTCCCATTTACCACATTTGCAACTTTGTAGCTGGAAAGACACTAGACATGGTTCTCACCAATAAGATGTGGGCAGAAGTGCCTTAAGAATCTTTCATTTTTCTTTCTTTCTGCCATAAAATAAAAACAAATTACATGAGGACAAACCTTTTGCTCTGCTCCCCCCCCCCCCAGCTTCCTTTCTGTGGGGATGGCAGTCATAGAGCCTGGAAGTAGAACAGCCAGTATGGAGCCCTAAGAACAAAAGTCTTATCCTGATAATGATAATGTGGAAAGATAGAAGGAGCCTGTGTTCTTGAGGGCATCGTTTGGCCACTGTGCCATCTGTGGACTGTCTTTCCGGGGAATTCTTATTGTTGAATATATATAAACTCTTATTTATGCTACTGTTGATCAGATTTTCAGTTTCTGGTAGCTGAAAATATTTGTACTGAAAAAAACCCCACCATTCCATTCTCTGCACCAATGTTTTTCAGATTTTAGTGTGCATCAGAATCACCTAAGGGCTTGCTAAAGCATGGATTGTCGGGTCCACAGTAAGTCTGCGACAACACCTGAGAATTTGCTTTTCTAGCAGGTTCCCAGGTGATGCTGATGCCAGTGGTCCAGCGGCCACACTTTGAGCACCATTGCTCAGAAGAATGATTTTTCTAAAATATAAATTTTAGGGTTTTCCTGGTGGTGCAGTGGTTAAGAATCTGCCTGCCAATGCAGGGGACACGGTTTCGATCCCTGGTCTGGGAATATCCCACATGCCATGGAGCATCTAAGCCTTTTTGCCACAACAACTGAGCCTGCGTGCGCTAGAGCCTGTGCTCTGCAGCAAGAGAAGGCACCGCAATGAGAAGCCCATGCACCGCAACAAAGAGTAGCCCCTGCTCGTGGCAACAAAGACCTGATGCAGCCATATATGTATATATAAATTTTAATATGACAGTTATATGCTTAAAATATATTAGTACTATCCCCCAAACCTTTCAAAACAAAAGGCAAGCTCTTTGCAATGATATCTAGATCTGTTTCTCCATCTTTGTCTTTGGTATCTCTTCCATGTTGACCCTAAGCTCCTGACACACTCAACTGTCCATAGTTCCCTGATAGTATTCTCTCTTCTCTGTAGCCACTTTGTAACATACTTTTTCCTCTGCCTAGAATATTCTTCTCTAGTATTTTCTTGACCCTTCTAACTAGTCTTTCAAGACTCAGTCTTCACTTGGCTAAGTCACGGGGTTAAGCACCCTGCAATGTGAAACAATTGTTTACTTTTCGGTCCTATGCATGCACTTTTCTTGGAGTGGAGTCTGTGGCATTCAGGCACTCACCTCCATAGCCCTAGTGCCCAACATAGGTGCTGAAACATAGGAAGTACTCATTTAAAAGGCTTGCTGAGTGAAAGACTGAGTATTTGTTGAAGCATCGGGAATGTTATGTGTTTATGATATAGTTCTTTTATACCCGTAATATGAAATAGAACTTCCCTCTTTCTGTATAGATCTGTTTGTTGTTTATGATAACACAATTTAATACTTTATTATAATCACTTTCTTCACAGTTTTAAAATAATTTTGATGGGTGACCTTTGAACATAGTCCCTTGCAAGGGACAAAGGCCTTGTTTTATCTCTCTCTCTCTTCTTTTTTTTTTGATGCAACAGAAATTGAAACCAGAAAATTCTCACAGAACAGATGCCCTTGCAATTGAAAAGCACTCCCTCTAATAATGCTTGGCATAATTTTTGTTAGGTTTGTATCTCTGGTATAATTACATGATGATTTTAGTGGAAATTATAAAGAAGTATTTTACAAAGGAATGGAATATTTTATGTGTAGTTATATGTAAATTTACTCTTATAAATATGCAAGCTTTCTTTTTCACATGGGTATTTGCTTAAGGATCACTCTGATAAATGCAAACAAGCCTCATATTATTTATTAGAAGATTGCTGAGATATATAACAGTAATTGTCATACCACTCTGTAGAATTCACTTCCAGAATCTGCAGTTGTTCCGATTGACTGATATGCACAGTAAAAATTGGCGTATTTATAAATTCTGTTGAGATATTAAAATATCTAAGTTTTTATTTTCTTCAGATGCATAAATCACTTTTTATGTGCATGTTGTTATTTACCAAGCTAATCTGGCTTTCAAATGAGGCAAAAGCTCTAGTTTGTACAATATGATTCCTGATAGTATCATTCATAGCAGTGTTAATCTAATAATAGATAAGAGAAGTATAAAGGATGAAAAGTTTGATCTGTGGAATCCTGTATGATACAATATATCATAAGAGGAATGTTCCACTACTGGCTGTGTTTTCCCAAGGTTAAGTTTGAGGTACAAATAACGTGAGTGTCCATTTCACAACAAGATGTACAAGACTTTTCTTTCCTTTATAAGGTAACTAGCAGCATTTCCATAAGAAAATTAAAACAAACAAAAAACTTGAGTTCAGTTCATTTCAGTTAATATAACACCACTTGTTGAGAGTCTTCTGCTTCATTAGCACTGTCTAAATATTCTGGGAAGCACTTGAATGCATAGATGCATAAAGACATAAGGATAAACACTAAAATTATTTTGCAATGCTTAGTATTTTAGGCCAACTTCAGAAGATAGTGGCTTGGTTTCAGCCATGGCAAATGTCCATTGCTTATTTCCTTATTCTCTGTGCATCAAAATGTTTAATTATTCAAGAGATGTTCTTGTTTTCTAAGTGAAACTCAGGAAAGAGCATGACAGGTCCCTAGAGTGATACTGAGATATTGTCATAAAGACTTTCTTTAAATGATTTAAATTCTGAAACATGGTTAGAAAATGTTAAGAGCTTAAATACATCTTAAGACATACAAATCATGTGTTACTGAATTCTCGAGGACAGACACACTGGCTCCGTTTTTCTCCCTTTTATGGCATGATATCATGTTGGAAAAATCAGGTAACATTTGAGGCAGAGGAAATTCTAAATGCCTTCTTGGTATGGTTGGCACCATCTCTTCATGGCAAATAAGTCACATGATACCTAGAATCAGGGTCCCATCCAGCGTATCACCAATGGAGGCAGTTCCTCCAGACCCACTCCTGGTCTAAGTGTTTCTCATACAAGTAGCCACCAGGGAGAGTGAGAAAACTATGCAGGCTCTTTGTTCTAGGAGGACCCATGGCTTCAATACATCTATAACTGTCTTACAATTACCAGGCAAATGAGACTGCTTTGCTCTGTGTCTCCGGTTACTAAACTTGTATTATGACTTATTTATTTCACCACAGATATTTTAAACCTGATTTACCTTTTTATAATAGTGTAGATGGCACTAACCTCCTGCCTGGATACCCTCCCCACTCTGATTGGGCTTTGACACTTCACTGTGATTTGCTCTATGGGGGTCACTCTCTCAATCCACTTGATCTAGACACCCTATGCTGACTCTTCACCCTTGACCTCTTCACCCTTGGACCTACCTAATGGCTTTTGAACTAAATTTTTTGGAAAGGAAGGAAAGGAAGAAGCTTTTTGTTAAGTCTTAATTGTCTCTACCATATTAAAATTATTTATAAGTATTCAGAAGAATTATTTTTAATTGGTCCTTTGAGGACAAGTTTTCAGCAGGAATGCAGGCTTCTATCTGTTTCTCTACTATAGCTTTAAATACAAACAAAACAATGAGCAGTGTTGGGATACAGTAACAAGACAGTATTACCTTTAGTTTCAGTTTCAGGTTGGATTGAAGAGAAGCAGATAGAGTGAGGAGCCTTGTTTCAATTAATTCACCCTTATGATTAGAGGGCACCCAGGAAAATAAAGACAAGATCTAGTTATCAATGATTATCCAATTCTAATGGCCTAAATATTGAGGTCCAGATAGATTCTAAATAGCTCTAGTTTCTTCAGATCCCACAGATAGGGATCTTTTTTTTTTTTTTTTTTTTTTTTTTTGCGGTACGCGGGCCTCTCACTGCTGTGGCCTCTCCCATTGCGGAGCACAGGCTCTGGACTCGCAGGCCCAGCAGCCATGGCTCACGGGCCCAGCCGCACCGCGGCATGTGGGATCCTCCCGGACCTGGGCACGAACCCGCGTCCCCTGCATCGGCAGGCAGACTCTCAACCACTGTGCCACCAGGGAAGCCCTAAAACACATATTAACAATGGTTTTATATGAAGGTAAATAGTACTTGAAAATATGTGATAATAGGTAGAAACACTGAAATACTTCTCAAAGTGCATAGAAAATTTTTTATCTTTAATCTTCTTGAAATGCTCTGCATTTCTGGCAAACCATGTAGATAAGCTTCTTTTATTAATTCAGCCAACACTTATTGAATTTTCACTGTGTACTAATTAGGTAGTTCAGTGTAATGTGTCAAGTGCTGTGATTCAGATGAGAGCAGTATTCTCTGGATGTGCATGCAGTCTCCCCTCATGATATGGTCAGGAGAGGCTCACTGGAGCCTCTATTTGAGCACCACCTTGAAGGAAGAGTCAGGAGAAGATAGGGCATTGGATCAGGAAGTATGACCACTCAGAAGCTTGAGAGCACAGGTTTGCAGCACCACAGGTCATTCAGTTTATTGGATCTTAGTATTTAAGGTGGGGAGTTGTGAAAGGCAGTATTCTAAAGATATTCCCCTAAGATTTGTATACCTTGGTTATTCATCAAGCACTAATCTAGGTGCTGGCCGAAGAAACTTTCCATATGTGATTAAAATTACATTCCTGAAAATGGAGAACTTATCTTGGATTATTAGGGTGGGGCAAATCTAATCACTTGAGCCATTAGAAGCAAGGACATTTCCCCAAGCGGAGTCAAAGAGTTGCAGCCAAACGATGAGGCAGAATGGGAAGAAAGATTTGAAGTGTGAGGAGGAATTGACCCACTATTGCTGGCTTTGAAGAGAGACAATAGCCAGGGAATGTGGATGGCCTCTAGAAGCTGAAAATGACCCCCCGAAGGTCAGCAAGTAAAGAAGAACCTCAGTTCTACAGATGCAAGGAACTGAATTCAACCAACAATTTGAATGAGATTGGAAGCCAATTCTTCTCAGAGCCTCCTGTTAAGAGTCCTTGTGAATCCAACAGCAGAGAAAACAGCCTAGTCAACCCGAACTTGTAACCAACGAGACTGTGAGATAATAAATTGGTGTTGTTTTAAGCCACTAAATTGTGGTAATTTATGTCAGCAAAGCAAAACTAATAGAGGAGTAATGGTGAAAAACGAACCTAGGAGCAGTGATTCTTAACCAGGCAGAATGGTGTCCCCCAGAGGACATTGACAATAACTAGAGAGATTTTTGTTTGTCACAACAGGTAGGCGTTGGGGAGATGGAGTGGTGTTTGCTACAGACATCTAGTAGGTAGAGGCCAGAGATGCTACTCAAATTTTATAATGCACAGGACAGCCACCACAGCAAAGTATTATGTGGCCCAAAATATCAAGTATCAAAGCTGAGAAATCCTAGATGAGAAGTAGGCAAGCACTGGCTAGATCATCAAAGGTCTTATATGCCTTGATCCTAAGGAGTTTGTATTTTATCTTCAAGGCTATGACAGCCATGGAAGGTTATTTTGTGCTCTTTTCTCCCCCTAGCTAGATGGAGAATATGTTAAATTCTTTTGTTGAAAAAAGTGCACCAAGCAAGACTACGTTCATTATTAGAAGCAGTTCTGTTATTTAGCAAACATCAACTGAAAAAGTAGCTAATAAATGAAATCACATCAAACTTCTTTGTTGCTGATCTAACATAAATAATTATTTGTCTAGGCAAGTGGTCATTTAAAAAGTAATAATAATTGCCAAAAAGCTGACTTACAATGATGAGTCATTCTTAAAACTGGAAGCCTAATGATATTTTAGAAAAATATTTTAAAGAGAACACCAGAAGGAAGATTTCACTTAATTAATTTCCTGTGTCTTTATCTTTGTGAAGATGGCTCATCATATTAGTGATTTTACTTATTCACGTAAAATTCTCTGCTTGGTTAGTTTACTGTATAATTAGGCTATTGAACATCTACTTCCTTTAAATCCCTTTGTCTTAATCTTTTATATATATATAGGAGCACTGTTGCTGGATCTTACAGTTAAGACCATGTTTACATTTGTCAGAAACTGACAAACTGTTTTCCATAGTTACTATACCATTTTGCATTCCCATCAGCAATGAATCTTTTAGTGTTTTTCGTTTGTTTTTTGTTTCTGTTTTTTTCATTTATCTGCAGCTTGTATTTCCTGGATGAGCCTAAAACTTTGTTGATCCTGTATATGCCTTAAAAAGTCAGGAGTAAAAAATAAGTTCCCTTTTATCTCCTTAAACTCTCACAAACAATTAGCATATTTCATATTGGTAAGGATGATTGATAAGAATAATTCAGAAGTTCTGATTGTACTGATTTTTACTCACATTCTTAAGATTTCAATTGGAATTTTAATATAAAAATATATTCACTTAGTATGTGCTTGACCTAACTTATCCCAGACTGTTCCCTCCTTTAAAATAATGACTCCTATTGACTTGTCCTTCTTGATTATTAGATTGTATTATTTTTGAGTTATTACATTTCTTAGTTAATATACCTTATCATCATTGGTGCATACAGGCCCTCTCTTGTTTTCACTGATTTGTTTAGTTTGTGTGGTTCGTGCTAAATGGGCATTTTCTCTAGGCAATTTTAATTCATGTAAATGGTATACAGTTATATATCTCATTCTGTTTTTTTCCACTAAGTACTCTGTTTTTAAACTCTACCCACAGTATTCTACCTGCGTCCATCCAGCACATTCTAACTCTCCCAGTGTTGTCACTGTCCCAGTGATGTACACCCAGGTTATCTCCTCCCACTCTCCATTATGCAAATATTGTCACTGTGACACCTTCATAAATAAAAATGTACAATTATTTGTCTAAGCATGCAAGGCATGCCAGTGATTTCTTTGGAATACAGACTACGGAGCAAAATTCACAATGATAGGATATTCATCTTATACATTTGACTCAAATATGTCAGCAGTCTCCAATGAATGTACACTCTGGTTCATGAGCAACAACAGTGGTATCATCAGCTTTCTGGTTTTGTTGGCCTTTTAGCTATGAAATGATAACACATTGTAATTTAAGCATGTGTTTATTTGATTGTTCATGACTTAGAACATTTCTTCGTGTGTGTGATAGATTTAGGGCTTCCCTTTTATGTAAATTGCCCGGTCATGATTTTTGCCTGCTTTTCTTTTACAGTGGCTATC
Organism: Monodon monoceros; assembly: GCF_005190385.1. Classification (NCBI taxonomy): domain Eukaryota; kingdom Metazoa; phylum Chordata; class Mammalia; order Artiodactyla; family Monodontidae; genus Monodon; species Monodon monoceros. The sequence continues at coordinate 105,660,265 of NW_021703778.1, forward strand.
TATTCCTTGTTAATTTGCAGGAATTCCTTGTATATTATATATTAACCTTTTGTGAATGTTATTCATTCAAAATATCTTCTCCATTTTGTCTTCTGTATATTGATTTTGTCCGAACATACCTTCATTGAACAGAAAGCCTTAATATTGATTTAATAAAATGTATCTCCTCCTCTCCCACAGCATGGTTTGTATTTTGTTTTATTTTTTTAAGTCATTTGCTGACCTTGGGTCTCAAAGATATTTGCCCACATTTTACTCTATTAACTTTGTAATTTTGCCTTTCAAATATATGTTCTTTTAATTAACTTTTTAAATTTCAGGAATAGTTTTAGACTTATGGAAAAATTGTGAAGATAGTACAGAGAGTTCCAGTATACCCCACACTCAGTTTTCTCTATTATTAACATATATAAATATAAATTAGCATGCTATATGATACCACTAAAGAACAAAATTGATACATTATTACCAACTGAAGTCCATGCTTTATGCAGATGTCCTTAGTTTTTTACCAAGTGTCCTTTTTCTCTTCTGGGATCCCTTCCAGGATACCACAACACATTTAGTCATTGTGTCTTCTTAGGATTCTCTTGGCTGAGATGGTCTTTCAGACATTCCCTGTTTTTGATAACCTTGATGGTTTTGAGGAATACCGGTTTGGTATTTTGTAAAATGTCCCTTTATTGGGATTTGTCTGATTTGTCTGATGTTTTTCTCATGCTTAGTCTGGGGTTACGGGTTTAGAAGAAGAAGATCACAGAAGAAGATGCCATTTTTGTCACATCCTATCAAGGTCACATACTTTCAACATGATTTATCGTTGTTGATATTGGCCTTGCTCACCTAGCTGATACACCGTTGACTATGTTTTTCCTCTAAATAGTTACTTTCTCCCCCCTTTTCCACACTGTACTCTTTAAGAGGAAGTCACTGTGCACAGCTCACTAAAGAAGTGGAGAATTATACTAAATCTTGTTGAGGGCAAAGTATCTATGAAAATTATTGGAATTTATCCATTTAGGAGATTTGTCTATTCCCCCATTTATTTATTTATTCAATCATTTATTTATAGAAGTACAGACTCATGGAAACTTATACTTTGTGTTATAATCCAGCACTACTTTAATTATTTTGATACTCAAATTGTGCCAGGTTTGGCCCTTGTTTCAGTTGGCTTCTGTGCCCCTTCGACATACTCCAATCTTCATGATTCCTGCAGTACTTCCTTACTTTCTAGCACTATAAGATGCACCAGGCTCATCTTGTGTATTTCCCGCCCCAGTCCTAGAATCAGCCATGTCTCTAAAGAGCCCTGGTTTCTTTTATTGGAAAATGGTATTAGAAACCAAGATCTCAGCACTAGGTATACTCATTGCTACTGGTTCTAGGCCCTTACAGCTAACAGAGCAAGGATGTATATAATACATATAATATATATAACATTATAGATAGAGGTAATATATAATACTATATGATAAATATATATAATATAATCTCCATATATGCAAATTTACAAATATTTCTGTATGTTACCTTTTATACCAACATTAAGCTAAGCCTGAATTCATACTGATATCTCCGATTCTAATCCATTAACACATGTATTATTCTAACCCTCCTCTCCTTTCTTATCTGTAACTTCCTACCCCAATAGTAAAAAACCTGGCTCCATCCATTTACTTAACTGTTCAGTTCGGGTAAATGTGTATGTTTCAGAATTCTTAACCTTTAGGTCCATGGGAAACAGCTAGAGCACAGTGCTTAATTACAGCTACTTTTTTTTTTAGTCTTACATAGTCCACTCATTTCCAAAGTTACGTAGGTCAGCACCTTTTCACCCACCCCCTAGAATAAGATAGTTTCACACTTTTGTAGTACAATTACATTATTTTATCATATTTTGCACTTCACCCTGACCTCCTGAAGTTTTAAAAATCTACATACATTAAGGTTCATTCTTTGTGATGTGAAGTTCTACTGGTTTTGACAAATGCATTATATCATGTATCCCCCATTATATTATCATATGAAATATCACTCCCCTACATAATTCCCTACTCAATCCCTTCCCTGCACCCCTGAACTTTTGACAACCACTAATCTGTTGCCTCCTCTATTTTTTGCCTTTTCCAGAAGGCCAAATAAATAGAATCATGTATCATAGAGCCTTTTCAGAATATATTCTTCACTTACCAATATGCACTTAAGATTCATTCATGTCTTTGTGTAGTTTGATAGCTTATTCCTTTTTATTGCTGTATAGTTTTCCATTGTATGAATATACAATGGTTTGTTTAACTGTTCACCTTTTTGAAAGGAGATCTTGGCTGCTTCCAGTTTTTGGTAATTGTTCATAAAGTTATTATGAACATGTATGGGCTATTCTTTGTGTGGACATAAGTTTCAAATCAAATTCAGTGATTGCTGTATCATATGGTAAGAAAATAGTTAGCTTTGTAAGAAACTGCCAAATTGCCTTCCAAAGTGAATGTACCACTTTGCGTTCCTCCTAGTAATGAATGAGTTTCTTTGCTCAACATCTTTGTGTCAGCAATTGATATTGCTAGTATTTTTCAGATTTTAGCCATTCTAACACATGTTTAATTATATCTAGTTGTATAGGTCTTCGCTGCTGCACGCGGGCTTTCTCCAGTTACAGCGAGTGGGAACCACCCTTCGTTGCGGTGCGCGGGCCCCTCATTGTGGTGGCTTCTCTTGCTGCAGAGCACGGGCTCTAGGCACGTGGGCTTCAGTAGTTGTGGCTCGCGGGCTCTAGCGCGCAGGTTCAGTACTTGTGGCGCATGGGCGTCATTGCTCCGCGGCATGTGGGATCTTCCCGAACCAGGGCCCGTGTCCCCGGCATTGGCAGGCAGATTCTTAACCACTGTGCCGCCAAGGAAGCCCTAATTTGCATTTTTCTAATAAAAAACCATGTTGAAAATATTTTTGTATGTTTATTGCCATCTGTATATCATCTTTGGTGAGGTACCTGTTCAAATCTTTTACCCGCTTTTTAATTGGGTTGTTTGATTTCTTATTGTTGACTTTTGAATACAAGTCCTCTACCAGATATGAGTTTTACAAATATTTTCTCCCAGTTCATGGTGTATCTTTTCATTCTCTTGACACTGTTTTTCAAACAGCATAGGTTCTTAATTTACTAAAGTGCAACTTCTAAATTTTTTTCTTTCATGGATCATGCATTTGGTGTTTTATCTAAGTTTATCACCAACCACAAAGCATGTAGATTTCCTTTTATATTTTCTTCTAGAAGTTGCATAGTTTTCTGTTTTACATATGGGTCTATGTTCTACTTTTAGTTAATTTTTCTAAAATGTGTGTAGGTCTGTGTCTAGGGTCTAGGGTCTTCTTTTTTTTTTGCATATATACATCCCATTGTCCGGGATCATTTGTTGAAAAGACTATTCTTTCTCCATTGAATTGCCTTTGAATCTTTGCCAAATATTGGTCGACTACATTTGTGTGGATCTATTTCTGGGCTGTCTATTCTTTTCCATTCATCTAACTATCTATTCCTTCACCAATACCATGCTGTATTGATTACTGTAGATTTATAGTAGGTCTTGAAATTGAGCAGAGTGAGTCCCTCAACTTTGTTCTTCATCATATTATATTGGATAATCTATGAATTTTGCCTTTACATATAAACTTTAGAATCACTTTGTCAATGTCTGTAAAATAGCTTGCAGATATTTTGATTGAGTTGTGTTGAACTGGTAGATTGAATTTGAAAAAATTGGCATCTTAGCAATATTGAATCTTTCATCCATGAACAAGAAATGTCAGTTCATTTATTTAAATGTTCTTATTTCTTTCAACAGTGTTCTGTAGCACATATAGGTTTTTTTAAAATTAATTGTTTTAACTGAAGTATAGTTGATTTAAAATGTTGCGTTAGTTTTTGCTGTATGGCGAAGTGGATCAGCCATATAGGGTTTTGGGTTTTTTTTAATATTTATTTATTCATTTGGCTGTGCCAGGTCTTAGTTGCGGCATGCGGGCTGTTCGTTGCCACGTGCTGGATCTTTAGTTGCAGTATGCTCCTCTTAGTTAAGGCATGCGGATCTAGTTCCCTGACCAAGGATCGAACCCAGGCCCCCTGCATTGGGAGCACGGAGTCTTAACCAGGCATATAAGTTTTTAATGTAACCAAATTGACCTTTGTACATGATGTTTGTAAGTAATCCAGTTTTATATATGTATATATATATGTATATATATTCACTGAACACCATATACTCAACAATCTACGCTCCTCTGTTGATTTGTGGCGTCATCTTTATCGAATATTTAATTTCATGGACACATTTGCTTATAAGATCTCTATTTTGTCCATTAGATTTTTTTTCCATTAATGCTATATATAATTTTCTGACCAAATCTTTGAAATGATTATTAATACCCAGTAGAAAAGTCCCATTGTTTCTTTTTAATGTTGAATTGTTGATTTAATACAATTTTTAAATTAATTTTTTAAATGAAATTTTAAATTTGTACCTAAGTAAGTATGTAGGGTTCTTAGGAAATTCTATATGGTGTATTGCTTGTATTTTCACCAAATTTTAGGGGATTTTAAATCTTTAGAATATGTTATCCTGTTGAAGAACATGGACTACCTCTCAATTTATTTAGTTCTTATATCCCATGCTAAATTTTTTTAATTAAAATTTTGATTTATTTTTTGCTAAAGTTAGTTACCATGTAGTTTATTTTTTTGTTATTAGGAATGTTATGATATTTTTATTATATTTTTCACTACATAACTGCTACTGGAGATGAATGGTATTGGTATTTGTAGGTTTGACTCTGTTCTAATAGTTTATTCTCACTTTTAAATTTATTTGTGTTGGTAGATGATTATATCATTCCCAAATAGTATCCATTTTTCTACTTCCCTTTCAATTTTTAAATCTCTTATTTCTTTTCTTCTTCTTTTTTTACACTTTTATTGGAGTATAATTGCTTTACAATGGTATGTTAGTTTCTGCTTTATAACAAAGTGAATCAGCTACACATACACATATTATCCCCATATGTCTTCCCTCGTGCATCTCCCTCCCTCCCACCCTCCCTATCCCACCGCTCTAGGTGGTCACAAAACACGGAGCTGCTCTCCCTGTGCTATGCGGCTGCTTCCTACTAGCTATCGATTTTACATTTAGTAGTGTATATATGTCCATGCCACTCTCTCACTTTGTCTCACCTTATCCTTCCCCCTCCCCGTGTCCTCAAGTCCATTCTCTAGTAGGTCTGCATCTTTATTCCCATCCTGCCCCTGGGTTCTTCATAACCATTTTTGTTTGTTTTTTTTTTAGATTCCATATATATGTGTTAGCATACGGTATTTGTTTTTCTCTTTCTGACTTACTTCACTCTGTATGACAGACTCTAGGTCCATCCGCCTCACTACAAATAACTCAATTTTGTTTCTTTTTATGGCTGAGTAATGTTCCATTGTATATATATGTGCCACATCTTCTTTATCCATTTGTCTGTCGATGGACACTTAGGTTGCTTCCATGTCCTGGCTATTGTAAATAGAGCTGCAGTGAACATTGTGGTACGTGACTCTTTTTGAATTATGGTTTTCTCAGGGTATATGCCCAGTAGTGGGATTGCTGGGTCGTACAGTAGTTCTATTTGTAGTTTTTTAAGGAACCTCAATACCGTTCTCCATAGTGGCTGTATCAATTTACATTCCCACCAACAGTGCAAGAAGGTTCACTTTTCTCCACACCCTCTCCAGCATTTACTGTTTGTAGATTTTTTGATGGTGGCCATTCTGACTGGTGTGAGGTGATACCTCATTGTAGTTTTGATTTGCATTTCTCTAGTGATTAGTGATGTTGAGCATCCTTTCATGTGTTTGTTGGCAATCTGTATATCTTCTTTGGAGAAATGTCTATTTAGGTCTTCTGCCCATTTTTGGATTGGGTTGTTTGCTTTTTTGATATTGAGCTGCCTGAGCTGCTTGTAAATCTCTTATTTCTCTTCCTTTCTTTACTGCATTGGCCTTGACTTTCAGAGCTAACCTTAAAGGAAAACTTCTAAAGTTTAAACTGATTGTAGAATTTTGACACATTATTTTTATCAGGTTGAACTGTTCTCTTTTATGTGTAGCTTGCTAGGAGTTGCTATCATAAATAGTTGTTGAACCGTATTAAATGATTTTATTTTTCTGCACTGAGTTGGTTATCTGATTTTTCTCTTTTAGATGATTAGTTTAATAAATTACATTAATACATTTTCTGATGTTAAACCAACCATACATTCCTTGGATTAATGCTACTTAATCATGATTCATAATTTTTAACTTCAGTGTTCAATTCATTTACTAGTATTTTACTTAGAGGTTTTATATCAAAGGTCTTGTGTGGGTCAAGACTATAAAAGTATTATAAATAACAGTGTAGCCAAAGTAACAACATTGACATTTCACTTCAGGTTAGAAAATTTGTCAACTAAGTGTTAATAAGTAATCATTTCAATAGTGCTAGCTGTAAGGCATTGTGAATGTCACTAGAAAATTCTCAGAGTCTCAATCTCACCATTTATAATGTTAAGGGTTTTAAGTAGGTGATTCTTAAATTTTTTTCAAACTCTTTCTAACAAATGCTTGAGTCTTCCTAACAGTTGAACTCATTTTTCAGTAATGAGTTTAGGGCATTCATGAGGTATTCAAGTGAAGATGTATAGCTTCAATGATGTAAGTATGGTCCTTAGAAGTTGAAGTCTGAGCTTAATAATCAACCTTGAATGCAAATTAAGTTAAAAGGAATGAAAAAGATTTTCTAGGAGGGTTAGTAGTGTTAGAAGTGGCTAAAGGTATTCTCTCTCCTGAAAGATACCACATTTTAATCAATAGTAGTAGGGAAAAAAAAAAACACTAAAGAGATTTATATGGGATGTCCTGAGTCATGAGAAAAACCCAATTTGAAATGTATCTCAGACATCAAAGGAAGATAGCAATTACATATTAGTTTTCTCTTGTTGTATAGCAGTATTGCCACAGACTTAGTGACTTAAAAGAGCATGCATTTATTATCTCACAGTATCTGTGGATGTAGTCTCTGGGCACAATTTAAGTAGGTCCTTGCAAGTGTACAGTCAAGGTGTTTACCAGGGCTGGGTTTTCATCCAAGTCTTACCTGAAGAATAAACCTCTTTTTTTTTTTTTTTTCTTTATCTTAAGACTTTTTAAAGAGCAATTTTAGGTTAGCAGCAAAGTCGATAGGGAGGTACAGAGATTTCCCATATATCCCCTCCCCGCCATACATAGCCTCCCCATTTCAACATCCCCTACCAAATTGTACAATTGTTACAACTGATGAACTGACATCGACACATTATAATCACCAAAGTCCATTGTTTACGTTAGGGTTCACTCTTGATGTTGTACATTCTATGGGTTTGTACAAATGCATAATGACATAGACCCAACATTGTAGTTTCATACACAGTATTTTCACTGCCCTAAAAAACCCCTCTGTGGTCTACCTATTCATCCCTTCCCCTCCCCACCAACTCCTTGCAACTGCTGATCTTTTTTTACTGACTCCACATGTTGCCTTTTCTACAGTGTTGTAGAGCTGGAATCATATAGAGTGTAGCCTTTTCAGTTTGGCTTCTTTCACTTAGTAATATGCATTTAAGTTTCCTCCATGTCTTTTCATGAGTTGGTAGTTAATTTCTTTTTAGCACTGAATAATATTCCATTGTCTGGATATAACACAATTTATTTATCCATTCACCTTCTGAAGGACATCTTGGTTGCTTCAAGTTTTGGCTATTATGAATAAAGCTTCTATAAATATCCATGTGCAGGTTTTTGTGTGGACATAAATTTTCAACTCCTTTGGGTAAATACTGAGTGCATTTGCTGAATTGTATGGGAAGAGGATGTTCAGTTTCATAAGAAACTGCCAATCTGTCTTTCAAAGTGGCTGTACCATTTTGCATTCCACAAGCAATGAATGAGAGTCTCCATTGCACAACATCCTCCTCAGCATTTGGTGCTGTCAGTGGTGTGGATTTTGGCCATTCTAATAGGTGTGTAACAATTCTCTTTTAAACTCAGGTAGCTGTTGGTCTCATGTTTGTAGGACTGAGGGCTTTAGTTTCTTACTGGCCTCAGTTCCTGGAGGCCACCTGTGGTTCCTTGCTTCACTGGAGTCCCTAATATGGCTGCTTGTGTCCTCAAAACCAGCAAGGGAGCGGAAGACACCAAGAGAGTTAAGTAGTGTCACGTGAAGCCGAGAGTTCCATTAAGTTGAAGATTTTTTAAACTGTTTATGTAATTTTGTAACTATATTTAGTTGAATTAAGAAGTGATTTGGAATTGATAAAAAGAAAACCTGATGTGCACACCAGTATTCCCTAAAGCTAGTCTGTACAATAAGGAAAGATAAAAAGTCAGTTCCTAAAGGCATATATAGGAGAAGGGGAGGTTTAATGTTGCTTTCTTTTGTTCTTTGGGTAGGAAAAATACTGAACAAAATTAACATTTCCTCAATACTTTAATTAAAAATATATGTTTTATTGAAATGTCTAACTTTGTACTTGTTAATAAGGTAGTTATCCAAACTAGTATTATTTTTGATACTAATATTTTTATTTAAATAATGGCTTAGATTTTACTAAACATCTAATATATATTCATTTATTTCTTTAAAATGTGCCAAGTTTTAGGCAAAATGTTGTGATAACACTATTTTGTTTACTTTTATTTTTCCTTTATTTATTTCCTTTATTTCATTTATTTTTCATAAAGACTTCACAATATGTTGCACGATGGTCCACTGCAATGCACTATTACTTCATTTAAAATTTGAACAATGAATAGGGCATTTGAAGTAGGTTAAACATTAAAATGTAATTTATTCACTCACCTACTGGAAAGGGCAAGGCATCCATTTCCTAGTTACAGCTCTACATCAAACAGAAAACTCAGGGCCCTGAGTCAGTCATCTTTTCCATCATGCCTTATCTGTTGTTTGTTCTCATATATTTTCCACAAAGAGCAAACATGGCTACCAGCCCCTCCAGACATGTAACATTTCTTTTCCAATAATTCCAGCTGTGGCTCTGGGCCGAAACATCACTGAGATTAGTTGGCCAGTGTGGGTCCTGAGCCCACCAGTTGTGTAAGGGAAGTAAGGTCTGCTCCACCCTGAACACATGGACTCAGATGGGGAGGAGTTCCTCAAAGGAAAGTCAGAATATTGTATCAAAAGAAAGAGGAAAAGAGGTTAAGAAAGGACAAACACGGGGTGGGCGGGGCTAGGAGCTGAGGCTCAGGCTTCCGTGGGAGCGCAGGGAGAGGACTGAAGGCGTGGGCACAGCCTGCAGGGGGTTAGTGCACCACGGCTACCCTGCAGGGAGTCCGGAAAAAAGTCTGGAGCTGCAGAAGAGGCAAGAGACTTTTTCTTCCCTCTTTGTTTCCTGGTGCGCAAGGAGAGGGGATTAAGAGCGCTGCTTAAAGGAGCTCCAGAGGTGGGCGCGAGCCGCAGCTAACAGCGCGGACCCCAGAGACGGGCAGGAAACGCCAAGGCTGCCACTGCCACCAACAAGAAGCCTGTGTACGAGCACAGGTCACTATCCACACCGCCCCTCCTGGGAGCCTGTGCAGCCCGCCACTGCCAGGGTCCCGTGATCCAGCGACAACTTCCCCGGGAGAACACACGGCGTTCCCCAGGCTGGTGCAACTTCCCGATGGCCTCTGCCGCCGCAGGATCGCCCCGCATCGTGCCCCTCCCTCCCCCCGGCCTGAGTGAGCCAGAGCCTCCGAATCAGCAGCTCCTTTAACCCCGTCCTGTCTGAGCAAAGAACAGATGCCCTCCGGCAACCTACACGGAGAGGCAGGGCCAAATCCAAAGCTGAACCCAGGGAGCTGTGCAAACAAAGAAGAGAAAGGGAAATCTCTCCCAGCAGCCTCAAGAGCAGCGGATTAAATCTCCACAAACAACTTGGATGTACCCTGCATCTGTGGAATGCCTGAATAGACAACGAATCATCCCAAATTGAGGAGGTGGACTTTGAGAGCAAGATTTATTATTTTTTCCCCTTTTCCTCTTTTTGTGAGTGTGTATCTGTATGCTTCTGTGTGAGATTTTGTCTGTATAGCTTTGCTTTCACCATTTGTCCTAGGGTTCTATCCGTCCATTTTTGTTTTATTTTGTTTTCACTTAAAAAAATTTTTTTTCTTAATAATTATTTTTTATTTTAATAACTTTATTTTATCTTTATTTTATTTTATTTTATCCTCTTTCTTTCTTTCTACTTTTTCTCCCTTTTATTCTGAGCCGCATAGATGAAAGGCTCTTGGTGCTGCAGCCAGGGGTAAGTGCTGTGACTCTGAGGTGGGAGAGCCAACTTCAGGACACTGGTCCACAAGAGAATTCCCAGCTCCACGTAATATCAAATGGCGAAAATCTCCCAGAGACCTCCATCCCAACACCAACACCCAGCTTCACTCAACGACCAGCAAGTTACAGTGCTGGACACCCTATGCCAAACAACAAGCAAGACAGGAACACAACCCCACCCATTAGCAGAGAGGCTGCCTAAAATCATAATAAGTCCACAGACACCCCAAAACACACCACCAGACATGGACCTGCCCACCAGAAAGACAAGATCCAGCCTCATCCACCAGAACACAGGCTCTAGTCCCCTCCACCAGGAAGCATACACAGCCCACTGAACCAACTTTAGCCACTGGGGACAGGCACCAAAAACAACGGGAACTACGAACCTGCAGCCTGCAAAAAGGAGACCTCAAACACAGTAAGATAAGCAAAATGAGAAGACAGAAAAACACACAGCAGATGAAGGAGCAAGATAAAAACCCACCAGACCTAACAAATGAAGAGGAAATAGGCAGTCTACCTGAAAAAGAATTCAGAATAATGATAGTAAAGATGATCCAAAATCTTGGAAATAGAATAGAGAAAATGCAAGAAACATTTAACAAGGACCTAGAAGAACTAAAGATGACACAAGAAACAGTGAACAACAGATCAATAGCAGACTAACTGAGGAAAAAGAACGGATAACTGACCTGGAAGATAAAATAGTGGAAATAACTACTGCAGAGCAGAATTAAGAAAAAAGAATGAAAAGAACTGAGGACAGTCTCAGAGACCTCTGGGACAATATTAAACGCATGAACATTCGCATCATAGGGGTTCCAGGAGAAGAAGAGAAAAAGAAAGGGACTGAGAAAATATTTGAAGAGATTATAGTTGAAAACTTCCCTAATATGGGAAAGGAAATAGTTAATCAAGTCCAGGAAGCACAGAGAGTCCCATACAGGGTAAATCCAAGGAGAAACATGCCAAGACACATATTAATCAAACTGTCAAAAATTAAATACAAAGAAAGCATATTAAAAGCAGCAAGGGAAAAACAACAAATAACACACAAGGGAATCCCCATAAGGTTAACAGCTGATCTTTCAGCAGAAACTCTGCAAGCCAGAAGGGACTGGCAGGACATATTTAAAGTCATGAAGGAGAAAAACCTACAACCAATATTACTCTACCCAGCAAGGATCTCATTCAGATTTGATGGAGAAATTAAAACCTTTACAGACAAGCAAAAGCTGAGAGAGTTCAGCACCACCAAACCAGCTTTACGACAAATGGTAAAAGATCTTCTCTAGGCAAGAAACACAAGAGAAGGAAAAGACCTACAATAACGAACCCAAAACAATTAAGAAAATGGGAATAGGAACATACATATCGATAATTACCTTAAATGTAAATGGATTAAATGCTCCCACCAAAAGACACAGACTGGCTGAATGGATTCAAAAAGAAGACCCATATATATGCTACCTACAAGAGACCCACTACAGACTTAGAGACACATACAGACTGAAAGTGAGGGGATGGAAAAAGATATTCCATGCAAATGGAAATCAAAAGAAAGCTGGAGTAGCAATTCTCGTATCAGACAAAATAGACTTTAAAATAAAGACTATTAGAAGACACAAAGAAGGACACTACATAATGATCAAGCGATCGATCCAAGAAGACGATATAACAATTGTAAATATTTATGCACCCAACATAGGAGCACCTCAATACATAAGGCAAGTGCTAACAGCCAGAAAAGGGGAAACCGACAGTAACACAATCATAGTAGGGGACTTTAACAGCCCACTTTCACCAATGGACAGATCATCCAAAATGAAAATAAATAAATAAACACAAGCTTTAAATGATACATTAAACAAGATGGACTTAATTGATATTTATAGGGCATTCCATCCAAAAACAACAGAATACACATTTTTCTCAAGTGCTCATGGAACATTCTCCAGGATAGATCATATCTTGGGTCACAAATCAAGCCTTGGTAAATTTAAGAAAGTTGAAATTGTATCAAGTATCTTTTCTGACCACAATGCTATGAGACTAGATATCAATTACAGGAAAAGATCTGTAAAAAATACAAACACATGTAGGCTAAACATTAATACTACTTTATAGCGAAGTGATTACTGAAGAAATCAAAGAGGAAATCAAAAAATACCTAGGAACAAATGACAATGGAGACACGATGACCAAAACCTATGGGATGCAGCAAAAGCAGTTCTAAGAGGGAAGTTTATAGCAATACAATCCTACCTTAAGAAACAGGAAACATCTCGAATAAACATCCTAACCTTGTACCTAAAGCAATTAGAGAAAGAAGAACAAAAAACCCCAAAAGTTAGCACAAGGAAAGAAATCATAAAGATCAGAAATAAATGAAAAAGAACAGAAAGAAATGATAGCGAAGATCAATAAAACTAAAAACCGGTTCTTTGAGAAGATAAACAAAATTGGTAAACCATTAGCCAGACTCATCAAGAAAAAAAGGGAGAAGACTCAAATCAATAGAATTAGAAATGAAAAAGGAGAAGTAACAACTGACACTGCAGAAATACAAAAGATCATGAGAGATTACTACAAGCAACTCTATGCTAATAAAATGGACAACCTGGAAGAAATGGACAAATTCTTAGAAATGCACAACCTGCCAAGACTGAATCAGGAAGAAATAGAAAATATGAACAGACCAATCACAAGCACTGAAATTGAAACTGTGATTAAAAATCGTCCAACAAACAAAAGCCCAGGACCAGATGGCTTCACAGGTGAATTCCATCAAACATTTAGAGAAGAGCTAACACCTATCCTTCTCAAGCTCTTCCAAAATATAGCAGAGGGAGGAACACTGCCAAACTCATTCTATGAGGCCACCATCACCCTGATACCAAAAACAGACAAGGATGTCACAAAGAAAGAAGACTACAGGCCAATATCACTGATGAACATAGATGCAAAAATCCTCAACAAAATACTAGCAAACAGAATCCAACAGCACATTAAGAGGATCATACACCATGATCAGGTGGGGTTTATTCCAGGAATGCAAAGATTCTTCAATATACGCAAATCAATCAATGTGATACACCATATTAACAAATTGAAGGAGAAAAACCATATGGTCATCTCAATAGATGCAGAGAAAGCTTTTGACAAAATTCAACACCCATTTATGATAAAAACCCTGCAGAAAGTAGGCATAGATGGAACTTTCCTCAACATAAAAAGGCCATATATGACAAATGCACAGCCAACATCTTTCTCAATGGTGAAAAACTGAAACCATTTCCACTAAGATCAGGAACAAGGCAAGGTTGCCCACTCTCACCACTATTATTCAACATAGCTTAGTAAGTTTTAGGCACGGCAATCACAGAAGAAAAGGAAATAAAAGGAATCCAAATCGGAAAAGAAGAAGTAAAGCTGTCACTGTTTGCAGATGACATGATACTATACATACAGAATCCTAAAGATGCTACCAGAAAACTACTAGAGCTAATCAATGAATTTGGTAAAGTAGCAGGTTACAAAATTAATGCACAGAAATCTCTGGCATTCCTACACACTAATGATGAAAAATCTGAAAGTGAAATCAAGAAAACACTCCCATTTACCACTGCAACAAACAGAATAAAATATCTAGGAATAAACCTACCTAAGGAGACGAAAGACCTGTATGCAGAAATTATAAGACACTGATGAAAGAAATTAAAGATGATACAAATAGATGGAGAGATATGCTATGTTCTTGGACTGGAAGAATCAACATTGTGAAAATGACTCTACTACCCAAAGCAATCTACAGATTCAATGCCATCCCTATCAAACTACCACTGGTATTTTTCACAGAACTAGGACAAAAAATTTCACAATTTATATGGAAACACAAAATACTCTGAATAGCCAAAGCAATCTTGAGAACGAAAATTCCTGGAGGAATCAGGCTCCCTGACTTCAGACTATACTACAAAGCTACAGTAATCAAGACAGTATGGTACTGGCACAAAAACAGAAAGATAGATCAATGGAACAGGATAGAAAGCCCAGAGATAAACCCACGCACATATGGTCACCTTATCTTTCATAAAGGAGGCAGGAATATACAGTAGAGAAAGGACAGCCTCTTCAATAAGTGGTGCTGGGAAAACTGGACAGGTACATGTAAAAGTATGAGATTAGAACACTCCCTAACACCATACACAAAAATAAGCTCAAAATGGATTAAAGACCTAAATGTAAGCCCAGAAACTATCAAACTCTTAGAGGAAAACATAGGCAGAACACTCTATGACATAAATCACAGCAAGATCCTTTCTGATCCACCTCCTAGAGTAATGGAAATAAAAACAAAAATAAACAAATGGGACCCTAATGAAACTTCAAAGCTTTTGCACAGCAAAGGAAACCGTAAACAAGACCAAAAGACAACCCTCAGAATGGGAGAAAATATTTGCAAATGAAGCAACTGACAAAGGATTAATCTTCAAAATTTATAAGCAGCTCATGCAGCTCAATAACAAAAAAACAATCAACCCAATCCAAAAATGGGCAGAAGACCTAAATAGACATTTCTCCAAAGAAGATATACAGATTGCCAACAAACACATGAAAGAATGCTCAGCATCATTAATCATTAGAGAAATGCAAATCAAAACTACAATGAGATATCATCTCAACCGGTAAAAATGGACATCATCAAAAAATCTAGAAACAATAAATGCTGGAGAGGGTGTGGAGAAAAGGGAACACTCTTGCACTGCTGGTGGGAATGTGAATTGGTACAACCACTATGGAGAACAGTATGGAGGTTCCTTAAAAAACTACAAATAGAACTACCATATGACCCAGCCATCCCACTACTGGGTATATAGCCTGAGAAAACCATAATTCAAAAAGAATCATGTACCAAAATGTTCATTGCAGCTCTATTTGTAATAGCCCAGAGATGGAAACAACCTAAGTGTCCATCATCGGATGAATGGATAAAGAAGATGTCGCACATATATACAATGGAATACTACTCAGCCATAAAAGGAAACGAACTTGAGCTATTTGTAATGAAGTGGATAGACGTAGAGTCTGTCATACAGAGTGAAGTAAGTCAGAAAGAGAAAGACAAATACCTTATGCTAACACATATATATGGAATTTAAGTAAAAAAAATGTCATGCAGAACCTAGGGGTAAGACAGGAATAAAGACACAGACCTACCAGAGAATGGACTTGAGGATATGGGGAGGGGGAAGTGTAAGCTGTGACAAAGCGAGAGAGAAGCATGGACATATATACACTACCAAACGTAAAGTAGGTAGCTAGTGGGAAGCAGCCACATAGCACAGGGAGAACAGCTGGGTGCTTTGTGACCCCCTGGAGAGGTGAGATAGGGAGGGTGGGAGGGAGGGAGATGGAGGAGGGAAGAGATATGGGAACATATGTATATGTATATGTATAACTGATTCACTTTGTTATAAAGCAGAAACTAACACACCATTGTAAAGCAATTATACTCCAATAAAGATGGAAAAAAAAAAACAAACATTCCAAGTTGAGTGCTTTTTCACTACCCCAGAATTTCTTCTGATTCAGGAGGAAGCTTAAGCTTATTTTGTGGAATGTGTTGGGGTATTTATTTATATAGAGTGTTTTCATACATGTTATTTCACTTGAGGAGGCAATATACGTATACGGCATATACGTTTTCCATTCTGAATTCCTTTAGCTGTTCCTGGCAGGCTTCACTTTGTTAAACTGACTCTTTGGAGTAGAGTAGCACTCAAAATCAGAGCTATTCTCTCAACTTTCCTGTGGCAAGAGCGTGTATGTATAGTTGTCATTATATTGTATTCCTACTGTGATGTAACCTGAATATAAAGTAAAAATAGGAAGAGAGACTGAATCAACCAAAAAAAAATAGTAAAGCAAGATATGTGCTTTCAGTGGAGCATCTACAGTAAATGCTGTTGATAGATGTTGACATGTAGTTCCCTGAAGTATGGATAGTCCACTCTGAGATAACCGAGGGTTGATTATACATGGAAAATAAGTTATAGCTTCACATTCTCAGTCAAGATTTCTGGCATTGAATTACTCTGCAGCATAACAAAAGGACTATGTTAACCCAGCAAGGGCATTCTATTACAAATCAATTCAAAAATTGAAACCAACTTATTACGCAGGGCAAACCCAAATACAAAAAGGGAATGTCAAGTAATGCAAAAGGATAAAATTTCATACTTTGTATATAATGATAATCATTATTACATTAGATTGAATTCAGTACTCAGAAATTTTTTTTCTAATCTGAATTTAATTCCTTAAAGGTTCATTCAACAACCTGTAATAAATGATGACCAGTAGAAATCTGAAGAAAAGTTTCTAATGGCTTTATTACTGAAATGTATGATTTCCACAAAGTTTTCTTTTCTTTAGTTTTCATGTAATTTTTTTCAATTTTGCTTAAAATATTTTGAGATTTTTTAAAGTCTAAGTTTTATCTGAAGGAAGACATATATTTATTAATTATTTCCAACAAGGATGGCTGTCATTTACTCTATCATTTGCAATGTTCGCATTTTTAATTTTTGCATTAAAAACAGTGATTTGGGGGTTGAACAAAATGAACCTGATGTACATTTCCCTACAGATAGCTTATTGCAGCATCATGAGCATGAAGCCTGTACACAAATACCTATAATGCCGTACAGAGTATGCAGGGATAAGCTTATGTTTGAAGAAAGGAATGATTATTTTCAGTTGGCAGCACCAGAGAAGATGTCTTGGAGAAGGTAGCATTTGAGCTGGATTGGACACCAATGGACATTTGAGGTACGGGAAATAGCAAGAGAAAAGTTCGAAGCATGCCGTTTGCTCAAACTCTCTCTCTCAGCTACCCTCTAGCAGCATCAGACTATATACTTGTCCCTAAACACTCTGTTCGTTTAGAGTTCATTTCAAATTAATATCTGGAATGCACTCACATTCTCTAAAAGAACATTATCTTCAGAGGTCAGTCTCAGATGCTACCTTGCCTGGAGAGACGTTGAAGGTGTTTGAACAGTATTGTGACATGATCAGAGCTGTGCTTTTGAAATATGACAGTAGGGTAGAAGATGGTTTGAACCAGGTGATAGGGAAATACAACTGTGTTCCTATGAGGAAGTAAGGGCTTAATATTAAACAATACCAGTGTCTAGGAAGAGGTAGAAATAGTTATGAGCGAGATTTGATTGATCATACTATATTTTGAGCTTCCTTATCTTGGAGTAAGGTGATTCTTTTAAGATAAAATGTGAACATGGAAGAAGGAAAAATTTAGGGGGTGGAAAATAATGAATTGGATTCTAGTCACGTTGAGTTAAAGGTGTTTGTAAGGCATCCAAATGGAGATGTTCCATGGACACTTGGAAAAGAGGATCTGGAGCTTATGAGGATAAAATTATCTAGAATTTGGCTGCTTACAAATGATCATTGAAATAATGAAATTAGGCTACAATGCTAAGCAAAATATACAGAAATGAGAAAAAGGTACTACCGTTGTAAAATTGTGTTGCTTTAAATATATTGTTCATAAATTTTAGTATCAGCTACCATGGGAAGTGATGAAATATTGATATCCAAAGATGCTTAAAGATTAAATAGACTCCTTTCTGCAGTGGTTTACCTCTACTAAGCATTCACCAAGCTATTTCATTCTAGTGTGTTTGACCATTTAATGATTAAAGAGCTAAATATACAGTTGAGGTTAAAGTTAATAAGCAAATCTCCCCCAAATAAAAGGAAACAAAAGACACATTCTAATGACCATCTGTGACATTTATTGAAAACTCTTTGGTGAATTCTAGATGCTGTTTTTATGTTGTTAAAAGAAATCTCCACTAGATGGTGGTTGAATTGCCACTAAGAGCAAACATTCTTTGCCCATCCGTATGATAATGGAATCATCCACTTAGTAAAAGTTAGTTTAATTTAATTTTAAAAAATGTTTTGTCTTCTTCCAATTTTATCGAGATATAATTGACATACAGCACTGTATAAGTTTAAGGTGTACGGCATAATGGTTTTATTTACATACATTGCGAAATGATTACCACGATAAGTTTAGTAAATATCCATCATCTTCTATAGATACAAAATAAAAGAAAAAGAAAAATATTTTTTCTTTGTGATGAGAACTCTTAGGATCTACTCTCTTAGCAACTTTCATATATAACACACAGCAGTGTTAGTTATATTCATCACATTGTACATCACATCCCTAGTACTTATACCTGTCAAAATTAGTTTTAAAAATCTCTGTATTATAGAAAATATGGATTATTTAAATGGATTTTAGAAGAGCATAAGTTACTTTTTGTTTCAATCTAGTTCGGAAACAAAATACTATTTAATTAGATTTTCTAACCACACTTTCTTCTGTCAATGGTTTCAAGTTCCATTGTTTTTTTTTGTTTGTTTGTTTGTTTTTTCAGTACGCGGGCCTCTCACTGTTGTGGCCTCTCCCGTTGCGGAGCACAGGGTCCGGACACGCAGGCTCAGCGGCCATGGCTCACGGGCCCAGCCGCTCCGCGGCATGTGGGATCCTCCCGGACCGGGGCACGAACCCATGTCCCCTGCATCGGCAGGCGGACTCTCAACCACTGCGCCACCAGGGAATCCCCAAGTTCCATTGTTTTTAAAGCTTATATTTAGAATTAACTCAGAAATTAGAACTGATATGGAAATTTCAGTATTACTGGTATCACCATATCCCATCTATTATTGTCATGAAAAAAGGGTTCAGGGATTGGTCTAGTTTGTTCCTGTCAGCAGTCATTTCAATCTAATTTCTTTTAAATTGGATTTTTATTTAACACAACAAATTTTAATAGATTGAATCATTTCTATATAAGATATTTATAGTTAATCCAACTTAATAAATATATATTTTAAAGTATGATTCTTCAGCTAACCTTGAAGAATCAAA
The DNA here is from genome assembly GCF_005190385.1 of Monodon monoceros. Lineage (NCBI taxonomy): Eukaryota > Metazoa > Chordata > Mammalia > Artiodactyla > Monodontidae > Monodon > Monodon monoceros. The sequence goes on from NW_021703778.1 coordinate 105,679,624, forward strand.
ACTTTCTAATTTTTGTCTTTATTTAACTTCATAGTTTGTGTCAAATTATCTTTCCTCTTGTGCAATTTCCTGCTTGGCACTAAAAAGTAAAATGACAGAACACCCCAATCCTAGTCCCTGTGGGCCCACAGCACGACTTACTTAAATAACAAAACAAATTAGTTTGGGGAGGGGGAGCTAGGATCAAAATACACATTTTTGAGTTTGTTGTAAAGCTAATTACAAAGCTAATTCTTCCAGACTCAATGAGACTAAATATTTCATAGAGAAGTCATTAAATGATCTGATTTTGCAGAATCAAATAAATTTTTCTAATATGTTTAAGTAATCCACATTATCATTTTGCAGGGCCTCAAAAACTATAAGATACTGAGTTAAATATGTATAAATTAGTAAAATAAATATGGCTCAAATACATGATGAATTTAAATTTTGTCCCAAAATGCTGAAACATTTGTTAGGCAGAAGTTCTTGATGGTATGGCTAAACATTCCAAAAAAACCAGTTGACTGTTGCTCTTTTGGTCTCTTTCAAATAGGTGATGTGAATGTGGGCTAGGCACACAGTCCAAGACAGCCATCATCTCATCTCTCATCTGTTTTGCCAGCTTTTTCTGCAGAGAATGTCTTTCTTCTCCCTACCCTAGCAATGTGACCTCATCACGCACAGTGTACTCTTCCTTTTCTGCATCTGCTTTTTAACCATGTGAATCTATATTTATTTAATAACTTGGCCACGCCTGTCTTGTTGCAGTTTGGTCTTTATTCAGGAGTGATTACCTGAATAAAGGTAATTACCTGAATGAGAGATTACCAAGGAGAAAATAATTTCCACTGGCTCCTCTTCCCCCAGGGGAAGAAGACAAAAGATGTTTGCATAATCTTTCCGAGAGTTACTCATGAGGGGATCTCAGTCTTGCATCTAGAGATTGGAGGACTGAGGTATCCCTGAGCAAAAGTTACAACAGACTGTTCACTTGTAGATCCTGTCTTAAAGGGTTTGAGTTGAGTAGGAACATGATCAGGATTTAGATGAGTCTTCTTCTAATTTCTTGGTGAAAAGTGGGTTAAATTGAGAATTTTAACTGTAAAGATGGCTACCTCTGCATTCTAAAAGAGACTCCTTGGCACTTCCAAGAGCATTTAAATAGATAACGGTAAAGTGACTCATCTGTATGTCTAATTTCATTACAAATGTTGCAATAGATATTTAGCAGATACAATTACCATCTGTCTTGACTCACATATAAAAGAGGGGGAAAAAAAGGAAAAGGAGCTTTTCCTAACATAAGTGGCCTTAGTTTAGAAGAAAAAAAAAGGAATAAGGGCAGAGAGAATGTGTAAATATGCCTGAGAAAGACATTTCCAAAAGCAGAATTAACTGAACTAGGAGAGGCAAAAGAAACACCAGGCAAGAATCAGTCCAGGAACTCTGGACTGGAAACCAGATGTATTCATTGGAATGAAATAGGTACTTGGAAACAAAGTGAATTCTAGAAGCTGGTAGGAAGTGTGGATATGTAATATCTGGCGATCCAGTTAAGCAACCACATTTACAGTAGCATTCTGCCAGACAAAGTGAGTCCAGGGGCAGGGATTCAAGCACTGGTAGCATACAAAAATGGCTATGAGCAGATAGGGTCTAGATATTGGTCTGGAATTCCAGGGTTGCTAGGACTCCAGCCCTAGTTACAATAGAGATAATTAGAACTCCCAACGTAGAAGAATTGCAGTATAATGCAGGTTATCAATACAAAATTTTAGGCCACATCTTAGCTGAAGCAGTGTAGGTACTTCACCATCAGAACTCAATTTTAATGTAGGGACTTGGTCACAGGAATAGGGGAACCTAGACCCAATAAACATCATTAAAGGGAAACAATAGCAAACTGGACCTGATGCAAATATTCTGAACTAGATCTCCTTTACTGTCCAAGATTGATTCCATATTTTAGAGTAGATTTGTGGTTTTATATAGAAGTTAAGTTGCTCCAGAAGGAGGCTTGTAGATGAAAATATAAAGAGCTCATTTTGTAATTTTTTCATTGATGATTTATTCAATCAAACATTTATATATTTATTGAGCCTCCCCTATATTCAAAGCTCTGAGCTAAGCAGGATACAGAAATGCTAAGGTATCAATCTAACATCAGAAGGTCTAAGGTATAGTTGTGAAACAGATAAGCAGATAAACCTGAGCTCTATGAAAAAATTACTGTATCAGATTTTATATATTAAGAAAAAAATGTTATGGGAATACAGAAATTCCAGTAAGTTGGGAGAAATCAAGAAATATCCATGAACAGGTGGCATTTGAAATGAATCTTAAGGTTAAATTTATTTTTTCTAGCTGATTATATTGGGGGAAAATGAGAAGTAATAAAGTATAGAGTAATTAATAATGATATATACCACTTAAATAATATTATTAACTGTCAATTAGAGTTATATGTGTCATCTTCCTTAATCTTGACAACTCTGATATGTACCAACTATCACAATTTTACAGATATAGAACTGAGGCTCTAAGAGGTTAAGTCATTTATCCAAGTTCCCAGAGCTGCAAGTGAAAAAGCTGGATTTTGATTATTTTTGTTTTGTTTTTCTTCAAAAACACCTGCTCTTTCTATTATGCAATAATGCTTTTGACATGTCCTGAGATGGGTGAGAAGTGAAATATGTCAGGAGTATAGACTTCACGGGCAATGTATGGGAATTGCTGAAATTGCAGAGGCCCAAGCTAGAGTGGGAAGGCCTTTGCATGAAGAGGTAAGAAGAAAGGAAGAAGTTAAGCTTAAGAAGAAATCTCAGGTCATAAGGTTTACTGAGATGGTAAACTATTCATCATTAGGATGATGAAACCATTTTATTCTAAGAGTTGTGCTATTTTTGAACTAGAAAGAATTTAGAAAACTATGTTGTTCAACTCTTCAGATTTACAAGTAAAAAGATGTAGACCCAGGTCAAGAATATAAATTAGCCTGAAATTAAGGCTTCTTTAGTTCTGCATGGGAGCTCTACTGAGCCTATACTTCTCCCTTTTAGAGTAAGTAATGTAGGGCCACAGTTGGAGTGGAGAAGTGAGCTCAACAAGATGAGGAAAAGGGACAATCATGTGTAAGACAGTTGAGTACCATGAACATGGGACCAAGAAATTAGGCAGCCAAGTACTCACTCCTCTGGTTTTCTGAATACAGATCAATTAAATAACCATTCCAGTTTTAATGGTTGAGATCCCACAGGGTGTTTGGGGCCTGGAAACTATCAAAGAGATTTTCACTAATAATAGCAAATTTCATTATGAAGTTGATTTGTAAGTGACCAATACAATAACCCAGAAAAGTCAATTGCTTAAGTATGTTCTTAAAATTATAGCATTTAGTTCTACTATGACTTTGATAACTACAACTACTAATTGTAGTTGAATTAGTACAAGAATATTGTATTCACCTATTAACCAAGGGCTTTCTCATCAAAGAGAAATTGAGCTGACTCCAAGATGTCATAACAAAAATAAAGAAAGAAAGAAAGGAAGGAAGAAAGGAAGGAAGGAAGAAAGAAAGGAAGGAGGGAGGGAGGGAGGGAAGGAAGGAAAGAAAATAAAACAACCCTCAGCTGTGTCATAACTGTAGACTTTTCATTACTATTGACAATGAAAATGAGAGTCGTAAAGAACACAGCTGGAATTTTAACTCTTAAGTTGAGATCAAAGATTTGGCAGCTAGAAAAATCCTTTTGACTTGTAAACAAAACAAATCTTATATGGATGTCAGAATAAATAAAGTATTTCTTTTTTAAACAGTTACTGTTTTGGCTAAACTCTACTCATCATACTTATTAAGAGATGTAAGGCAGAGAATTTATCGCTTTTATTGCCATCTTAACCTAAGACACAATTATTTAAAATGAAATAAATATATACTTAGCAAACAAGGAAGATATATTACTAATTGTCCACTGGGCAGTCAATTGCCAGTTAGAGTAGCCACTTATGTAAACTCTGTCAAACATGCTGACCCAAACACGTCTCTAGCGATTTCTAACATCTGGCTTAAAAGCTTCCCTGTAATTATTTTCATTTTGCATAAGCAAAACTCACTAAACCCTGCATCTGTGGTGGTGATATACAAAACATATAAATTTGGAAGGATTCATTAGATAATGCCAAAGAAAATGCACCAACGGCTCAATGTCATTTAATTCCTGCACTTTTGGTGAATTAGCTAGCAGCGAAGGCCCTTTCTCTTCAGAAGATTATACAGATTATACACTGCTTCTCAACTTGTTTCTGTTGTGCTTCTACTGGAGTGTTTAATACATAGAAATTGACATATAGCAAAGTTATAAAAATGGGAGTACTTTTTCTTGATGTATTTGCCATCTTTGATTTTCTACAGAAAAAGACAGATAATAAAATGATACAGGTTTCAGAGTTACCACCCAGACTTTTTGCTACTTTAAAGTGTGGTTCTTGGGCTTCCCTGGTGGCACAGTGGTTGAGAGTCCGCCTGCCAATGCAGGGAACACGGGTTCGTGCCCCGGTCCGGGAAGATCCCACATGCCGCGGAGCGGCTGGGCCCGTGAGCCATGGCCGCTGAGCCTGCGCGTCCGGAGCCTGTGCTCCGCAACGGGAGAGGCCACAACACTGAGAGGCCCGCGTACCGCAAAAAAAAAAAAGTGTGGTTCTTATATTGTTACAATTTTCTTGGAAGAATGCTTAAAACACATTTAACATATTTTTTGAAGTATTTTCCAAATTCTAGAGGTGTACAAACATCTAGATTCTCAAAACACTGCAAATAGTTTAAAATCATAAAATACAGATGCATATATTTGTGAATGGAGTATAGATATATATTTTTTCTGATATCAGCAAAACCTTTCCATTATATCATAACTTCTTCTAAACTTGTGTTCAAATTGTATGTTGGAATGCCACAATTAAATGCTACTTGATTATACTTTGATTTATTAACCGTAGTTAAGCATATTCATTCATATCAAAATGTTCAAAACTGTTTCAAAGACATGTTTATTAGCACTCATCTTTGGTTAGCTATTTCTCTCAACCTGTTCTAGGGAAACTGGAATAGTCAAGGTCAGGGGATATATATTTATTAGCTTCAGAACCACATCTGTGTGTTCAGATTGGAGGAAAGGTCATAAACACAATGAATGTTGCTAGGAAACCATGCCTTTTAGTCAATTTAGTTGTGAAGATGAAAGGGTTTTTGGTACAAAGATGAACTATTTGTATAGTACAATGAATAATCATTTTATTTTGATCTTTGAATTCGCATTTAAAAATAACACCTTTCATTAGTAGATTTTCCTATTTATTACTTACTTGGATTTCAAATGTTTGAAATTCAAGACATGAATGTAGCTTTCTATGAAAAGAAAGATTTGTTGCAATTTTCATTTAAAGAAGATAATCTTGTTGGTAAAATTTAGGGATATCTAATTCTTAAAGCAAATCATATGAATCATAAAAGATTAATAATCAAATAATAAAAGTCAGGGAACAAGAGCTAAGTCCCTTGAAATAGCCATTAAAAGGATTTTGAAAGCTCAAGTGCTATAAACAACCCTGACACTTCTTTTTGTGTTTCAGAGCTACAGCACTGTGATTCTGGCAACTTTTCACAAAGATTAACCTAAGAGAAAATAGACATGTTTTACTGGTCAACAGCGGTTAGAGGATCCTTGGACATAACTAAGTACTCTAATTCCACAGCACTGTATTATCCCACTTAAGCACCTAATTAGAAGCTCATGTTGTCTGTGCCTGTATCTATTGATTTTGAATCAAAATGTCATTTTAACCATGTAATTTTTTTTATTGGCCCCATTTCACTTGAACATCTAAGTAGTATTTGGTGGTACAAGTTATGTTGATATGACATTTCTAGCAGGTTAGTACTGAAATACTAACATCTGACAAGCCAGACATCTGGCTTTTTGAGTATGTGACTTACGTCCCTTGTTTTTAATAATTGTTTCCCATTCCATTTGATTGTGGTGGCTCTGTTAATCACTTGACCTCATCCTCCCTCCACAGGGGTGGATATGTCACTCATGCTGGCCAATCAGAATAATTCATGTGTCACATGTGTTTGAGAAAGAGAAAGAATCCCAGTATGAATGGAACATAAACAGGGGTGAGGTGATAGGAAATGAGGTTGTGGAAGTAGAAAAGCCAGATTGTGTAGAGCCTTATGCAGCAGAGTAAAAATTTTAGACTTTATCTAAGTATAAGGGGAAACTTGGGGTTAGATGGGAGTTGGACATGATCTAATTTATGATTTTGAAGATCACACTGGCTTAACTCAATGTGATCTTGTCCCCTCAGTCCTAACTCAGAAAGGACTGAGGGGACAAGCTAGCATTTAGTAAGCTATTACAGTAGTGCTAGTGGAGTGCTAGTGCTTGTGCTAAGGTAGTAGCAATGGAAATTGACAGAAGTTAATGGACTTAAGATAACTTCTGAAGACCAAGCTAACAAACCTTGCTGGTGAATTGGGTATATACTATCCAAGGACAACTTCTAGATTATCAGCTTGAACCATAAAGTGTGGTATTGCTGTTGAATTAATTGGGAAAACAGGAGGGAAAACAGTGTTGAGGGTGCAATTAAGAGTTCCACTTTAGGCAAATTAAATTTGAAAGTATTTCCAAGTGAAGATGTTAAGTAGGCAGTTGACTATGACATTTGGAAAAGCGGGATCAGTATATACCAATTTTTGAGTCAATTACAAATAGTTAATATTTAAAGCCATGGGACTAAATGAGATCACCTAGGGAGGAAGTATCCATAGAAAAAAAAGACAAGAAAAGGACAAGACTTCTTTGAACAGCACACTTAATTTAAAATACATCAGATGATTGAGTAATTAAAATGCTACTTTTTGCACTTATCTACAAAATGCTTTTTTATACTATGTCACGCACATAATATGAAAGTAAAATGTGCCCAGTGTTCAGAACAGTCTATTCTTAGCACTGTATAGATGGGAAAATTGAGCACTGAGACATGAGATTTCGAGACTCATGACCACGCTGCTAGTAAGCGATGGAGTTAAGCCCAGAACAGAGACCTTGCTAACTCTAATGCATTGCATTTTCTGTTATACTATGTTGGAAACTCTCCACTTTCAAAGATACAATGTCTCCAGTGTTATTACTTAGGCTGTTTGCCTCTACATTAACATTCCCAGTTTACAATGCTTGAGTTCTGAAGTCTAGTTTTCTATCCTAGCCTTTGTTCTCTAGTGTCACATCTTGCTGCAACCTGCCTCAGAGAGTTTCTCCCTCTAGTGATCTACTGTTATTATGCTGTAAGCTGTGAAAATAAACAATCGACATAGAATTTTTATGAATATAATAAGTTAAAACGGTCTTTGAGAGACTCTGATTAGTTATATGCCATGACCTTACTGTTTTGTCTTAAAACATATATCATGGCTATTCAAGACCTTTTGCTTATTATTATTATTATTACTACTATTACATTAGCATTAGCGTTTGTGTTATGAACTGATTAACTTGCCAAATAAATGACTTCTGATGTGTAGTGCAATTTTCAACACTCATGCATCTTTTTCTCAGAGCACGTACTGCGCCAGTCCACACTGATAAGAGTCCTATAGATACTTTCACTCTCAATTTCTGGGATATCTGCTCTGAAAGGTCAAAAGAAAGTTTTGGTTGTTCTCTCTGGAAAATGGAACTCATAAGAAAGAAATCCCGATCTGGACCTTAACAAAGAAGCCTACATTTTTAAACAAATCAGCTCCTTTGTGCATGAATAGGGTCTTCTAGGAAATAAGTCTTTCTCTACCCATTCCACTTGGGTGTTTGGGAGGCTAATCACTCCTCCCACCTCCTCGATTCTTTCTGAAGCTGATCTTCAGTTTCCTGTGCTTTTTCCTTTGGCAAACAGAGTTCCTGTGCTCCCACCATTGCATTCGTCTCATCTCTCATGCAGTCTAGATCACAATTATGTTTAAAGTTTGTAGACGGCCAGTCCACAATATCTCCTCTCACCAAATAGACCCCAAAGTCCTGGATTTTCCAGAGGCTTCCTCAAGCAAGCAATCTCTGAGGAATTTCACTTTTATTCCTTTGGTAGTAGGGAGTTATTGAAAGAATTTTAACAGAGAAGTAGTACAGTTTTGCAGCAATGTAAATGATGGATTTGAAGGAATGATGATAAAGGTGAGTAGAACCATTACAAGGCAAAGTTTCCAGTGAAAATTGAAAAGGGTATGAACTACCCAATAACAATCAGAATAGGTAGGAGAGAACATATTTTAGAGATATTTAGAAGGCAAAGTAACGTAGCACTTGGCCACTCATTGGAATGTGGGGTAAAGGAGAGGGGATATATAAAGTGACCCCTTCATTACTATCTTGAGCCAGTAATAAGTCATGTCATAAAATGTGGTAGAGATATGAGGGTAGAGATGGGGAGGTAATGGGTTTTGTCTCAGGCTGGTGTAGTTTGAAGTGGGTCTGGAATTTTGGAGAGAATTCTGGGGGCCAGAAAAAAATTTGGGAGACTTCAGGATATAAGTGATCATTAAAGCCATTTCAACCAATGAGATTGTTAGGGGAACCACTGACTGAAACCGCCCACCCTGACCAGGTCCGATACATGCATGAGTTATCTTAACAGGAGGTCCTGGTAAGGAACATAGAACTAACAAGCCACCACCAACCGGAAGAATTCAGGAAAGGTCAAAAGGAGGCAGGAGACGCCAGTCCATATGTCCTCCCAGAATCCTCTCTGGAATCCATCGTGGCTGAGCGATGCGTGCACCACCAGGAAGGACCCTGAGTCAGAATGATTGGACAGAGACAACCCGGAAACTAATCCCATCACCATAAAACCCGAGACTGTGAGCCACATGGCAGAGCAGTCCTCCTGGGTTCCCTTACCTTACTGCTCTCCACCCAGGTGCCCCTTCTCAATAAAGTCTCTTGCTCTGTCAGCAAGTATGTCTCCTCGGACAATTCTTTTCTGAGTGTTAGACAAGAGCCCACTCTCAGGCCCTGGAAGGAGTCCCCCTTCCTGCAACAAGAATACCCAGAGAAAGTGCTTTAAATAAGAAAGGAGAGGTTGAACACTACAAAAAGGCCTTTAGGAAGTAGTTAGAGAAAGGAGATTTCCCAAACAATAGATAATGCGGAGAATCAGGAGAGTTGGGGTTATACATGCTAAAGGAAGAAAGAAACTAAAAGAAAGAGTGACAACTAGTGCTGAAAGCCTTAGAGAGGTGAAACAGATGAGGACTGAAAGTTATGCATTGAGTCTGGCAGCAAAGTGAATCTTAGGGAGATTCCTAACTGTAGGGTGGTGAGGAAAGAAATCCAATTAAGAGAGTTGTGGAGCAAATATGATTTAGGAGTTGAAGAGAGATGGGCTAGACTATTTGAAACACTGACTAGTAATGGAAAGGAGAGAGAAGGCTATGGTTACAGTGGGAATAGAGTTTAATTTTTTTTTTTTTAACTTCTAGATGGGAGATGCTTAACCTTGCCTGTGTGCTGGAAGATAAAAGGCAGCAGTAAGGAGAAATTTATGATGCAGAAGAGCCATAGAGTAGACATGACTTTGGGGTGAGAAATGAAAGATTTTATCTCTGATGGCGTTTCTCCATGGGAGAAGCAGAAGGTGAGGTAAAGATCAAATAACTTTGGGTATTTCACTGTTCCCTAGGTACCTAACTTAAGTATAACAACATTTAAATTATAAATACAAGTAACTGTTTTTAAATGCTGAATGCTAAAATAATCAACCTTTGCCTTGTTTAATATGTTAGGCTACAGCAAATATGTAGTATTATGTATCAAATCGTATCTGCCATTTCCACAGAGCATTTCCAGTATTGATTATATACACAGTTAATTTCTACACTGGTGAACTTATCTTACTACAAGATCTTTGAATTGGTAATCAACCGATAGAATTATCCATCTTTGATTTTATCTGCTTTTAAGTTAAAATTAGCCAAGAGTCATACAATTTAAGAAATAAGTGTACCCCAGTTTTATTTAAACCATTATTCCAATCAAATAAGTAAAGGAAGTAACCATAAAAGTAATTTTTCTCATCAGTTTCAATCATAGGAATTTTGAAGTACAGAGTTCTATTAGAATTGGTAAGTTATGGACTACAATCCAATTCATTTAGTTGTTGCCCACCTAATATCTATAGAGCTGCTCACGAATTAGAAAACCAGAAATCATAAATTCTAATCTCATCTCTGCTGTATACAAAACAAACAACCTTTCTGAGTGACCCAGAGAATTCTTGATGCTATTGTTGTCATACACTGCTATGAACAAAAAATCAGTTATTTTTCTAAATAGATATCAATTGAAAGACTGTCTGGTATTGTGGTTAAATGTAGAGACTATAATGTTAAACAGATCTGGAGTCAAGTAATCATCCTACCACCAACAGGTGTGTGACCTCAGCTTCCCCTTTTATAAATTGAGATTGAGTGTTACTGAGAAAAGAAAAGAAGATTATTCATGTAAAATGTTGATGATAATTGTTGACATAATAGGAACTCAAATAAGTAAATAATGGTATAACTACCATAGTAAAATAATATAAATATTTTGCATAGGATGAAAGATCTTACGTACTCAGTCTCTCAATGATGATACATGACTTATTATTCAAACTTCTAGTCACTCACTTCCAAACCAAAATGAGAAAGAAGGTGCAAGCTTCCAAGATTTCATGATGAACTCTATGAAAAGTCTTTCAATCTTGATCTAGAGAATTTTTTTTTTAAATGACAAAGAATAGGGACTACTGCAAAGATTAGGATTTTTGTAGAAACTGGTAAAAATGCTATCTGTGTGTGATGAAGATTAAAGAGAGATAGAATGTACGCCAAAGTAGAATTTACATTAAAGTATTATACAAGGTATATGTTAATGGGGACAAAAGCTGCACAATTTTGCTTATGAGAAATCAGTATTAATAATAATCTTAAATCATCCTATGAATTAGAATTATTTGTACCTGCTATCTAATGACCTTTTCATTGCACAGATATCACTTTATGATACAATATAAACTCTTGTTGATTAGTCTTAACTAATTTGGATAATATGCCAACGAAAGAAATGTATATATATAGGTATAGTTCTAGTATCTAGATCAATCATGCCCTAAGCCTAGAACACTCCCTAGTATTTTAGACAGAAATTTCACTAAACACAAGGCTTTTTTCCATCCATGTGTTTAAAGTGCCTGAGATAAACTTTGGAAGTAGTTGTAGGTCTGTCATATGCTCTTTGGTGTTATAAAAAAATGATAGCATCCCAGTAGATCAAAATCTCCAGGATATGGGCATTTTGTCTGTCCTGTGCAATGCTATATCCCTTGTACATAGCACAGCTCTTGCCCATAAAAGAGGCTCATTATTTAAGAATATAACAATATATATATTTTTTAATGAAGCGAGAGTGGTTGGTGGGAGGTGGGCAGCATCCAGGCAGATTGCCCAGTCATGCAAGAACAATCACAAGAGGCAGAGTTTAGTTTTAAGTGTCACCAGGAACAGAGAAACATTGACTAAATTCTTTTAAAAGGTGGGAAGGGGAGCTGTTAGGGAAAAATGTAATATAGTCGTCCCTCGGTAACCACAGGGGATTGGTTCTAGGACCCCCCTCTGGTACCAAAACCCAAGGATGCTCTAGTCCCTTATATAAAATGGTGTAGTATTTGCATACAACCTACTCACATCTTCCTGTATACTTTAAATCATCTGTAGATTACTTATAATACCTAATACAATGTAAATGCTATACAAATAGTTGTAAATACAATGTAAATGCTACATACGCGAATAGTTGCCTGCATGACAAATTCAAGTTTTGAGTTTTGGAACTTTCTAGAATTTATTTTCTTCAATATGGTCTATCCATGGTTGGTTGAATCCAAAGGTATGGAACCCCCAGATACAAAGGACCGACAATACTGAGTTTTCATTTTTGGAAGATGCAAATGAATATAGCCCCAGAAAGGCACCAAACATTAGTATCAGGCCACAGAGGAAATTAAAAAGAAAACAAAATTAAAGAAACAGGGAACATAGAAAAATAACTAGCATTTTAAAACATGTACTTCTTTGCCAGGTGCTAATCTGAGGGCATAACCACTCTTAATTCTCATAATCATAGTATGAGGTGGCTACCTTCACTTTACAGATTAGGAAACTGACACATGGAGAAATTAGGTGACTTGTACAAGGTGACCAATTAGGAAATGGGGAAGCCAGGGTCTGAACTTCAGTCAGCTGGCTCTAGGATGCACACTTTATCTCCTCTGTATTCTTCACACAAAAAGTCTGCATGGTCATGGGCAATGTCTACTTGGAAGTAACTCAGTCAGTGGAATGCAGCACCGTTTTGTGTGTCACTCTGCTCTCTGCCACTAAGTTACTGATGCCTGGGCAAAATGGTAGTGTCTCTGTCAGTTTCCTCATCAATAAAATTAGTATTGTCCAGATCTATCCAACTGCTTTGCTTGGATATTGTGTGAAATAACCAATCAATAATCGTAAAATGCTATGAAAACATGGAGTGCTAGATCCAAGCTCAATATTATTATACGAGTTTACAGTGTGATAGCACAGCCAGAAAGGTCAAAGCTATTTTAAACTGCATACAGAAAGGCACACTGATGTATATAGAATAGAGAAGCAATTGTTGTCTTCATAGCCAGGGAAGCAAGAAATTGGGGATGTCTTAATGGAACTATTTCTCTTATTTGTAGGTGCTTAAATACCCCAAAACAAAATAATTAATTGGAAGATAAAATAAATATAAAGGGAGAAGACATTACATGACTGCACCAAGTATTAAGGGAGAGGAGTGACCCGATTAGGATGAGGAGGTAAAGATGTTAATCTGGTTAAGTGAAATACCAGACTAAATAAACTAACAAACTGCAAACATTTGAAATGTGTAAATAAAAAAAAAAAGAATTTAGTTTGAGAATTAAAGGAATGACTAGAAATACAGAAGAAAAGAAAAGGGAAAGAGAGAGAGGGAGGAATGAAGGGAAGGAAGGAAGAAGAAAGGGAGAAGGGGAAAAGAGAAAGAAAGAGAAATAAATTCATATTTGGGCCATAAAAATATTTACTGAAGTAACTTCAATTCGATTTGATTCATTTTAAAGATTGTGACTCACTGACCAATTGACTCCACTGCAGTATCAGCATCTATCATGTCAAAGGTGAGCATGGATTGCCATCAATCATCTAGATCTTCCAGAGCCTTACACTGATATAAATGGTCCCCACATTCAGAGTAGCTCATGGGATGTAAATAAAGCCTTGACATTTGAAATAGTGAAAGAGGGTCTAGAAAAAGACCCCAAAATTGTATAACAAAGGATCTCTGTTCTAGCAGAGCCAACTTGCTAGATAACTTTTCCATCTACCTTATATAATTCCTATGATTTGGGGAAATAGGCAGTATGTCAAATACTTGATAATTCTAGACTCTGGGGCAGTGGTTCTCAACCTCAGTGCCTTACTCAACAGATGGATGTATCCTAAACCAATGTGAGAAGATGAGGAAGATGACTGATATTAGTAAAGCCAATAGTAAAGATTATTTTAGCAATCATATGCCAGGCTCTTTGTATGAGATAACTCTTTTTATCCTCAAAACAGCCTTATGAGGTAGTTACTCTCATTACCTCATTTTCACAGATGAGGAAACTGAGGCCTAGGGGGGTTAAATACCTTGCTCAAAGCCTCAGCTAAAGATGGAGGAGCCAGGAGCTCAAAGTTCAAACTGTATCTGCTATTAATTTGTGAATAATTTAGCTTAACAATAGAGATGATCTAAAGTTAGTTCTATAAGAAGAGCATTTTGAAAGTAGGAGGGTGGTTCCCAGAGGCTGGGGAATATGGGAAAACTGGTGATATTGATCAAAGGCTACAAGCTTTCAGTTATAAAATGAATAAGTTCTGGAGACCTAATATGTATGGTGGTGAGTATAATGTTAACCTTATTGTGGTAATATATGTGTATCAAATCATCATGTTGGATACCTTAAACTTACACATTGTTATATGTCAATTATATCCCAATAAAGCTGGAAAAATAAATTCATCACCATCATTATATCATCATAAAGTGTTGTATAATTGAAATTTGCTAAGAAAGTATATCTCAATTATTCTCCCACACACATAAAAAAAGCAAACGATGTGAGGTGATGGATATGTTAATTAGTTTGATTATGGTGATCATTTCACAATGTATTAATATATCAAAATATCATGTTGTACACCTTAAGTATATACAATCTTATTCTTTTTATCTCCTTGAATATGTGATTCTGTTCCACTTTCTCCAAATTTTTTTCTCTTTTTATATTTTTATTAATAAAATATATTTATCCATAACAATAGTACATGTATAAAAAGAAGAGCACTTTCACCTGCATTCAAGCATGCTTACATGAGCAGGAGGTTAAGACAGGAATTATACAAACACAGTGGAATTATTCACCCCTGTGAGTGTGATTTTCATGGAAAATTCTTTATCCATAAGTTTTTGTTTGTTTGTTTGTTTTGCGGTACGCGGGCCTCTCAGTGTTGTGGCCTCTCCCATTGAGGAGCACAGGCTCCGGACGCGCAGGCTCAGCGGCCATGGCTCACGGGCCCAGCCGCTCCGCGGCATGTGGGATCTTCCCGGATCAGGGCGCGAACCCATGTGCCCTGCATCGGCAGGCGGACTCAACCACTGCGCCACCAGGGAAGCCCTATCCATAAGTTTTATGGAATAAAGTTGAAGAGCCTTTGGTCTAGAGAAGCGGTCCCCAACCTTTTTTGACACCAGGGACCGGTTTCATGGAAGACAATTTTTCCCCGGACAGGGGTGGAGGTGGGGGATGTAACGTGAGCGATGGTTCAGGCAGTAATGCTAGAGACAGGGAGCAATGGGGAGCGACAGATGAAGCTTTGCTCACTCACCCACTGCTCACCTCCTGCTGTGCGGCCTGCTTCCTAACAGGCAGCGGAGCAGTAGTGGTCCGCGGACCAGGGGTTGAGGACCCCTGGTCTAGAGAACCACAAAATATTTTTATTGCAGACACAGTGTTTCTATCATGAAAGTCTCTTTACCGGTGAAGAAACTTGGTCATTCTTAATTGATGTCCTCCAGTCTCCCCTACCAAAAATAAGACCTTAATATTTCAAAGGTCATGTTCTTAATTCAAGAACATGGCCACTTCTCAGAGGGTGGTATCTATAGTTCCTGTTTTTAGTTTTGTTCTTGAGGCAACAGATT
>NW_021703778.1:105697452-106023741 GCF_005190385.1 Monodon monoceros
TGTTAAGATGAATTTCATCTTGAGGAAAACAGGTAAATTTCTTGTTTACTCTGATCAGAATCCAGAAACATGCCAAACAAATTAGAGAAGATATACTCCATTAGTAATAGAGCTCGGTCTTGTATGACTTCTGACAAACTATTCGTCCCTTTGTATGTTAAAGACCTGAGGAGTCATGGGGTTTTAACTCTTGAAAACATGTTTGCTTTTAGCATAAAAAAACAGAAGTTTCATTTTCAGTGATTTTTATCATGTGTCAGTATAGAATGAACTGGTGTCATTCTATAGGTCAAAGGAAGTGGACCAGAAATAGGCTTATGTCTGTTAGAGGCTGAAGAGCTGCAGTTTTCTACATGTTTTACTCTAACCTTGAGCTTATGGACCATTAACTCATTTTAAGAAGACCATGTTTGCCTAATACAAATGACTGTGGCCCTGAATAGATTAGACCTTGCCCTGGAAATCCCTAATTCTGTTTTCTATATTATGGAGGTATCCCAAACCTCACTAATGTGATTTTATAGATGATTTTAATAGTTGAAGTTTGTTTTTTATTTTGTTTTTATTGTTGTAACTTCTCCCTCTGCCTCTCAGCCCTGGCTCTAGTCAGAGAATTCTATTCCTGTAAGTCATTTATGTTTATTTCCTTGAAAAGCTGGGTGATTCTGAACAACATCTGTCCCAGTTGCCAGAATGTTCTGACCTACACTAAAAACTGAAGTCATTCCCCAACTCATTTTTTTAATCTTCCTGCTTTGTCAGTACTGTTGATGAATAGATGGATTGTAATCAATAATATTCGGGTAAAATATCATAAAATTTTATTAAATTATATTTAAAAGGGGTAAGATTAGCAAACGCCCATAAATAATTCATAATTCTCTGGTTACTGGCAGCCAAACATCAAAAACTTTTTACTTTTTCCATTCCCCATAAAAAATATACTGACTGTTTATAGACTATAGTGTAGGCTCCGTGAGATAATGTCCACCATAGAGTTTGCATGTAATCCTGACTTATCTAATAGGGTACATTGATCTTCAGGGTATTTTTTAGCTCAATCCGTATCAAAGTTATTATCAGACAGCGATTTTCTAAACAAAGGTTTTTTTTTCTGTAAAAATATAACTGAAATACTCATAAAAGCTTTAAAACATTTGGAGTCAACATTTTATTAGGAAGAACTGAAGTTTAAACTTATTTCTGTCATAAGATAGAGTTATTACTTAGTAAAATCCCTATTTCTGAGCTTTTTCTGATTTTTTTTAAGAAAATGGGGATTTCTCTGATCTCTCTGGTCCTGTAAACTGAGGTATGAGATTTTTGTTGTAGTCTGAACCCAAATAACTAACTCCATTTCAGTTCTGGTATCTCAAACCATCTGCTGGTAAATATGAGTCCACTTAAAAAATTCAAGTAAAAAAAGCCAATGTAGTAATATTTTGAAAACATTTAGCATCATTTACTAAAAATGTGGATGAGGGAGCAAAAATACTTGAAGAATGTATTGAAAAGCAACGCATCTGTTTAATGGCTCTTTCACGAATCCCCATCAGTTTGGCATTGTGGAGAAAATCGCTACTAACAGCAGTTCTGCATGTATTAACATTTTGCCCTTTTTTCAGCAATGTTTGCTCACTGTAGTTCTACAGTGTGGTAATAATAATGCTTATCTTATGGAATATTTTTCTTTTACTTCTCAAAGAAATGTATGTATTCAACCATAAATACGTAAATATATGTATTCTAATCATAAATATAAAATATACATACAAATATACAAAGTAAATATATATACATGCATACATAAATACATAAATTTAACTAACCATAATTGTAACTTTCTTTCTAGATGATGACAGGTGTTAACAATTCTTGCCATTACCTACCATTTAGGTATTTCTTTCTTTTTCTTTTTTTTTTTGGTACTGCCTTACTGTCAGACAATTTTAATAACTGATGAATTAGTCATTAGATGGAATCTAGATATTTTGAGATTCTATTGTCTTCCGACATCTACATTTGTACATATGGGTCATATAAGTGTTGCAATTAATGCTGCACTTAATTGAAACACATCTTTTCAAATGTTTGTGAAATCTTGGAATCACTTGCTCCATATTTCCTAACGTATGATATTGCCAAATATTTGGATCTATTAGGATTAATAAATATGATTCACTTTATGATTGAAGGGGGGAGAAAGGATCAAATATGCAGAGAAATTAAAGTAACATGGCTCCATAAATGTAGTTAATTTTGCTTCTTGACATTCTTAGAGTTGCCTTTGTTCTATTCAATGCTAATTTTTATTATACTGAGCTCGCAGAAATAGACATCTCAGAACCAGTGCTTAATGCATTTCATCCTTTTGACACTTTTAAGGGAAAATGTAGTTTTGAAACTATCTCCCACCTCCTCTTTTCCTAATCTTATTCACCCCACACTCCCTACCACATCCCCCAAATACGACCAAATATTGACTGACAGCTTGAACGTTCTAATCGAATCATTCCCAGTCATATGTTTTCAATATGTTGGCTTAAAAAAAGATTAGGAGCCCAAATCTTTCATCTAATATCATTGCTCGATAGACAGACAGAATTTTAACTAGAGCAAATTCAAGTACAGCTTTCAGACCAGCCAAACCCAGGAGACAGGCAGGAGGTCTGCCCTTCCCCAGCCGTTCCTCTGTCTGCATTAGCCGTTCTTGCTTAGGCTCCATCGACCTGTCAGAGCCATCACAGTGATTGACTGCCCCGGCAGATGTGCTGCTATAACAGGTAACTTGATCATCCAGACCCATCTGTCTCTAAGTCCTCTTCAATTCACACTTTGAAAAATATTAGAGGTTGGGAGGGGTTGGATTCTTTGTTGTGATTTTTTTTTTTTTAAAAAGTAGGCTAACTGTATTTCACAAAAGGTTATCCTCTAGTAAGTGAATGGAAATATATACTATTTGAGCTCTTTAGTGAGATGAGCTTCTTCCAGGGCATATTACTATCAATATTTTAAATGGGCCAGTAAGAGCTGGGAGAACTTGAAATCCTGATTTCCAAAACACAACCTAAAGTTAAGGACCAATTTTAAAGAGCAACCATGATAATAATAGAATGATGTTTCAAAGATAACGGTTTCCATGTGAGTGAGACAGATGGGCTGTTTGTGTGTAGAGAGAGAGGAAGGGAACCTCGTGCGATGGGAGCAGTCCTGTTTCTTCCCTTCAGTGCCCACAGCCTGGCAAGTGTTATGACATCATTAAGCTGAATTGCTGATTTCAGATGGGTCTGGAACAAGAATGGGCAGGGTTAACTCAAACTTCACGCTGAAATGTAGTTAACTAATTTATTAGTGTCACTGTTTCTGATAATTACCTTTCACCAAAATATTTTGCTGTGCTTGTGTGCAGAGGATTTCATTCTACAAGTCAACACCCTAAGTGTGGAGCTGTTCAGGATCTAACCAACAGCTTCTATTAAGAGAGAATATAATGTTGGTGAGATCAGTGGCTAACACTTTTCTATTTCTCAGTCAAGTCTATTGCCTACTCACTATCCAGGGATGAATATTGGCTGAGAATGACATGGTTCTACATCTAAGGGGAAGTAACATACTGAAGCAAGCAAAACAAGGTAAAATGAATGACAACTGACAAAAAAGCAAGTGAACTCAAATTTTTTTTCAAACAAGAGGCATAAAAATATGCTAAGTATGCAATGATACTTGTAGAACCTGAAGAAATAAATGAACGTGGAGAAAGATTTAGACAAAGTTATTCATTCTGTAACAGAACTCCTTTACAATTCTTTCATGGGCTAGCCCATGATCATGCAATGCACCTTTCAATTAGCGTATGCCAATATTCATACTACTTCTCCAGATCAAAATAAGCAAAATAAATAAATTCCAAAAAGTTCTCTTTCTTGGCTAAGGGATCTAGATTATGTTCTGGCCATAGTTTGCCACTTTTATCTACTGGTCAAATCTCATCATTTGATTTAAGATTCTTCATGTAAATGAACATCCTTTTTTCCTTCAGATGAGAAATGGAAAATATAATATTTTATTATTTTAAATTAACAATAACTATCCTTTCCAACTCTACCACCCCTTTTTCTTGGCCTGAGGAAGTTCAATTTTGCTAATGATATTGCTTGAAAGGCAGTGAGAGGCAAGCAGTTACTTGGTTTGAGCAAAGCTATTGCATGTTTCAAAGAGTTATTTACCACATAAAGCTTTGGCTGATTAATTCAGTTAACAGTCCTCCATTCCTCACTTCCAACCCAAAGTAAAAAAAAAAAAATCATATATCTGAAACACAAATCTGTCCAAATTTTAGTATGAGCTGAGAATATGATGCCACAATTTTTTAAAAAATCAGCAATGTCCTGACAAATTATATTTAAGAGAGTTTACCATTTTTAAAATAAAAAGTTAAAACAAAGGTGGAATTGATCGCTATTTTCAGTGTTTGTCATTGCATCCTGTGCAATTATTTGCTCTGAAGCCCTTTTAAGCGAAATGGTATTTCTAAGCCATAGAGATCTTCAGTACTTGTGTGCCATGGAATCAGATCTGTAAGTTTTCCCGATATGGAACAAGAGATTCTTTTTTAAACTCTTGCATTTTCATCTACTTCACATCATATAACTCACATTCTTAAAAAACGACTGAAGATTTTTCTTATTTCCATGTGGTTCCTGCTTTCTAAATTCTGTTGCTTGTTTTCTCCTTAGAGTTCTAAATGTTGCTTTAACATCTTTAGGTGTGATATAGATAGATTTAGAGTGATGTAGTTAGCAAGTCTCAAGCTGCAGCTTTTAAATACATTTGAAAACCTTCTTCTGAAGGAAAACAAGACACTCTTATGGGAAAGTTACACTTTATTTTGGAGGCATCTCTCTCGCAACTTTTCTTTCCAAAGATGCTGAATTTACTATGACTATTATTAACACATGTACGTAATTAATCCTCCATCACGCAAGCTTTCCATGTACAGTTGATCAAAGCTGGTTTATCCTTTGCAGAGCATAAACACCAAATTCTTTAAAGAGGGACCAAGGTCTATTTACCAATTAAATTCAGTTGAATGTTTGCTAAAATGTCCCTTTACATAGGTTTATACCATATGATGTGTTGATCTTCCAGGGCACAATTTGCCTCTCTGTGTTCTACCCTGTAACTATAGTCCTACATTCATCTCAATCCTGCCCTTGTAACATTTTTTGCAACTAATTATATCCATAGAAAGAGTTCAGTGTAAATATGGTTTTAGCAGTTTATAACAAGGAAAGTGGCTTCCACTTATTTTAAGTTCATGTTCCGTATATTCAATTACTGTTAGCAAGCACTCCACCTACTGGCTTCCGTGATGCCAAGCAAGCAGACCATGATCTGAAGCAAACTGGCAGTTGAGTAAAAGATACTTACTTTCAACTCTGCCGATTTGCAAAGGATCTCAGCTTCCAGGTTGTCAGCTAGGATCAAACATGACTGACTTGCTGCTCACCAGGGTTAGGACAATTTTGGGTATTGTCTTGACCAAGTGGCAATCTAATTGTGAAAAGGAGTCTCATTATCAGTGTGGTGAATGAGGGTAGGATGGCTCGATGAGAAGTGAATTTTTATAACTATAACAAAGTGGAGTGGGGGAATCATGTTCCAGAGCCTCAAAATGTCTTTTATGCATATGTAGAGCAAATATCCATGCACACAAGCATAGGAAGAAAAAGTATTTTCATCCAAAAAAATTCTTAAAGAAAACAGGTTATTTAGTTTTAAAAATGAGTTAGGATTACAGACATCGCATATGGTATTTCTTATCCACCAATATGTCAATTTTTAAAATGTAATATTACAGTAGCAAGAGGAAAATCAGCACCTGAATAATTCCTTTAACCATTGTCCCCCACCTCCATGAACTTTCTTAGCTTAGTAGTCTTAGTAATGAATAATTATATGACAGAGAGATTTCAGTATTAGGCATTATAGTGAAATCAAGAGAAATTGACCAGCTCTGTTCCACAGTGTCAACATAAGGTATAAATCATAACCTTCTGCCTACCCCACCCCCCAGTATCCATCTTGACATCTCTTTTTAAGGACAGCTTACTGTGTAATTATTGCCACTGTGCTCATATTATAGTGCGTTTGAATATGGCAATAAACAATATGGCAATTAATGTGAAATAATACAAGAGAAAATCAAGGCACACAGGCTAGATATAGAGGCAAAGCAGCAGGAACATTGAAACTAACCTTAATGGGTTGTTGATGTGGAAATGCTTTTCCTAATATTGTCTCGGGGTGTTATTGTGAGTGGAGTTAGAAAAAGGAAATGCTGAAGGGAGCATGTCTAACTATATGTAAGGTTTCTTGGGGTCAACTATACATTATCATCAATTTTCCATCTTCTCCAGGATTAGTAAAGAATTATCATATGCTTTAATAGCATGGGAAGGGCTCCTGACTCCAGAAACTCTTGTAGTTTGCAGCTAAACCAGGATACAATATGGCACTAAGTAACAGAACCTATTCTGGGTTGATGAATACTTGTGCACTGATACGGGAATAGCTTTATAACTGCTTTAGTATGAGCCCAGTAAACTGCATCACAGATGCATGAATTTCTCTTTTGGCTTTGCAAAGGAAGTGTTCACAGTTAAGGCGGAAAAAAAAAAAATCAGTTCCATTAAGCATTTACCCTGCAAAACAGAGATTGAGGAATCTTAGCACATGACGACACAACAAAATTTACCTGACCCTTCCAAGCTAAGGAAAACAAGACAGAAGGTCCTCTTGAGAGGCTGTATCATATATATGTTCTGAGGCTGTGCTGCCCATATGTTCAATAGGACTGTTGAATCTCAAAGTTATAATAATTTGCAACGAGGTGCCAGAACCAATTATTAAATATCATATGATCCAACAGAGATGAAGTAAAAATATACAGGGTCGATTTTACTGGCTTTGACTATTATAAGGCATTTAAAGTACTTTGAATTTACAGTATAACTTGAGGGTTGTATTAACGACTTCCTTATGCTAGAATTTTGTTCTCAGCCGAATATCATAAGCTAAATGCAGATGGCATACTTTTCCAAGGACAAAGGGAGTCTTGGCCTTATCCTTTCTTTCTGATTTGTATATCAACTCAGGAAAAGGAGCTATGCTATTATGATATCTTCCACTAATGTAAACCTTTATTCAAAAGCGCAAATGACAGCTAAAAGTACAATTCAAGTGAGAAAAAAGGTAGTGTGTGATAGTATCACAGAACGAGACAATCTCAGCCAAATTGTTGCCTATAGTGTAGAAAAAGGAGCCTCTTAGTTTTCAGTATAAAGTCATAATTTATGTACCATGACATCTCTAAAACATGAATGAGTGGATGTTTTAAATACTGGTTCTGATCTCAAAGCCAAGGTCATTTCTTTATCCCCAATTGCTGAGATTCTACCCTCGGCGAAATCAAGGAGATGTGAATTGGTGGCTTACCACCAGCAAAGCAAGACGTTCAGAAGACAAGGGTGCCTCTTAGGTTCTTTCTGCTATTATTTCGAATGTACTAGTGAGGGTTTCAGTCAAGTCCTCAGAATTAAAACAAGATTGTTCTACCTTAGCAACTTGTCGATGGAACAAAACCATCTCTCTGAATGGGTTTTCTTGGGAATCAAATTCGAAAGGCAAAACTCCTGTAGTTTTGTGGGAAATAGAATGTATGCTCCAAGCTGAGCATAGTGTGTCTGCTAAGTCCTCACTGTGATCACTTTGGGAGATTGAAAACTGTCTTCCCTTGGTCACTGGAGCACTGCGCGCTTAGGACCATGTTTGTCTATGTATGTTTACAGCACCTGTCAGTCGATACATGAGAAACAAGAAAAGTAATGTAAACTGATCCCTCCTTTTGCTGAATATTTAATGCAGTCCACCAGAAAGAAAAGAACAAACATTCTACTTTCCCAATGCTTGTCTTCCATGCCCTCTTCTAATATTCTCTGGGGAGAGGTGGGTTTCAATCTTGGTCAGAGCAAGTACCCATTTACTTCAGAATCCTCACTTTCTTGTCTCAGCTTCCTTCCTGTCTCCTAAAATGAAATTTATTTTATTTTAGCCACCTCTGAGCAGACTTGTGTGTATATATTTTCAGAGAAATTGGATTGTCCATATGGATTTTTAAATCAGTTTTCAGATCAAGTTCAGAAATATGTAAACTGTTGTGTTGTTGGACCAGTCAGGAGTAGAACATATCACTCAGATGAAGAGCACCCAATACTATAAAGTGATCTTTAAATGAGAAAACTAGAGTGTAAGTCAATTAAAGTGGCCAATAATGGGAAAACAAGTGCCCATTCCAAGAGCAATTGTAAGACATTTAACCCAAGGAAAGTTGCATTATACATTTTTATTAAATTGAGGCTATATTCACACTTATTGTGGTTTGAAATGTGAACCAATATTTTCTATCTTTGGTTTCCTTGCTTTAAGATCTCTTAATGTGCATAAGATGTAATTCATAATATCATATGACTGTTTTAAATTTGCAAGTTACTGTCTCTAAAGTTATAATTTAATTTAAATCGATAATTGCCCATTAAACTACTGTGCTCTCTCATAAAACAGTATCTGACCTGAGATTAATGTAGCAAGACCCTGGGATTCCTAAAACTCTTGATTCTTTGTACTTTAACATTATTTACAACATAACACATCCAATTTTAAAAAGCACTTTGTCATTTAGCACAATATAAAGTATTAGCTTTAAAAGATGTATTCAATCCTATTTAAAGCTTAGACCCGCTGTTTTTCAATAATCTTTATAACAAGGGAAAAAGAAAAAGATTAAGCTCCTAGTAACAACAACAACAATAAAATACTATTATGCCCACTCAAATTATTTCTGAAAGTCATGCAAAAATAATATTGGTAACTCTTAAAATAGTTTGTAGAAAATGTGCAAACATGGATCTTAGGGGAGAGGAAAAAGAGAACTTCCGTAAATCTAAAAGTAATAATAGTATTGGTGAAAAAGATATTTATTTGCTTTCCAAATGGAAGTCTTCACATTGAGGAGGAAGATAACGACACATACCAACAAGAAAAGAATGTTTTTTTTTAAAAAAGAAGAAAAACAAGTGAAAGTATATTAAAACTCTTGGTGAATAATTGCACTAATGTCTTTGGGGAAATGATAAATTCTGAAGTGACAGCTTGAAAACTGCAACATGTCTATATGTTAATTTCCTAATATCTGATTGTATTCTAGTTTTGCTCTCGGACACTCTGAAGGGTCTGACTTCCTTTCTACCTATCAGTTTCGTTTCTGCTGGCAAGTAATCCCCCATGAATGAAAGATTTATACGTGTGAAAAGGGTTAGGATAAAACATTATGGAACGTCATGTAGTTCTGCCATTTCATGCCATCATGCTTTATTTATATTACTAATATTCAGTACTTACCCCATTACAGATACAATGCTAAGCACTTCAAGTATATTATCTCATTAAATTCTCTCAACAAAATTGCAAGATATTTTTCTTCCCATTCTCACATGAGGTAGTTGAGACATAGGAAAACTAAATGAGTTGCTATTGGTTGTGGAACAAGCAATGGTATAGAGATTCTTAGACAAATATGTCTAATTCCCAAGTTCATGCTCAAAGGTCTACTCTGCTGCTTCTCATGAATTTCAGCCCTTGAGAATTAACCATGTAATGTTGACACTGGAAACGTCACATGTTGAATGCAGGCACATGGTTTACTTCCCAGCAATGGGAATGAAATCAAAATAGGACAACTTTTAAGCTTTGAGCATAAAATGAATTAGTAACAGTACAGCATATAACACATAAATGTTATTCAAAAGTGTTAGACATTGTTGTTGCTATTGTTAGTAAAGCCTTGCCAAAATGACAACTTAGTACATGTAATAAAAAACAGCTCAAGAGGAATATACAATGACCAAGAGGGGTAGGAAAAAATTTAATGATGCTACCCCAAGCAGTTCCCTTCATTTCATCTCCCACACTTTCATCTTTGAACTCAAGAGGACCATGTGATCATGTGACGTGATTCATCCTGGATAGTTAGAAAGACAGAAAGCAGCACGTCATTTTTACTTCCACCAGTAGCACACTCACAGGGAACTTGAAGCGTCATCTTTCCAAAAGACCATTAAATTCAAGGACTACAGACAACAAGGATTTATAATTATCTAATTCTACTTCTCTCTCTTTGTGTCTCATCACTACCATTGAGAATGTGTGCGTTCATTTTAAATTACAACTATGGCAAAAATGATTTAACTTTAATTAAAATAATGGTAGAAATGACTGATTCACTTGAGTAAAGCAGAAGTGAGTGAATTGTTTTTGCATCTGGTAAAAGGGAAATTTGGATCCTGAGTTTACCAACTAATGTAGAAATAGAAACTTTTTTAAGAAATGATATTGGAAGGTCTGGTAAGCCATGAAGGAGATGAGATGACTGATAGTTCCAAATAACTTACACTTTTAAACGCTTTGATCTTTTTTGAACATAAATTTGTCTCCTTAGCTTTCAACACTTGGTCAGAAAAATTGAAATCTCCCTAGATTGTTTTCATTTTGGGGGTCTGAATTGATTCTGGTTATAGAAATGTCGTGGAAACTGGAATCTTGGTGTTCTTACTTCAACAGTAGGTTAGGCAAGTAGTTATGAAAACATGAATGTTAAGTAATGGAATGTTTCCAAGCAATGGAGAACAAACTGGTTTACTACTGCCTTGTAGTTGTTATCACATCCTAAGAATTATAGGTACTCTACTCCGTCATAGAAGAGTACAGAGACATTGAAGGAGACACTTTGTTTTGCTGGGGGCCCCTGCAGATCTAAGTAACAGAGACTTCATTGGCCCTGTATTTGATTAAGAGCTTTCTATAATTTAGGTAAACAGGTATTTTTCAACATTATTTAACCCACAGTAGGATTTTAGCAAATAGAATTTAGATTTTCCAAATGATTATAATGATATTTTTGAAGTTTAAGACGTTTAGAAGAATGTTAGTCTAAGTGATAAATATTGTCCCTAATTGAACTAAGTAAATATTTATGACCTGAAAAGTTTGACTTTCGAATTTCCAGAATTCAAGCAAGAACCATTTCTTTCTTTCTGTAAAAGACCAAATGAAGGCACATGCTATAATTACTGGAAAATCCAAAATGCCTAATATCCTTAATAACAATTACGTTATTTATGTCAGTGACAGAACGATATTAAACCAAGAATTTTGTTTTTGATAAAATTTAAACTAGATTGCCTTTTTAATCCAAAATTGAATATATTACTAAAGTTTTTTTTCTGTCGTTCCCTTTCCTTGCCCCCCTCCCCGACAACACCAAAAAAAATACACCACAACATAACCAAGAAATGGCTTTTGGATTGTGGTATGTGTTGGACTGTTCAAGGGTATTATGTGATTTGATTAGTGTAGGTTAATCAGTAAGCAAAATGATTTGTTTGGAAGTGAGAATTGAATTAATAGTCAATAAATGAAACCATCTTACTCATCTTGAGATACTCAGAAAATATTAAATATAGGGTTAAATTAACACAAATACTATTTGTTTAGAATATGAATTCTTTTAACTCTATAAATGTCCATACAAGATTGTGTAATTCTTGAACATCTGTTAATTGAGGACACGAATAAGAATTTGCAAAAAGTGTTCTTTCTTTTACTAACAGTTGGCCCAGTTGGCCAGTTGGTTAAAAAGTGAAAAATCCAATCAATTATCATATATATATATATCAGTCTCTCTCTATATATGGATCTATCTACATCTGAAGATGTTTGGGACACATAGGAATAGTTTTAGCTGTTTGGCTCTCCTGTGTTGCCAATGACCAATTGAACCAATGTTAATTCAACCAACTGAATACCTATGCAATAGCTGAAATTGTAAATAGGGTAATAAAATGTGAATTTAAAAAACCAGATCAGGATTGTTATTAAAATTTAGGCCATATATTTTTGCCATATTAAAACTCATTTGGTTTAAAAGGTGTGTCCTGTATTTCTAAAAATAGGAAAACTTAGTCTTTTAAGGAGATATTGCATTATATAGATCTTTTGGTAAACTTCACACTGACTGCTTACTAAAGTGCTTGACAATATGCATTACAGAAAAAAATTGAATCAATATTTATGCCTTATATACAAGTCTATAATTGCTCATTTATTATGAGACATATAAATATGCATTCATACACACTGGTACCCAGCTTAGTGTCTGGCACTTAGTCAGCATTCACTATATATTTACTGAATTAATAAATAAAGGCATATAATTATATAACTCAATGTACATCTATTTCTCTAATTTTTAGATACCAAGTATTGACTCCTATCCAGTGAGCCAAACTAAAGTTTTTTTTTTTAACCTTAACAGTCTCACACATGGTTAAATAATTATGGTCCACTAGAATATAACAAATGACTATAATGACTTCTCATTTTTAATAATTTTATTGATAAAATGATGTTATATGTACCTTTATCCAGAGAGCCAACATGACATTCTACCTGTTAAAAAACGGGGGCAGGTACTTAGTTTTATACCCTGTTCCCTGAAATAAACTCTAAAACTAGTGTGATGCTCCAGCAGATCCATTTACCTTACTGTTAATTTGGGTTACACAAAAGATAATCAGTGTATTTTAATTCCAAAGACTGGGTTCCCTGAAAAAAATCAATAAAAAATATCATTTTCAATACCATTTAATTTACACGATTTGACTATCCAGCTATTCTACAGTTATGTTTTGTTTTTATTCAATGGATTGAATGCTCTGTTTTGTTTTCAACAGATGTGACTCTGAGTGCACTGGAGAACAATTTATGCATTTGGCTTAGAATGTTAAATGAACATACCATCTAATGATTTGCCCAGTATAAGCAGTCACTTTTAGAAGTGATATTGAAAGCAAGAAAAATTACTTAAGGGATCAGTTACATCTAAAATGATGAAATCAATAACAATATTTTCTCTGGGATTCTTTCTCTCTGATAAGCAAAATCTTTGCTTAAAAGCCGCATTAAAATTTAATCACAATCTGTGTGCGTTAGCAATTGATAATTTCTGGACAGCTGTCTTCTGCTTTGTTTAAGTCTTGTGTTCCTTCTGTTTAAGTTATGCCTTTTAATAGCTGGATTAAGTACATTTGGTTTTAAAATATATTATTAGAATATGATCATATTTTATCATTTTGCAACAGTGGATTGCAGTTTTGTATTCCTTTGCAACAATGTTTAAACTAGGGTGAAGACCTCTTGGGCGGTGAAACTACTGGAAACTTATATTAGTTCTACCAATAATTTTTTTTCAGAATCCATGAGAGTAGATAACAATTTGTGCTAATGATATTAAACTAAATACTTTAGCTTTAGACTGTGAGCTGGAATCAGCTCTAATTCATCTTTGTTTACGTGCTTCCCGGTATTTTGTCTGCCACATATTGAATAATGAAAATATATGTGTTCAGTGATTTAATAAATAATCCTTAAAGACATTGGCTTATATACTTTTTAAAATTTCTTAACATAGCTCTAAGAACAATCTCTGTTATAGCAATTGAATGTATATGTGTATGGATATCCTTAATATTTAAGGAGATAGATGATCACTTTTAAGTATCAGTATTTCATCATTAAGCACAGATGATGTAACAGCCAGTTCAGCAATAATTACTATTCCATAGTTACCCTCTCTGTCTGTTTCAAAGGAAGAGAATAAAGAAAGATTATCTTTCAAAGTACTTCCTCTGATTACATCCCTACTCTCTAATCAACTAACACGACTGCCAGAACTTGCAGTGATAATGTCATATTTATTATAGGATGACTGTTTAAAAGAATCAATATGTTCGATGTTAGGCTATGCATTTAAGTTTTGAAGGAAAAATAGCTGACACAGTGGTCATATTATAATGCTTTGTGGTAAAATAGTTTTTATTATGTTATTTTAATGTACTCAGCTAAATCAATAAGGTTAACTGCATTTGCCAGCATTAGGACCAATAAAATTTGTACCTATTCAACAGCATAATTTACGTGCTGGTATTTACCTTTATCTTTGCATCAGATGCTAATTAATTAAATACTTCTGCTGAAACTAATAAATAAGTAATAATTAGATAAACACATTGCAAAAACATAATTTGAAAGAAGCAGATTGAAGTGGTTTGGGAATATAGGTAGCCATATAATATGTCAATTAAAAGAAAAACTGAAATATTCCAAATATGTCCACAATATGTCCAAATATGTCTGCAATATGTCCAAATATATGCACAATATTGCAAAATTTAAAATAGTGCATATTTTAACATATACAGAAGATGTAACGTGAACCTTTAGTTGGTTATCTATGAATAGAAGATTATCGGTAATGTCAATTTGAAAATTAATTTATACAAAATGTAATTACAAGTCGAAATTTGTTCTTTAGATAACATAATTTTGATATGTATAAATTATGTAAGAGAGGTAAATTATTCAACCTTAAGCGGATACTTGATTCCCTTAAATAAGATTGTTTCTTGAGGACTGGGGGACATTTAAGTAAGTGTGTCTTAAAATGCTGTGGCAAGGCCACGGGCAAGATATGCCTCATTTTCAACATTGCATCATAAAGAGATTTAAAGATTAAATAAAGAAATGTAAGGATGTATGTTAGCAAGCATACAGCAAATGAAAACTCATTTCCCTTGGAAGTATAATTTCCATAAATTACTAATGTTGGGATTGTTATTACCTTTATTTTCTCATCATCATTTTTTTTAGTGTTCTATATTCCAGTATGTTATGTTTAAATGTTCAGGAACTAAAACTGCTTCTACAAAATAACCCTAGAAAACCCTAAAAACTGCAAATCCTTCCAGGGAATTCATCCGAAGTAAAATCATTTTAACATGATTTTTTTTTCCCCCAGTAATTTTCAAAAGCATTTTTTTCCTAAGATCAAATTTTGACACTATCCCTTTTTTTCACACTATGATGTGACTCCTCCTATTATTAAACTTTATGGTTTGAAGTCTTTCTTATTTTACTGCCTACAGCATATTAGGTTACTTTTTTAAGAAAAGGTGAACATATTAGCATTACATAAAATGCTAAAGTGACAAAGAGTTAAACTAGGAATTTTAGATGAATATACTAGCAGTTTGCCATTCTGACAGCAAAAGCCAAGCTAGTGATTTAAAAAAATGCAAGTTTGAAAAATGCAAATGGTGTTATACAAATATGCAGCCATATGTCCATAATACACACATTTTTTGGGGAAAAATTAGTAAAGATTTCTATCACAGAATTGTATCTCAAAATGGTGGGGATCTTGTTTCTTATATTGTGTTCCCAAGAAGATGGTAAGATATTGAAATTATGTTTCAAATTTTCCTACATATATTAGAGTGGAAAATTCATTATTTTTAGGTTGATGTGGAATTTGGCTCTATGTTTTAATATTCCACTTTGAGTAGGTGCTCTACTTCATCTATAACATAGCAAAATTGTCCAAAATGTCCAGATTTTAGTCATAAAATTTTCTACTCAGACAAGTAAAGTTTAAAACATAGTCTCTTTGAACAAGTTAGCAGTCCTTGGAACTCAAAGCCTATGAGACAAGAATAAAATATAGTTAGTTTGAGAAACGTTAAGCTGTGAAATTTGGATAACCTTTAAGCAACTCTGCTCTGTTGATCACAGAATCAATAACAATAGGAGAGTGGAAGCCAAATGCAAGTGGTGAAACCTCCAACAGGAAAATATCAATTAATCTTTTTCAATAGAGTTGAAGTATGGGTAATCCTCTCATTAAATAGTTTGAACCTTCTTCCAAGTAAACAAAGGAGGGATAATGAATGATGTGGTCTGCCTTGTTTACATGGAGAATCTTCAAGAGGCTTAGGCATAACCTCTCAACACAGAGGTCTTCTTAGCCACTGGTCACTAATTACCCTCTTTTAAAGGTATTTGTGTAAGCAAAGAGACTATGTTTTCAGACTTAACGTGAGAATACCACTTAAGTGCCAATATTTTACACTTAAGCCAATATATTAAGCAGTGTCAAAATCCACAGGCTCCCCACCAAAAATAAAAAAGTTATTTCCAATATGTATTTAAATAAATGTTCATTTTCTTACAGTTCTTGTCAAAAGAGCTATTTCTGTTATAAGAAATAATTTATGTCTAACTGCTAGAGATACAGTATAACTATTGATTGAACTATTCCAGCACCCTCAGACTTCCAATCACTGTGAAAATTCTGGGCTGTAAGGGAGAAGAGAGGACTGGAATTATCATCTGTTGTGTCATCTGCCAATAACTTTGCCCTTGATATTTAAGCTATTTGAAAGTAAATGAGTTCTTTAGGCCACTTGTCACCAAGCAAGTGTCATTTAAAAACCACATCATACTTTCAAATTTCTGTATGATACAAGCACCAGTAGTTGTTAATTATTGCCACAGACACTTTGAATGTACCAGGTGTACATCTATAGTGGACCTAAAGGAAGAGAATTTTACCATGATCTATAACCATGGTCCACATTTCTTACCATGCTTATTCATAGTATCAGTTTCTCAGTGAGCTTACATATATGACCGAATGTATATATATGAAATGCATATCAGTAATCTTAATGTCTGCAGCAGCATTCGTCATGTCTAAAGCACAGTCTGTGTAAGAAGTCAGAATTACTAAATTTGTCAGCACAAAAACTTTTCATAAAGAGGTGCTCAGACTTATGAACAAGGGACAAGAGAGATGAAAATCTGAAATAATTCTAATCCTAGTAAAATGTTTTTTGTTTTTTTGCCAGAAACTCTTCAACAATTCACATTGTCAGTGCTATTTTCATGCTGTCTCTGGATTTTGCTCTGTGGATTAAAACATGAAAGGTGAAAGAGTTATTCAAGAAGAGATACAAAAAGAAAATTTACATATTCATGTCTATGACCTGTGATTGACTGCTGTTGTCTTTATATCTTAAAATATTATCATTTATTTTGAAGTAAAACTTCCTCTTGAAATATAACAAATAAGCCCTGAGGACATTCAGTTTACACATTTATGTATTCTTATAAATTTATAATACTCTTGAGAATAAAACTTAGAGACGGACAAATTTAGAAGAAAATTGACAGAAGTCTATGGCTTTGTCAATAGTGTCCAGTGTTTTAGTAATATATCATCTTGGAAACAACATTGGATTTTAGTATCAGAAATTGTTTTTACTTCTGTTTAAATATTTTATATGCCATATAAAGTTTAAAAAACTAAATAAAAATGTTTGAATGTAGATATAGCTAATTATGTGATAGTGGATAAATTGCTGAATTGCAGTTTCTTTATCCATAAATTAGAGACATTTTATTAAAACATCTCTAAGAACCATTTCAGCTCTATTATCTATGAATATGGTACAGATGCTAGCATGGAAGAATCATAATTTCACTTAGTCTTATTTATTTTAATGTATCCCCAAAATTTATTCACGCTCTATTGATGGAAATTTTGTATTATGCTAACAAAGCTTTAGAAAAATAAATATACATACATGTGTATATATACCATATATAAATATATTTACACAAAAACAAGTAAATATATATGAATAAATAGATGACATACTCTTCAAATTGATAATGTAGAGATTGCAGGGAAAAATAAAATGGCTTTTTAATAAAACAAAGTAGGTGTTTTGCCCTTATAACACTATGGCTAGTAGTTAAGAAGGGAGCAACTTATTTGTAGTGACACCAAAACGCCTTGTGTGTAGGAAACTTTAGTCCAAGTTTACTTTTGTTATGCTTTATGTGGTTGATGAAATTCCACAGCATCTAAACACAAAAAACATCGTACTTATTAAAATCACACACAAAATATCCTTCTGCCCTTATGCTTGTTTATTTTTCGAAGTTTCTGTTTGTTAGAGATTGTCTATTATTGGAAAATTAATTTAGAGATACATTTATGCCTACACAGTCACCATTTGATTTCCAGATACTTGTGGAATACCTCACTGTTGGTTAAATGAGAGATGTGTTGGCCAGTTAGCATACAGTTGAGTTTAGTTGATTTACATCTTTCTGTATCTATTACTAGAAGGTATTTTCTATGCCACTCAAAACATTATTATTTGGTAGATTTTATAAGTTGTAGTAATGTTTATAATAAGGAAATACTATCATCTAATAAATATAAATAAAGCTTACTCTTTTAAATTACATTTTTTCTTTGGTATTTGTTTCTTAAGAACTTATAAAACCTCTAAGAATATCAGTAACTTTGCCTATCTGATTTTTAGTATAACAAAATGTATTATTCGTATAAAACAGAGAAGGTATTCAGTACATTTGTTACATGAATGAATGAAAGAATTATGAGTTTTCAGGCATATTGTTTTGCGATTGTTAGCATGACCTGAGGACTAAGCAGGGGCATTTTTATCTTTTTCCTATTTATAATGCAAAAGACAGCTTCACAATCCTCAGAAGAATCTTATGGTGCATGCCAAGCCCGTGTCCTCCCTGACATTCTTAAATATAACATTTTTACCTTATAGTCATACTATGTGACATAAAACCAAAAATTATATGCCTATCCTGGTTACTTAAACTCTTATTTCTCAGAATAAGAAAACTACATTTAATGTATCATTTGTTAATAGGTCTGATCTTATTGGAAAAAGAATTAGACTATTTACTTTGGGACAGACAGCATGTTTTTCAAAATATGGTAAGAGTGTGTCAAAATAGCAGAAAATTGTTCACTGATCTGAATAAAATTATTATGAATTGTTTACCGCCATCACCACACACACACATACACAGACCACAGCTTAACCTAGACATCAGCCAACCTGAGTTGCCAGTGAGGCAGGGACGCTGTCATAATGCCATGAAGAAAAGATGGAGGGTTGGTCTGTACACAGAAACAAGTTCAGTAATTACCTCAAGAATATCAGTAGAAGCAGAGCACCAATGTTGTCCCTGATTTTACCATAATCTATCTCTTATACATCTTCGAAAAAAAAAAGCTTGGACTTTAGACTTGATAATTACATTAGCTTCATTATTTAAAGTAGGGGGTACCCAAGAACTCTGTGATGTAACCCATTTAGGAAAACCCTCTCTTCTAGGATCCTTAACTCTGCCTTTTTTACAGTGAAGAGAGAAGACACAGTTTTTAAGCTCCTTCTCTCCTTGCTTTGAGTGAGGGGGAATGAAACACTTCAAGTAAGCAAAGAGAAAGAAAAGTCACAAATGAATCACTAAGTGGAATAAAATCTGTGCTTTCATCAGAACTTTCTGTGACTCATCGATTACTTTTTCTCCTCCACAATATACCATGGTAAAGTCACTGCCTTAGTCACTCAATCAAGGGAAAATTGCATTTGAGTTCATTTCTAAAAATGAAGTCATAAAATTTCCCTGAGTGAAAAATGATGAACTATATTAACTCAGTTTGCATACACCCCAAACAAGGCAGGGAAGAAACCTGATTTGTAACTGTCAATGTCACTGGAATTCAAAGATGTGTAAAATTCCTAAGCTTGTTTTCCATTCAAATTCGGTGAGGGAAAGTACTTTTTTCAATTCTATGGATTTCCAAATTGCTTGCAATTTTTCTTACAAATATAGTAGCTAATTCTTAGGATCTGACTCTATAGTGCTATGATATGGAAAAGACAATTAAAAAGTAGTCATCAGAATGTGTTAGTATTTATAAAATGTGTACTCCCCCATATATATATATATGTATGTGTGTGTGTGTGTGTATAAACTTATCTGTGTCTTTGTAAATGGCAAGAACATTTAAATTTGTCACTTAGAACCATATAGTCCCCATTGATCTTTTAATTCAAGTTAGAAACTACAAACCTGAATATCATGAAACAGAATATGTTGAGATTATGTATTAGGTACATATATACAACACCTAATGAGAGCTCAGAAAGAAAATTATTAGATTTCTCCATGGCCAGATTGTATTAATACTTTTTAAAAAGGCTTTAATAATGGTCAGAATAAAATGAGAACTGGTCTTTAAATCAAATACAATATTATCCTTCATATATCATTTTGATTTGCATTCCATGTTCATGGTACCCTCCATGGGATTGTAGAGGTATTTATTGTAAAAAAATACTTGGACTCTCTAAAGTTGTACCCCCAAAATAATTCCTCTGACATTGTAGGTAAAACAGGTACATGATATAGAAAAAGATCATTTTACTCTCTGAATTTAAGTTTTTAGTTACTGTTGAATAGGTACTGTTGGTATATTTGGCTGAGAAAATGTAATTTTTTATGTGTAATGGATGCCTTTTGACATTTTGAGAGGTTAAAGTCTTATGAGTTGTCTATAATAGACCATATTGCTTGATACAGTTTGGGTCAAATGGATTGATTATCCAGAGTAGTTTACTGCTTAGCTCAGCTGGGAAACTTTCAGCATGGAGTCAAGGACCCCTGTGCTTTAGAAGTTCATCCTGAAATGCCCGTTGCTACTTTTAGGAAGTTCTTTAGATGCGACTTTGGGAACTTAATCTCAATAAAGAAAGATCATCTCTTCAAAGTTCAGAAGTGCCATCATTTTGACCTTTCTCACATAGCAGGAAATGAAGAGTAGCACCGTCTCCTTTATCCTTCTCTTCCCTCTCCATGTTTCTAAGTGCTTGACCCTTCTGTCTTCTTCTATACAAGATAAATGACCTTAATTTTATCTCTCTAATCCCCCCAATAAAGGCACTGAACCCAACTTCTTGGGGTTAATTATCTGATCCTCTCTGGCCATCTTCCTACTCAAAGCTTTTGTGTTGTTAGAATTTCCTTCAGCTGGTTTTGTTGCTTGCCCATTAGGTGGGACCCTAGCTGGGCAAACGTCAGGCAAACAAAGAGCCACTGAAATATGTATTTTTTTTCCAGAGAAAAATATCCTTTATTTCAATCTCAGCCTAAAATGAGATTTACCTTTCCCTCTAACAAAGCTCTCAGGAGATTCTGTCCAAAAGCTGAGCCAAATGATTTTCAGGAGAGATATATTACTTGCCAAGTTCTCAATTGACTACCTAAGAGAGTATTAGAAAATATAATGATACATGCACACATTCTTTTTTTTGTATTTGAGACAGTTAACTTTTAATATTTTCTTTTAAAAATACACAGTAAATTAACTCTTTAAGTCAATACGCCTCAGAGAAAGAGGGAAAATGGAATTTCAGAGCAAAGGGAAAGTGCATCCTTACTTAGGCTATCACATTCCCACACTCCCAATATCCATAAACCAGGAAGTTCTCTCCATAGCACAGAGGAGTCTTGAATGGTAGCTCAGATATTTGAACTATGTATAGTTTACCTTTTTAATAAGAATTTTAAAAATTAATTAGTTGAAATGCACCAAATCTTATTTGTTGAAAAATAGAAATATTTTTAAAATAAAAGTTTGTTTTGCCTTAGTTACGCCAAATTCATTAGAATGTCCTTAAAGGTCTAGGGTATTTAAATATTCCTCAACACAACTGAGTTTCCTATTCATTTCTCAGTCCTAAAAAAAATGTAAAAGAAATGGATTAAGACTTAGTAGTTGCTAGGCTAGGTGCGTCTGAAAATTTCCAGGTAAGTCAGAGAGTTCAGATTTACTCAGTGTAAAAATCCTGGGTTGATATCTAGCTTTATCCATACTACATGTCTAGCATTCACCACTCTGGTTCTAATCAGCCCGGCCTGCAGACTTTCTCCTCCCAACCATAGAATCAACAACAACCACTTAAAGAGTCAGGTTGCACAGAACTATAAGGGGAAGTAATCAGACTCCCTTACTGATAATTTTCTCCAGAGTGCAAAACCTTGGAACTTTCAGCTTTGGGGCTAGCCCAGGGGCAAAATAATAGTAATAATAATAACATTAATAATAATAACACTAATAATGTAACAAACTACAATAATAAAAAGTATATTTCTGATGTATCTTGTATAGGAACTTTTTGAGAAAATGTAACCTTAAACAAAATATTTTCACAGGGAGCATAAGGGTACAGGTAGCCCAAATCAATGATATTCTAAAATGGAAGTGATAACCCTTGTGGCTTTTCAGTGTGACAAATTAATAACCCATACTTCAGACATAAATTTCTTCAGGATGGGCTTAATGAAACAGGTATCAGTTTTTTAAAAATTCATCTCAAGTAGAAATAAACTCTTTCTCTTGTAATTGGTTTTTATGGGAAACTATGAACTCCTTATGTCCTTAAGACCAGGAAATATTCTTCTTAGTTTATACTAAGTATCAAGAGCATTGGAAGAAGATGGGAAATTAACTCTGAGAAGCCAGTATTTTTAGTAAGATAGATAATAGAATTTGTAGTTCATGGAGAATTTCTACAATCCAGTGATTCAGGCAAATTTTTTTGCTAAGGTGTTTGATACCAAGTTATTTCATTGGGGGTATACATATATGATTTTCAGGAGAGATATGGTAAATATATAATATATATATTTTTATGTCAGTCTTTATTATCCAAAGGAAAAGGAGACCTGGAAAATAGATGAAGAACCATTTTTTTAAACATCTTTATTGGAGTATAATTGCTTTACAATGGTGTGTTAGTTTCTGCTTTATAACAAAGTGAATCAGTTATACATATACATATGTTCCCATATCTCTTCCCTCTTGCGTCTCCCTCCCTCCCACCCTCCCTATCCCACCCTCCCTATCCCACCCTACTAGGTGGTCACAAAGCACGGAGCTGATCTCCCTGTGCTATGCGGCTGCTTCCCACTAGCTATCTATTTTACGTTTGGTAGTGTATATATGTCCATGCCACTCTCTCACTTTGTCCCAGCTTACCGTTCCCCCTCCCCGTGTCCTCAAGTCCATTCTCTAGTAGGTCTGTGTCTTTATTCCCGTCTTGCCCCTAGGTTCTTCATGACCATTTTTTTTTCTTAGATTCCATATATATGTGCTAGCATACGGTATTTGTTTTTCTCTTTCTGACTTACTTCACTCTGTATGACAGACTCTAGGTCCATCCACCTCACTACAAATAACTCAATTTTGTTTCTTTTTATGGCTGAGTAATATTCCATTGTATATATGTGCCACATCTTCTTTATCCATTCATCTGTTGATGGATACTTAGGTTGCTTCCATGTCCTGGCTATTGTAAATAGAGCTGCAATGAACATTTTGGTACATGACTCTTTTTTGAATTATGGTTTTCTCAGGGTATATGCCCAGTAGTGGGATTGCTGGGTCGTATGGTAGTTCTATTTTTAGCTTTTTAAGGAACCTCCATACTGTTCTCCATAGTGGCTGTATCAATTTACATTCCCACCAACAGTGCAAGAGGGTTCCCTTTTGAAGAACCATATTTTTAACTAGTGAATCACATCCTAAAAAATGACAGGCAAGCATAGTAGAGACATAATAAAAATTTCCTATAGTTAAAATTACTAGTTATTTGCATAATCCCAACATCCGTCTGTTAAAACAATATGTACCCACATATTTTTTGCTTCTAAAAAGAACAGGCAAAATAACCATACAGTTAAAATTCATGGATTTGAAAAAAATTATATATGATGTTTATTTATTCTGAATAAATCCCAAATTTACTTTTTAAAATTCTAACTTGAATATAGAGCTGCTTCTTAGTTTCATGCCAACTTTGAATAAATGAGTCATAAGAGGTAAAGTTATTGGTTGATAACAGAAAATATAATATCAGTATTCATATTTTGACATTTCTATTGCATCTTTCACCTTGAGAAAATCCAAGGCAATGAACCTGGAAGTCATTTCTATACTCTTAAGATTTGCAAGTCCCAGTTGAATCCAGATACCTTCTAAGTTATCTCAAAGTATAAGCAGAGAACCCACAGCTCTGTCTGCCTGTCAATCTACCTTGTTGGCATTTGCTACCTAAAGGCCTCTGAGGCCTGGTGAATGTATAATATATGACCCTTTAAATGGTGGCCAGTTACATTCAAAAGTACTAAGTCCCTGTCTTTTATAACAACGTGGATGGCCCTTGAGGGCATTATGCTAAGTAAAATATCAGACAGAGAAAGACAAATACTGTATGTTTTCACTTATATGTTGAATCTAACAAAGCCAAACTCAGAAATACAGAGTAGAATGGTGGTTGCCAGGGGCTGGGGTGTTGGGGAAATGGGGGGATGTTGGTTAAAGCCTAACAACTTCTAGCTATAAGATGAATAAGTTCCAGGTATCTAATGTACAGTGTGGCGACTATAGCTAACGATGCTGCATTACATACTTGAAAGTTGTTATAAGAGTAGATCTTAAAAGTTACCACCATACACACACAAAACGGTAATTATGTGTGGGCATGGATGTGTTAACCAACTTTATTGTGGTAAGCATTTCACAGTATACACGTTAATCAAATCATCTTGCTATACACCTTAAGCTTACATAGGTTATATGTCAATGATATCTCAGTAAAGCTGGAAAAAAAATACATATGTAAATGATGCTAGTTAAAAAAACAATGGCCAGTTGATCATAAAAGCTAACATCCTTTTATACCCAGTAATGAACCTTTTATACCTATCCTTTCATACCCAGTCCTGACTTTATATGTTAGGATGAGGCATGCCCAGCCATTAAGCAGTTAATCTGCCACTCAAATAGAATCTTAGTATCTTGAAATTTTAAAGGTCCTTCTATGTTATAGAATCCAAATTCCTACCAAGTACAAAAAACAATATTTCTTTTGTATCAACCCTCTGTCTTAATATCCCCAGTAGATGGGCAATTCTAATTATCAGGTAAATATCTGCTGTTGTCTGTACTTTTAATCAGTAGATTCCTACTTTTTATGTTGCAAAGACAAATAAAATGTAAGTTCTTGCTTTCTAAGCTTTAACAGCTGGTAAATAAACAAATACAAACCCAGTGCTAAAGGTACTATGTTGGAATATAACATCACAGCACAGTGGGTACATAGAGGAAGGGAGTGGCTGTTCTACCTGGGTATGAAAGTATCAGACAAGGCTTCATGAACATAAAATACTTGGATAAGATGTTAAGCAAAAAAAAAAAGAAAATCAAATTTATAAAATTGTATTTACAGTATTATCTCAGTTAAATAAAGAAAAAATAAAGAAGCCAACATATGAAATATGGTGCTTCTGCACACTGGGTTGATGGATAACTCATTTTTGTTTTTTCTTTTACATAGTCAGGGGAACATGTAATACCTTTATGTTCAGGGGAAAAAAGCCAAAACACCAACAAAATGTGTAACATCTAGAATGAAACACATTGAGTCTACTGGAGGAAGAAGAGAATTTTTTTCACAATTGCCCCACTCTTATTTTAAATAACTGGCTTCAGTAAAGAGAGTCTTTTCAAAAAGAGAAGAGATAAAGAATACTAAGTGGATCTACCCCAGAGACAAACTTAGCAATTCTACTACCTCTACAACAGTCAGATAACATTCACTGTGTCACAATTGAGTGTATATCAGCTTCTAAAATATAGCATGCAGGCACGTGAAACATTATTTGCATTAACACACTCTTTATGAAATGAATTTGAAAGACTTTTCTGAGTTGTCCTAAAAAAAAAAAAAAAAAAAAAAAGCAGCCTCCCACAGCTGGCTCCTCTATTTTTGGCTTCTCCCATCCCTGTTTTCATGGCAGCTGAGAAATATTAATGTGAGAAAAGTATCTTTTATTTTAG
Organism: Monodon monoceros; assembly: GCF_005190385.1. Lineage (NCBI taxonomy): Eukaryota > Metazoa > Chordata > Mammalia > Artiodactyla > Monodontidae > Monodon > Monodon monoceros. Next base: position 105,723,206 of record NW_021703778.1, read on the forward strand.
TCTTTAGAAAAGAACTCAAAGAAAACCTTGCAGCTTCAACAGTAGAGGGTAAGAGTTCCAGGATCATACTGTGGCAGTTCATTACTAGAACAATCTTCAGGAAAGAGAATGTTATATAAAATAATATGTTCAACTTACACATGAGTTCCCCGAAGCGTAAATGCTGTTTACATATAATGCTCGCTAAACATTTTTGTCTACAAAAGCATATTCTGCAAAATATAATAAACATATTTCACCAAAGTTAACATGTCCCCTAGGAATAATGACAAAAAATAGGTGTGTAATCAATCTCATACATAGAAAAGGCAAAGTGGGGGGAAAAAGATTTCTTTAATCCACCACCAATCAACAGAAACAAATGTTTAACAGCTCTATTGGAAAATAAGAGAAATACTCAGCTTTATGAGAAACTTTCCTCCTGACCCTCCCTATTAATCATTCATACCTATAAAATTAAGTGCTTCAAAACATTAATCTTGATAAAAGTACCAGTCACATTTGATCTAGCAAATTGGCTTTAAAAATACAGAATTGTAGTTATACATCCAAACCACATTTGAAAGAGTAATGACAAGTTACTTCAGTTTTATTGAATCAATCAGATCATATGGTGAGTCATTTCCAGGCATATCGATAAACTCATTGATTCCTCTCATACTTGTAGTCACTGGACTATAGAAAAAAGGATCAGTAGCCATTTGACCTTCATTGTGTATTAAACAAACACCAGATGGCAAGGATTCATTCAGGAAATCCATTCTTTCTTCATCATAGTCATGTTCACACTGTTGCTTCCCACTGAGCCTTTATCTCTGTTTGTCATGGTGCCAGAGCTGTCTGCATAGCACCTTTCATGCATCACAGCTTTCAAATCTTGTCCCATTAGTTTCATTTTGTTTCCATCATAAATAATCTCCCACTTTCTCATACACTCTTTCATTATCTAATAATGGGGCTGGGTCATTATACAAAGGAGCCAAGTATTAAAGGGTTAGTTAGTACAGTTTGTCCACTTGGTTTCTGGCCAGTGTGTGAATTATTTATTAAACAGATAAATTTATGCAGCTAAAAAAAGGAGACCTAAAGGATCCAAATATCCTCATCCTGCTAACAAATTTTCAGGAGCACAAGATGTAAAAAAATGAGGACATTTGAATCTCAAATTGGAAACTTTAGAACACTATACCATGAGTGTAACCTAATTCAACCTAATTATTTCAAGAAACACACAAAAGCAAATACCCTATCCTCTGTAAAATTCCATCACGATTCCTCTCCTTGGCCAATCCCTAGACTCATTTGGACATCAGCCAGCCATCTAGAAGTGTTGAAATGCTGGTAAGCATTTACAAGCCAAGTGACTCCATTCTAAGAGTGTTATCCTATGACTAAATTTCACAGAGTCCAAGGAGACTTGTCTTTTTGGAGAATGTCGTATAGAGACAAAATAAGAAAGCTGGACGTTATGTAAGATTTATTGCCAACATTGCAAAGTTTTGTTTTGTACAAACAAGGCACATTCCTTGGGCCTCAGCAGAGTGGTTCTTCAGTATTCACAGGAAGTTAAATGTTGAGCAAATAAAGTATTCCAACAGCTAGAATCAGATTCTTCCATTATTTAAGGAAAAAATAAGAAGTTTAGAATGCAGTGTGTAGGTGCTGTGAATATGTCAGCACTGAGTTAAATCATCCCAGCCTATTATTCCCACAGGCAGGCCAATTATCAGGGGATAATTGGACTGATAATGAGCATTCTGACTGGTCGAGAGGTCCCTCTCAGGGTACAGCATCCCCTTCCCTTATAAGGCTGTCCCCTGAGCCAAGAATGGCATAAGTTATAAATGGGGACTTTTTAAAGAATGTTGTATTTTTGAGAAAAATCAGGTTACATTGATTGAAAATAAGATGTTGAATGGGAAACACTACAAGGATGCAAGCTATCTGGAAAACACAATCGAGGTAACGCAATTATTTTGTTTGTTTTTTTGTAAAATACTCCTATTATATGAAAGTGTTTCAACTATGTTTAGAAAAATAAGAAAGAAAAAAGACCCACTCATGATCTCATCTCCCGAACAGATCCAATTTAATAATTTTGGAGTTTAAAATACATATTTAGTGCAAAATCGGTTGTAGCATTTGGGTTAGCAATTATTCTATTATCTATTGTTATGTGTTGACAGTAAACTCATATTAAGCCCTGTCTATGACAACATATTTAACTAAATATTTTCTGCCTGGAATGCTCTTTCCTGCCCTCTTTCACCAGATAGCTTCTATTTATTCTTTGACTTCAGCTTAATTTTCACTTCTTTAGGGACAGTTATCTCTGACTTCCCAAAGCTGAATACTTATTATATACCCTCTTATACATTGCCTTTTCCTAGCCCTTATCAATTTATGTTATTACTGGATTAATGTCCATCTCTTCTAGTCAACAGTAAGCTCCATGAGGGCAAAGTGATTCTTCTTTTGCTTAGTATTATATGCCAGAAAAGCACTTCACACACAAAAAGTGCTCAAGAAATAATCATTGAATGAACCACTAACTGAATGAATTTTCTACACAGCTCTAGATGGTGAGATGTGAAGAAAGAAGAGAAAATGGTTTGTGTACTGGTCTACGAATAAGAATACACATAGCTAAGGATGTAATCTGCTCTGATAATTCCATCACCTTAGCACTTTACACTTTTAAATCATCAGTCCACTAGCCCTTTCCAATGAGAAAATAACAGAACTCTGTGTGAGCAACTAAATAGGAAGAAAAAGAAAAAAATAGGTAGAGAAAAAGAAATTTCTTAAAGCTCCCAGGAAAAATTATGATTAATTGTTTACCCTCTACATTGTTTTCCCTTGAATGGAAAAAGCATTTCTTCATTAGCTTTCAGGATGGTTCTGGTTTGATGTAGCTACTCGGCTCAGAAAAGTTATAAAGCTGAAAAAGAAATTAAAAGCACCCCATCATATACTGCTTGATTCCATTGCGTTCAAACTATGGAATAAAACATAACTAACCTTTTCCAATCTGAACCTTAAATCACCAACCTTGTCTCAAATGTCAGCTCATATTTCCTATAAACTACTCAACCTCCTGGCAACATTTGCAAGATTGTCTTGTGTTTTAGTTTTGTCTCAATTGCTAGTACCACCTGAAGTCCCTTTTTTTTTTTTAAGAAAGAAGTAACAATTTCTTATGGTCTTTTATTATATAAATGGTGAACCCAACTGAAAAGCTATATGAAAATAAATTATGTGTTTCCTTATCTCTATATTTTATAGTTTTATGTTTTATAGCAATGCATGTTTAAATATTCTGAAAAATTAATTTTGTGGATTTTTTTTCGGTAGAATACTTCATTAGACAACTCAGCCACACCACTTCATTTTTTTAAATTATAATTTTTATTTTTAGGGCAGTTTTAGGTTCACAGCAAAATTGAGCAAAAGTACAGACAGTACGCACACATGCAAAACCTCCCCCACTATCAGTTTCCCTCACCACAGTGGTACATTTGTTACAATTAATGAACCTATGTTGACACATCATTATCATCCAAAGTCCACAGTTTATATTAGGGTTCACTCATGTTGTTGTACGGTCTTTGGGTTTCGACAAATATATAATGACACGTATCCACCTTTGTAGTATCACACAGAGTAGTTTCACTGCCCTAAAGATCCTCTATGCCCCTCCTATTCATCCGTCCCTCCTCCCTGATTCCTGTTAATCACAGACTTCTTACTATCTCCATAGTTTTGCCTTTTCCAGAATGTCATATAGTTGAAATCCTATAGCGTGTAGACTTTTCAGACTGGCTTCTTTTACTTAATAATATGCATTTAGGTTCCTCCATGTCTTTTAGTGGCTTGAGAGCTCATTCCTTTTTAGCAATGAATAATATTCTATTGTCTGGATGTACCACAGTTTATTTACCCATTCTTATACTGAAGGACATCTAGGACTTCCAAGTTTTGGCTATTATGAATAAAGCTGCTATGAACATCCACGTGCATGTTTTTTCATAGACGTTAAGTTTTCATCGGGGTATGGTCAGGCCACCTAAGGTGGCTGTGCTCTTGTTCTCTGTACATACCCTGCTGGACCAGTGCCTGCTTCACCTATACCCTACTCACAGGATTGACCTTCTACAGACTTGCCACTGCCCCAGCTGGTGATTGTTCTAACCTTTAAACCAGAACAGCTCCACCTGGAGAGCTTATCAAACGGGCGGTGAGGGGTGTGCTCCTCCCTGGTAACCGATGAGCCAATCAGATGTCACTTCCCCCTATAACTGGTAACTTCCCCTTCCCCCTGCAGCCAAGACGCCCACCATGTCTGCCCTGTCGTCCGCTGCAGGCAGTAGCGTGTAGTTCCAGGACCTGGCTTCAGACATGTAAGCTCCCCCATCCATTACACCATGGGTGTCTCTGTTTCTGACTCTGGGTTCTTTCTTCAGTCTTGAAGCTGGGCAAGTACAGGCCTCAGAGGCCTGGCGGTGCCGCCCCAAAATTGGCAGAGCAGCCAGGAGACCAAGGAAACTCAAGTGAGCGCCGAGGCGTCGGGAAATAAGAACGGGGAATGGAAAGTTGCGGCGGCTGTCTACTAGCAGCTTTCCTGCCTGAAAGTTGCAGAAGTAATCCCGGGGTGGCCGTCCACTAGGATGTGGGGCCCTGTGGTGGCTGTCCTTGATGAATGGGGGCCACCAAGAGAGTACAGAGGATTCATATAATTCAACAGCCCCCAAGGCTGCTGTGGGGCTACTAGCAGCCATTACAGTGGGAAAAAAGAATTGGCTGCAGCTGTGGCTTGGCTGTTGATTTTTAAATTAAGACCACGGAGGCTGAGCCAACAGCTGAGGTGAAGGTTAACTTAAACGCTGATTCGTTTAATTTATTTAAATTATTTTATTGAAGTATAGTTGATTTACAATGTATTAATTTCTGCTGTACAGCAAAGTGATTCAGATACATGTATATATCTGGAGTGATCCAGATATATATAATATGTATATATTCTTTTCCATTATGGTTTATTACAGGATATTAATATAGTTCCCTGTGCTATAAAGTAGGACCTTGCTGTTTATCCTTTCTATATATAACAGTTTGCATCTGCAAACCCCAAACCCCCAATCCATTTGTCCCCCTTGGCAATCACAAGTTTGTTCTTGATGTCTGTGAGTCTGTTTCTGTTTCATAGATAAGTTCATTTGTGTCATATTTTAGATTCCACATATAAGTGATATCATATGGTATTTTTCTTTCTCTTTCTGACTTCACTAGTATGATAATCTCTACGTCCATCCATGTTGCAGCAAATGACGTTATTTCATTCTTTTTTATGGCTGAGTAATATTCCATTATATATATGTACCACATCTTCTTATCCATTCATCTGTCTATGGACATTTAGGTTGTTTCCATGTCTTGGCTATTGTAAATAGTGCTGCTATGAACATAGGGGTGCATGTATCTTTTCGAATTATAGTTTTGTCTGAATATATGCCCAGGAGTTGGATTGCTGGATCAAATGGCAACTCTGCTTTTAGTTCTTTTTTTTTTAACATCTTTATTGGAGTATAATTGCTTTAAAATGGTGTGTTAGTTTCTGCTTTTTGACAAAGTGAATCAGCTATACATATACATATATCCCCATATCTCCTCCCTCTTGCGTCTCCCTCCCACCGTCCCTATCCCACCCCTCTAGGTGGACACAAAGCACCAAGCTGATCTCCCTGTGCTATGCGGCTGCTTCCCACTAGCTATCTATTTTACATTTGGTAGTGTATATATGTCCATGCCACTCTCTCACTTTATCCCAGCTTACCGTTCCCACGTTCCGTGTCCTCAAGTCCATTCTCTACTTTTAGTTTTTTGAGGAACCTCCGTACTGTTTTCCATAGTGGCTGTATCAATTTACATTCCCAGCAACAGTGTAGGAGGGTTCCCTATTCTCTACAACTTCTCTAGCATTTGTTATTTGTAGACTTTTTAATGATGGCTATTCTGACCAGTGTGAGGTGGTACCTCATTGTACTTTTGATTTGCATTTCTCTAATAATTAGGAATGATGAGCATCTTTTCATGTCGAATGCTGACTCTTGTTCCTCTGAAAGTGAGGCATGTGACTGTGAGTGAATGATTTGTATTACTGTCTATTGCTGTTATTTGTATAAACTGGAAAAAAAGAATCCCTGAAAATGGCCAAGTTTGGAATCTTTTGACATTCTAAAACTGGTTTTTGCTCATGCACTTAGAGGAAGCTAGCTTTCTAGAAGCAATCTGGTATTTCTCTTCTTGTGCCTTTGAGATGTAAATGACCTACCTGGGCTTTCAGGAACTTTTATCATCTGATCCCTGAGAGTGAAGAAAAAAGAGAGAGAGGCCTTTTTAAACTCTATAGGAATAGTTATGTTGTGGGAATATCTATCTATAATAGTTTCTCCAGATTTTGGTAACTTGCAACTAAATTAAGTTAAATGAAGAGAATTCGTTGACTATCTGGGTCATTTCAAATTGGATAAAATATTGGAACATTAATTGCTGGGCAGGTCTAAGCTTACCTACCTCTGCCTTCTTAGGAGAGAAAGACTAAAGCGTAAATTTTCCAATCAGGAAATGCTGGTATGGTAAACAGTTCACAATTACTTGATTCTTGTTTTTTTGCCAGAGATTTAACGTTTTTAAGGGTTAAGATTATAACCAGTCATAATTGTAGTTATTGTAACCAAGTTTCTTTAGTAATTACATTGTAATCATGTGTTTAACCATGCCTTTTTAAATCTTTTGTCACTTTTAGACAGTTGTTGTACTCTGATGCTTTTGCAAAAGTGCTTCAAGAAGATTCATAGGAAGAACATTTTGACAAATACAGGTCTCTGATAAATTTCAGGTCATACTGCTGAACTGGGTTAAAAATTAAAGAGTCCTAAGGGAAACACTGATGGCTTCATAAAAAGTTAACAAAAAGATTGGTGAATATGATCATAATTTTTATGGTCTTTTGTCTGGAATATTACTGGTTTTGATCTGTATTTTCCAGATATAGGGAAGCCCTTCTCCTCAAGTTAGTTACAACCTAAGGCAATTTGGTAAACTACACCTGTGGGTAGAATTGAAACATTTTTATTTTCTCTCTGCCTGGTCCCTCCAGAAATTGGAGACTCTTGGGCTCTGAGCAGCCTTATCAGGTGGATGGGAAAGACTGTCTCCAGGCATGTGCAGGAATCTCAAAATTTGGGGGACCTCTAAAAGAGGGAAATACACCTGATGGCAGGCTTCTGGCATGGCTTTCCTGGCCTTGAGAGGCCTTTTGGGAATTCAGTCTGAGACTCCTTCTGAGGAGTTCCACAGCCAATTTGGAGGAGCCTCTGCAGTCAATTGACCAGACTTATTTTACAAACAAATCAGTCTTTATTTGGCTATATTTGGTGGAGATGAGGGTAATTTAGAGAGAAAAATATTATGTTTCAATAGATATTAAATTAAATTCTAGTCCTGTTAATCGAGGTCTAGATTTATAAAAGTTATTGTGTTAGCCACACATTTACCCTGATGTTCAGGAGGAAAAGAAAATTATCTAGTGAAGTTGTCATGGAGTATAACTACGTATGATGTGTAACGCTGCTTGCTTTAAGTCTGCTGCTAAAAGCACATGTACAGTGCTTGTGTAACAATTTGGTATAAATGATAAAATGTATAGCCTATAAAATATCTCCCCATCAACATACCTCTGAGATTGTTCTGATCAGTTTTCCCCCAATGCGGATAACGGTGCAAATATAAAGGAGGCCTAGCCCCTAGGGACATGATCTGAGCCCAGGGCAGGCAGGCAGGCAGGCAGTATTCACCCTGGCTTCAAGGGACATATACTTTGGTCTGTCAAAAGATTTGCAATCAGAAGTGCAAATGATGGGAAAATCTTCACGTGTGGAGGTATGGGGAAGTCATTCTGGCTTATGCATGGTTTAACTTAAATTTTACTGACCAGAGTGGCCTGTTCCGTGACCTATCAAACATGCATTATACATCTGCTTTGGCCACTGCGGAAAGAAATGCATTTGAAAGTCAAAATGGAGTAGCTGTGGTTCAGACATCCGAGGTAAAACTAGGTGACCATTGTACATGTGATTTTGGACACATTCCTGTATTACTGAAAACTTGAGTTTTCTGAACAGTATTGAAGACCAGGACAAAAACCATAGGCAGGTGTGGTATTATTTCAGGTGTGGTTACTGCTTGTATTTTGCTTCACGGTCACGATCTTCCCTGTGTTGTGCCTGTTAGATGTCTTACATTTCATCCCTCGCCTGAGTGAAGGAAATCTATTGGAGGACTGGGAAGCAGCAATGGCCTCACTGCAAAATGAGGCTAATTGCTGGGTCTACGGTGAGATGGCGTTTTTGTCCTCCTCTGGACTTCCATAAAAAGTTGACCCGGCTAATGTGACTATGTGGGGACAACGGACAAGGGGGGGGAAATACTCTCACCATCTTCCTGTCCTATATGCCAATACATCAGAAGGACCACGTGTCAGTAAACATTACTGTACAACTGATTGCCCATGAGCCTCCCTGGGCTATGCAGTGTGGAGTGGAAAAGGCTGGCTTCTGGACACACAAGTCCAACTAGTGGGATTAACTGTTTTTCGTTTAAAAAGACCTAGTGGATCCCCACCCCCCCCCGCCAATGGCACTCAGTGTAACATGGAGTAGCAGACCTGTACTGTGACTGCTGCCTCCTGGCTAGGCCACCAGGATGTTTCTTTTAGGGCCAGGGCATGCTGCTCGCCATGGAGGTGGCTCTGGTTTGTGAAAACCAGGGGTGGGCTCACCTTCCTTATAACTGGACAGGACACTGCCATCGTTGACTCCCTCTCCATTGACCTGGTAAGCGCTTGGCTCCAAAATTTGCCCACATCCTGGTGAATAACTGTTATTAGCATACTAGGTATCTTACTTTTGATATTCTTTAGCTGCTGGATTCTGTATTGTATTTGTGGTATCTGGTGGCAGCGCCCCTCTACATACCTGACCTCAGGGATACTGTGGAAGAGGGGTGGAACAAGATTGTAAGGGTCATTCAGGGTATGCAGGGGTGAAGTGTATGATCAGGTCACCCAAGGTGGCTGTTCTCTTGCTCTCTGTACATCCCCTGCTCGACCTGTGCCTGCTTCACCTATACCCTACTCACAGGATTGACCTTCTACAGACTTGCCACTGCCCCAGCTGGTGATTGTTCTAATCTTTAAATCAGAACAGCTCCACCACGATAGCTTATCAAAGGGGCGGTGAGGGGTGTGCCCCTCTGCTAGTTTCCCTGGTAACCGATGAGCCAATCGGATGTCAATTTCCCTTGTAACTGGTAACCTCCCCCTCCCCCTGAGCCAAGACTGCTGCCATGTCCTGCCCTGCTGCCCTCTGCACACAGTAGCATGTAGCTCCAGGACCTTCAGATATGTAAGCTCCCTGATCCATTACACCATGGATGTCTCTGTTCCTGACTCCAGGCTATTTCTTCATTCTTAAAACTGGGCAAATACAGGTCTTGTAGGTCTAGCGGGTGCAGCCCAACAGTTACTGTGGTAAATACCAAGAAGTGCAATTGCTGGATAATATAGTAAGAGTATGTTTAGTTTAGAAATTGCCAAGCTGTGTAGTAAAGTGACTGTACCATTTTGTATTCCCACCAGCAACAAATGAGAGTTGCAGTTGCTCCACATACTTGCTAGTCTTTGGTATTTCCGGTGTTTTGGATTTTGGCCATTCTAGTAGTGGTGTAGTGGCATCTCTTTGTTTTAATTTGCAATTACCTAATGACATATGATGTTGAACATCTTTTCATACGCTTGCTTGCATTCTGTATATCTTCTTTAGTCAAAGTTCGTTTAGGTCTTTTGCTCATGTTTTAATCAGATTGTTAATTTTCTTATTGCTGAGCTTTAAGAGTTCTCTGTGTGTTGGGAATAACAGTCTGTTATCAGATATGTCTCACGCAAACATTTTCTCCCAGTCTTTGGCTTGTCTTCTCATTCTCTTGACGTTGTCTTTCGCACAGCAAAAGGTTTTAATTTTAATTAAGTCCAGCTAATCAATTGTTTTTTTTCATGGTTTGTTCTTTTTGTGTTGTATCAAAAAGTCATTGCCATATCCAAGGCCACCTAGGTTTTCTCTTTTATTCTAGAAGTTTTATAGTTTTGCAGTTTACATTTAGACTTGAGATCCATATGGAATTAATTTTTGTGAAGGGTGTAAGTTCTGTGTCTAGATTCAATGCTTTGAGTGTGCGTGTCCAGTTGTTCCAGTACCACTTGTTCAAAAGACTGTCTCTTCTCCACTGTGCTGCCTTTGCTCCTTTTGTCAGAGATCAGCTGACTATATTTACGTGGGTCTATTTTGGGTCTCTGTTCTGTTCCACTGATCTATGTCTATTCTTTCACCAATACCACACTGTCTTCAGTAGTGTAACTTTATAGTAAGTCTTGAGGTAGATAGTGTCAAGTCCTCTGACTTTGTACTCCTTCATTGTTGAGTTGGTTGTTCTGGGTCTTTTGAATCTCCATATAAACTTTGGAATCAGTTTGTTGATATCAACAAAATAACTTATTGGAATTTTGGGGGGATTGCATTGAATCTATAGATCAAGTTGGGAAGAACTGACATCTTGACAATATTGTCTTCTTATACATGAACATATAGTATCTCTTCATTTATTTAGGCTTCTTTGATTCTGTTCGTCAGAGTTTTGTGGGTTTTCTCATATAAGATGCTTGTATAGATCTTGTTCATATTTTGTTAGCTTTATACCTAATTATTTTATTTTTGAGAGTGCTAATGTAAATGTGTTTTTAATTTCAAATTTCACTTGTTCATTACTGGTATATAGGAAAGTAATAGACTTTTGTGTATTAATCTTGAATTCTACAACCTTGTTATAATTGGTTATTAGTTTCAGGAGGTTTTTTGTTGTTTTGGATTTTTACGTAGACGATCATGTCATCTGCAAACAAAGACAGTTTTAGCCTATATGCTCTCTCAATTTTTGTTTGTCTGAGAAAGTCTATTTCTTCCTCACTTTTGAAGGATGATTTCACAGGGTGCAGAACTCTAGATTAGTAGCTTTTTTCTCTAAACACTAAATATTTCACTTCACTTTTTGCTTGCATGATTTCTGAGGAGAAATAGGAGTTAATTCTTACCTTTGTTCCTCTGTAGGTAATATGTTTGGATTCCTCTGTCTTCTCTCAGGATTTTTTTCTTTATCTTTGAATTTCTGAAGTTAAATATGATATGCCTAGGTGTAGGACTTTTTAATGTTTATCCTACTTATTCTACTTATTTTTCTCGGGGCTTCCTGGATCTAAGGTTTAGTGTCTGACATTAATTTGGGGAAATTCTCATTCATTACTGCTTTGAATGGTATTGCCATTACATATATGTTATACCTTTTATCATTGTCCCACCATTCTTGGACATTTTATGTTTTCAGTCTTTTTTCTCTTGCCTTTCAGTTTTGAAAGTTTCCATTGTTATATCCTGAAGCTCAGAGATTCTTTCCTCTTCTGTGTTCAGTCTACTGATTAGCCCATTAAAGCATTCTGTATTTCTGTTAGATTGTTTTTTATCGCTAACCTCTCTTTATTCTTTCTTAGGTATTTCATCTCTCTGCTTACATGTTTCCTGCATGTTGTCTAATTTTTCTATTAAAGCCCTTAGCATATTAATTAACTATAGTTTTTCAAAAATTCTGGACTTCCCTGGTGGCACAGTGGTTGAGAGTCCGCCTGCCGATTCAGGGGACACGGGTTCGTGCCCCGGTCCGGGAAGATCCCACATGCCACGGAGTGGCTGGGCCCGTAAGCCATGGCCGCTGAGCCTGCGCGTCCGGAGCCTGTGCTCCGCAACGGGAGAGGCCACAACAGCGAGAGGGCCGCGTACCGCAAAGAAAGAAAAAAAAAATTCCCTTTCTGATAATTGCAAGATTCCTGCCATATTTGACTCTGGCTCTGATGCTTGTTCAGTCTACTCAAACTGGGCTTTTTCCCTGTTATTTTTTTGTTGAAAGGTGGACATGATGTACCAGTCAAAAGGAATTGTGTTAAATAGGCCTTTAGTAATGTATTGGTAAAATGCGGAGGGAGAGGAAGTGTTCTATAGTCCTCCCATTAGCTCTCAGTCATTTGGTGAGCCTGTGCCAGTGGACTGTGAATTTCACAGCTTCTCCGGTTTTTCCCTTCCCCCAAGTCAGTTAGGCTCTGTCAATACCCCAGCAGATTAGGCTTTGGTTAAAAAGTTTCTCCTCAGGGCAGGCCTTGTTAAGAAGAACAGAATACTCCATGTTTCAAAATTGTTCCTTTTCTCCTCACCCTGCCTGAAGCATGAGGGGATTTTTCTCTGATATTCACCGTGAGGGCCTGGTAAAGCTCCAAGAGGTAAAACCCACCTGTGACAGTCCTCCTGGAGTTTTTAAGTCTCAGTCTTGTCCACATTGAGCCTCCAGCAATTCATCAACTACAGTTTAGGTTTTCTTACCCTCAACACTGGCTCTCACAGAGATTTCTGCTCATGGGTTTCTGCACTGGTAAATTGTGTTTCTCTTTATCGACTTGTCAGTCTTTGAAATTTGGGGGGGGGGGCAGTGGTTTGCCCTATGACCTCACTTGTATAATGGATCTAAGAAAGGTCATTTATTTTTCAGTTTATTCAGCTTTTTACTCATTGTTAGTATAGAAAGTGTAGACTTTTAAATTCCTTACATGCGAGACCAGAAACCCTACCATCTCATTTTTACAGACAATTATATTGAGGGTCAGAAAGTTAGCTAGTTTTAAGGTTTCAAACTATAAAGGCATTTGGGGACATCCTGCACAGTTACCTATGAAGAGGTCTCATAAAAAGAGCTATCTCATGGATAGACTTGACACCCACAAGGCTGAGGTAAAACCACCTTGGTTTTTTGCTAAATTCATCTACATGATTAGACAGTCACTTCCCCCAGCCTTTGGACCGCCATTAGCAGTAGTTACAAAAGCACACAGAAGCTCCACAGATAAGACTGCTTCTTCCACAACTTCCATTTCACCAGGACAGTAGTTAAGAAAGCGTCTGGATAGCTAGTGGGAAGCAGCTGCGTAGCACAGGGAGATCAGCTCAGTGCTTTGTGACCACCTAGAGGGGTGGGATAGGGAGGGTGGGAGGGAGGGAGGGAGACGCAAGGGGGAAGAGATATGGGAACATATGTCTAACTGATTCACTTTGTTATAAAGCAGAAACTAACACACCATTGTAAAGCAATTATACTCCAATAAAGATGTTAAAAAAAAAAAGAAAGGGTTCTGAATTTAGGGTGTTCACAAAAAGACCTCTATCCCACTATCCTGCAAAATTTTCAACCTTACATTCACTATCAACTTTTTAGGTGATAATACGCCCTTTCCGTAGTAACTATAGAAAGCCCAGGACTCCCCTAGAACCCTATGAACAGAAGGCAGTCCAATCCTCTTGCACTCACCACCCTCATTTATTTCCTAGTGTGCTTCCTTCTTTATTTTTCTCAATAGCACATATCACCATATCACACACACACACATATATATATACACACATATATATATATATATAATTTATCTGCCACCCCACGAGAATATAAGTTCTGTGAAGTTAGGAACTATATCTCGTTGGTTCACCTATGTGCCTAGAGCCTAAAACAGTGCCTGGCACATAGTAGGTTTGCAAATATTCGTTGAATGAATGATTCATGAGTGAAGAAAAGGATTTTCAGTCAAATTGACTCTATGTCTAAGATGTCAATCAGTTTGGATAGTTTTAAAACTCAATTGACTTATTTTATTTGACAAATACATTCAGTCAAAAATGTCATTACATAGGCATAATTTATATGATATCTTCTCACTAATATTATATGTAAACTTATTTGCATTCCCCAAAATTATTTACCCAATGATACAATATACTCAAACTCTAGAACACAATATGTGGCAAAATGACCTGAATGAGGTTCAGTAATGTTTTAAATGTGATCATATTCATATAGAAATGCTCAGAAATATTTTACTAAAATAAAATGTTATGTCTAGAAAATAAATACTAAAACTTTAAAAAACTTCTTATGACTGGATGGTGCAATTGTAGGTATTGTCATTTTCTTCTTTACACTTTTTGATACTTTCCAAATTTTCTACAATGAATATGTATTAGTTCTATAATAAGGGGGAATTTAAAATTTTTATTTATTTATTTATTTATGCATGCATGCATGCATGCCGCACTGCAAGTCTTGTGGGATCTTAGTTCCCTGACCAGGGATTGAACCCTGGCCCCCCAGCAGTGAAAATGCCGAGTCCTAACCACTGGACCACCAGGGAACTCCCAGGGAAATATTATTTAAAACAAAGAGTATTTTAAGGTCCTGAAGGTAAAATATAAATTGCACAGTAAAAGTAAAGATAGAGAGTTTAGATAGAATGGTCTGTTTTCTCATTTATCTTAATATATAGAGCACAAATGTGGAAGCTTTTTGTCACCTCTGTGTTGACTACTAGTTCTAAAACCATCATCATCAAAGCCATCTAAAGTCATCAGAGTGAGTGATTTAATTTCTATTTTTATCAGTATTAATTATTTGGGGGCTCTTTTTTTTCTATTTCATGTGAATCAAGTAGCACATTTTGTTAATACACTTTATTTTTAGAACATTTTCAGATTTACAGAAAAAATATAGTAGTGATTTCCCATAAACTCTGTACCCAGTTTCCCCTATTAGTAACATCTTACATTAGTATAGTACATTTAATAAACCAATATTGGTATATTACTTTTAACTGAAGTCTATACTTTGTTCAGATTTCTTTAGTTATTACCCAATGTCCTCTTGGTTTTGTCTTTCCAGAATCCCATCCAAAATGCTACAACTAAATGTACCATGTTGCAATTAATTGTCAGATTCCCTTAGGCTACTCTTCACTTTGAGAGTTATTAGAGTTTCCTTGTTTTTGATGACCTTCACAGTTTCTAGGAGTACCGATTAAGTATTTTGTAAAATGCCCCTCTATTGGGATTTGTCTGATGTACTTCTCAATAGTAGACTGGGGTTATGTTTTTGAGAGGAAGACCATAGACGTGAAGTGCCATTATCCTCACATCATATCGACGGTACATACTATCAACATGACTTACCATTGTTGATGTTGACCATTATCTGGGTGAGGTAATGTTGCTGAGGTTTCTCCACTATAAAGTAATTGTCTCTACCCCGTGCCATACTGTACTTTTTGGAAGGGAGTCACTATGCATAGCCCTCACCTAAAGACTGGGAATTATCTTCCATTTCTTTGAGGATAAAGTACTCAATATCTACACAAATTATTTGGAATTCTTCTGCAAGGGATCTTTGTCTTTTCTCCTTCGTTTATTTATTCAGTCATTTATTTATATCAGTATGGACTTACAGGTATTTATTTTATACTTTGGTTAAATTTCAATACTACTTTATTTCTCTGTTCATGGTTCTGTCCCTAGCTATTGAGAACTTTTTCAGTTGTATCTTGTGTCCTTTTTAACATACCCCCATCTCTGTGTGTGTGTGTGTGTGTATGTGTAGCATTTCTCCACTTGCTGGTGTTATAAGATGATCCAGGCCTATCTTGTGTATTTCCTGCCCCAAACCTAGAATCAGTCGTTTTTCTTTGGACCTCTGGTTCCTTTTATTGGGAAATGGTATTAGAAACCAAGATTGGGGTACTAGGTATACTCTTTGCTAATGGAGTGCTATATCTTTTAGGCCTTCTCTGCTACAAAGGAAAGAAATATTTGTTTGCCTATTTACCCATGTATATACAAATATCTATAAATAGTACTGTATGTAACCATCTGTATATGTATTAAGCGAAACATAACACTGATGTCTCCAAGTCTGATCAGGTGCTTCATTGATGATTTTATTCTCATTCCTTTGCTTAACTGTAAATTCTTAGCTTTCTTAGTAAGAAAGCTGGCTCCCACAATCCACAATCTATTTACTTAATTATTCAGTTCCAGTATACATGTATAGCAGTATCAGAAATGTTAATCCATACTCCCATGGGGGGAAAAACTTTACAAACTATAGTATAGTGCTTATGTATAGTTCTTTTGCCTTTAGTCTTACAGACTCTACTTATTTCCAAAGTTAAGTCAGTACCTTTTCTCCCTACCACCTTCAGTGAGATTGTTTCACTTTTTTGTAATAAGGTTATATCTTTTTGTCATATACTGCATTCCATCCTGAAATCTCAGGACCTACTAACTGATTTTTCAAATTTGCATACACTGTTTCACTCTCTGTACAGCACTCTTCTATGGGTTTTGACAAGTGCATAATGTTATATATCCACCACTGCAGTTTTATACTGAATAGTTTCACCGCCGTGTAAGTCCTCTGTGCTTCACCTGTTTGATTCTTTTCCCCTTCCCTCCTGCAACCACTGATCTTTTTACCGTATGTGTTTGCCCTTTCCAGATGTCATGTAATTAGAATTATATAGTTTGTAACCTTTTCAGGCTGGTTTCTTTCACTTAAAAATGATAATTCATATTTTTCATATGAAAATTCAATTCAAAATTGATATTTATTTCTTATCGCTGAGTAATATTTCATTTTACTTGAGGTACCACAGTTCGTTTATTCACTCACCTATTGAAGGACATATTGGTTGCTTCCAGGTCTTAGTGATGATGAATAAAGTTGTTATAAACATTTTTGTGCAGGCTTTCTTGTAGACATAAGTTTGCAAAAATTTGGACATGTATCTAGAAGCATGATTGCTTATGCTATGATCAGATGGTAAGACTATGTTTAGCATTACAAGGAACTTTCCAACTGTCATCTAAATTGACTGCACCATTTTATTGTCCTACCAGGAATGTTCCAAATGCTCACCATCTTTGGTATTATCTTTTTTAAAATTTTACCCATTCTAATAGGTATGTAATGGTATCTCATTGTTGTTCTAATTTGGAATTTCCCAATGATAAATAATGTTGATCATTTTTTCATATACTTATTTTCCATCTATATATCTTCTCCAGTGAGTTTGGGTTCTTTTTGTTTTGTTTTGTTTTACTTTTTAAATTAGGTTGTATGATTTCTTATGGGTTGAATTTTAAGAATTATTTGTATATTTTAAATACAAGTTCTTTTCAGGTATGTGTTTTGCAAATATTTCCCCTGGTTTGTGACTATTATTATTATTCTCTTAATAGTGTTGAATTAAATTAGCTAATATATTTTTGAGGAATTTTGATCTGTGTTTATGAGAGATATTGATCTGTACTTTTCCTTCCTTGTAATGTCTTTGGTTTTGATATTAGGGTAATGCTGGCCTCATAGAATGAGTTAGGTAGTGTTTCTTCTACATTTATATTCTGGAAGAGACTGTGGAGAATTGGTATGATTTCTTCTTTAAATATTTGGTATAATTCACCAACGAAACCATTTGAGCCAATGCTTTCTCTTTTGAAAAGTAATTGTTAATTCGATTTCTTTAACAGATGTAGGCTATTCAAATTAGATATTTTCCTTGTGTAAATTTTGGTATTTTTGTATCTTTCAAGGAACTGATCTTTTTTTTAATAAGGTATCAACTTGGGAGCATAAAGCTGTTAATATTCTTCTCTTATTCTATTAATGTTGTTGGAACTGGTAGTGATGATCACTCTTTCCTTCCTTTACTGTGAATTTGTTTATTCTCTGTTTTTTTCTTGTTTAATTTGCCAACAGGTTTATAACAATTTTATTGATCATTTCAAAGAACCAGTTTTTGGTTTCATTGATTTTCTGTTTTTCTGTTTTTAATTTCATTGATTTCTGCTCTAATATTCTCTTTTTCTTACTTGATTTAGTCTCAATTTGTCTTTTTTCTCTAGTTTTGCAAGGTGAAAACTTAGATTATTGATTACAGATCTTTTTTTTTCTAAGTAATGGATTTAATACTATAAATTTCCCTCTAAGCACTGGTTTTGCTGAATTCCAAAAATTTTGAGAGGTTGTATTTTCATTTTTGTTTAGGTCAAAATATTTTTTAAGTTCTATTGAGATTTCTTCTTTGACCCATATGTTATTTTAACGTGTATTGTTTAATCTCCAAATATTTGGGAGTTTTTCTAGCTATCTATGTGTTACTGATTTCTAGTTTAATCCCACTGTGGCCTGAGAACATACCCTGCATGATTTATTTTATTTTAAATTTGTTAAGGTGTTATAACCGAGCATATGGTCTGTCATTAATAATGTTCCAGGAAATCTTGAGAAAAATGTTTACTCTGCCAGTGTTGGATAGGGTATTCTATAAATGTTAATTAGTTCAGGTTGATTCATAATGCTCTTCAGTTCAACTATATCTTTACTGACTTTCTGCTTGCTGATGTATCAGCTATTGACAGAAAGGTAATGAAAACTGCAACTATAGGGCTTTCCTGGTGGCGCAGTGGTTGAGAGTCCGCCTGCCGATGCAGGGGACACAGGTTCGTGCCCCAGTCCGGGAAGATCCCACATGCCGCAGAGCGGCAGGGCCCGTGAGCCATGGCCGCTGAGCCTGCACGTCTGGAGCCTGTGCTCCGCAACGGGAGAGGCCACAACAGGGAGAGGCCTGTGTATCGCAAAAAAAAAAAAAAAAAAGTACTGCAACTATACTAGTGGATTTATTATCTGTTTCTCTTTAAAGTTTTTATCCCACATATTTTGATGTGCTTTTATTTAGGTATATACATATATTAAGAATTGTTATATCTGCTTGGAGAATTGGCCCTTTATCATTATAGAAGCCTGTCTTAATCCCTAATAATTTTCCTTGATCTGAAGTCAACTATATCGGAAGTTAATATAGCCACTCTTGTTTTCTTCTGATTAGTATTAACATGATATTTCTTTCTCTGTTCCTTTACTTTTAGTCTGAAAGTGGACTTCTTAAAGTGGACTTCTTCTAGACATCATAGAGTTGTCTTTTTTAAAAATACAGTAATCTGTCTTTTAATTTGTATAGTTAGGCCATTCACATTTAAAATGTATTTTGATATAGCTGGATTAATAACTACCGTGTTTCTGTTTTCTGTTCATTGCATTTTTCTTTGTTTTCTCTGATTTTAATTCAACATTTTCTATGACTCCATCGCCATTCCTCTTTTAGCATATCAATTCCCTTCTTGAGTTCATATCAACTCTCTTCTACACTGTCGTCTTACTAGCAATGTTTTAGAAGGGATGTCTGCTGTAATTCTTAGCCTTTTTTCTCTACAAGTCAGGTGTGTTTTTTTTTCTTAATTCTGGCTGATTTCACCATTTTCTCTTTGTCTTTGGTTTTCCAAAGTTTGAGTATGATATGCCTAGATTTGGGGGGGTATTTTTTGGTATTTATCCTGCTTATATTTTTTGAGCTTCCTAGTCTGTGGTTTGGTGTCTATCATTAATGTTGAAAAGTTCTCACTATTATTATCTCCAATATTTCTCCTGCTCCTTCTTTATTCTTCTGGTATTCCAAATGCTTGCAGGTTACACTTTTTGTAATTGTACCACAATTATTAGATGTTCTGTTCAATCTTTTATTTTTTCTTTTTTTGCATTTCTTTTTGGAAAGTTTATAGTGACCTATCTTCAAGTTCACTTATTGCTTTCTCAGCTGTACCAAGTTTATTGATAAGCCCTTCTAAAGCATCTTTTATTTTTGTTACAATGGTTTTGATTTCTTGCATTCTCTTTTGATTCTTTCCTAGAGTTTCCATCCCTCTGCTTACTTTACCCAGATATTCTTGCATACTCTCTACTTTTCCATTAGCACTCTGAACATATTAATCATAGTTATTTTAAAGTCCCCGACTCATAATTCTAACATCTGTGTCATATCTGAATCTGGTCAGATTCTTGCTTTGTCTTCAGACCTTGTTTTTCTCTTTTAGCATGCCTTATAATTTTTTGTTGAAGGCCAGACAAGATGTATCAGGTAATAGAAACTTAAGTGAATAGGCCTTTAGTGTAAGGTTTTATGTCAGTGCGTCTAGGACTAGGGCTGTATTGAATATTTGCTGCAACTGTAAGTGCCAAAGGCTTCGATTCCTTTATTGCCCTTGTTTTTGTCTCCCTCGTTGTCTTTGGCTTCCCTAAGATACCTTCCTTAGATAAAGTCTGTCTTTTAGTTCTTTGAGCTATAATGCACTGGATCCCTGTCAATGTGATGGAAGGAAACAGGGGAGAGGAAGTATTTTGTATTATTATGACTGAATCTCTTTTAGTGGGCTTTGCTCCTGGGCTGTAACCTTTACAGGTTACAGTTCTTAGATTTTTTTTTCCCCCTTTGGTGTTGCAGGAAAGCTAACAGAGGCTGGAGAGGAGAGAATTCCCTTCCCTTAGGTGGCTAAGTCTTTTTAAATCTTTCCCTTGAAGAGCACCCCTTCATTTTGAGACCACTCTTGGGGCAGTTGACAATGGCTACTTTTCCTCTTCCATGTGAGAGCCATGAGGGGATCTTACTTGGTTCTTCAAGAACCTGGAATGGTTCCTGGAGGTAAAACCCAAGATAGTATTGGGAGTCCCCTTAGGATCACAGTCCCCGGAAATATCTCCCTCTCATACTAGTCCACACTCAGCCTCTAACAGTTCATCAAAATTATTGTTCCAGCAGTTTATGACCCCAGTGGTTTCTTCTTAAGAAAAGGAGTTGGAGACTGTGACTCTACATTTGCCTCTTTCTCTGAATTTCAGGATGGCAGTTTGCTCTGCCGTATCAGTTCTCTGATAAGAAGTCCAAGAAAAGTTACTGATTTCAGCTTTTTCTGGTTGTAAAAATGGGAGTGACAACTTCCAAGCTTTTACATGTCAGAGCTGAAATTGGAGGTTTGATCTCTTTTTATTTTTAAATCACTAGTGCTAGACTATTTTGCCTGAAAAACGTCTCGACACGTCTGAAGTTAAATAGCCAAGTCTCTGTTTGCCTCATAAACAAGGACACCCGTAGATGGGCTTGCCTATTCTAAGGTGAGAGAGGAAATCCACGTGCCAGAGGAAATTTTAGCCCTGGAGTCATTCTCAAGGCTCTGGAAACCCCCACACTTGAAAAATACAAAATTGATATCATCATCCTCCAAGTTTTTATTTTACTGCTTTTAAAAGTAGTGAAATATATGCCACAATATGTCTCATTCTAAAGGTTGAAAAATTTATGCTATGACTATAATGACATCATTCTGCCTCCCCCAGAAGGCTTTTGCTTGGAGAGTTCAGCAAGAGAACAAAATTAACAGGAAACGTCACTTTCACACACACAGATGGAAAAATGTTAACATCTCCTGAATTCTATGACAGTCTCCTTGATAGGAATATATATGTCACCATAACGTACCAACGATGTGCAAACACATCTTATGAGCAGGTGCTAAACTGAGGTCATTGCTGGAAGGTGAAAGTTTTGGCAGCACCGAGAACAAAAGATTCCTCCTAGGCGTAGTTTGGAGCTAAGAAATAAGAAGCATGTGTAAGGAATATTCCAGGCAGGATAAAACATTTGGATGTTTTGATGACAGTGTATGGAGGAGGCCTCCTATTCTATTCAACCTTCATTTCATAGATCACAAAGCAATCCTACTCCTTACTTAAAGATATTATAATATAAAATATTTTCTCCTGATTAAATAATGTTCTGATTGTTCCAAAATGAAAAAGGAATATGTGACCCTTGTTCCCTGAGGCCTGACTTCATAACAAACAGTGAATTATGAAAACAGTACAGAAATATCCAGCAGATTCCTTTTGCTCAGCTATTCCCTGTAGACTCCCTAAGTAGTCTTCACCTCTAAAATGTGTTCCATGTTGCCAGTATATTGCACTAAAGAACAGCCAAAGGCTATGTGACCAGTTCTATATCCAGGGAAGATATTAATGTGAGTTTTCTATACATAAGATAGAGGAAACATTCTTTTCTTTGCCATGTATAATCCTAAGAAAGTTTTCTCTCTGAATGTTCACAGAGTTATAAAGTGAGGGTTTCTTTTTATATTTGTGGAAATATAAGACAAATTGGATCTTCAAAATGTTATAGTCAAAAGAAAGCAACATTCTTTATTGGTTCATGAGAAACGTGTACAGAGATATCAAACATTAACAGTCTATAAACCTGAATTATTGGTCAGAGAATTGAATGTAAACCAAACTATTACCCTGATCCAATCCCTCTTTCCTTGCAGTCCTAGCACGTGTGCCTGTGCACACGTACACACACACACACACATAAATACTCTCTTCTAGTACTCTACTCCATTAATTCTCTCCGCACTATTGTCTTGGCAATGTATTCCTTTCTTCTGTCTCCTTCCCTCAGCCTAGCAAAATCTTTTCCTCAATTCTACTTTCAAGTTATAGCCTTATCTTCCTTTTGTAACTCTTTTGTTGTACCCTTAACATTTGACATTGTGGAAATTTTGTTACTGTTAGACAGTCCATCACCTACACATAAAATCTAGAGAATGGTGGACAAAAGTTCTTTACTTTTCCTATTAAGCAGGATCTCCATCTCCCTCCAAGGAAAGACACGAGAAAAATCCCTTTTCTAAGTTTCCTTCTCATTGCCCTGCTTCCTTAATACCCTCTACCCCCAGGATCCTTCATCTTCTTAAACGTCATCTCAAGCTGTCAGTTTTTCCATCTGGTTTTCTCTATATGGAAATGCGTGCACGCGCACACGTGTGCGTGTAGTTTCAGGTCCTCTGAGTATTTTGCTGTTTTTGGCTGGAGAATAAAGGAGAGTATAGTTATCTAGCAGTATTCAGTAACTCTCCTGAAACTGCTTTATTAAGATCATCAGTAAGACTCAAATGTGTCTTTTTGGTCTTCCTCCTCCTCTTATTGATAACTCTGTAGTATTTGAACCTTTCTATTAATACTTTGTCATTTTAATTGGCCTCTGGAACAAAATTTCTATTGGTTTTCATCCTATAACTTAAAAAATTCCTTTTCAGTCTCCTTCATGGGGCCTCTTCTGAAATAACAGGGAGTTATGCCTAAATATAGGCATTGCTGAAGGTATGTTTTTGGCTTCCATCTCACTTTGCATATTTCTTTGGGCCATGATATCTCTTCTGATTCATTGTATGTAGATGATGTTCAAACTGGTACTGAGGAGGTGACATCTAAACTGGGTCTTGAAGGATGAGTGGGAATTTATTAGGTGGACGATGGGAGCAAAATCTGTTCAGAAGAATGGTACTGCGTACCTAAAAATACAGAAAGATAAATCAGTACGGCAAATTTTGGGGTACTGTCCACAGTGCACAAGAGTGTGAACTGTGCCCCCCGGTCCTTGTTAGAATATTAAGAATAAGAGGGACCTGT
Organism: Monodon monoceros; assembly: GCF_005190385.1. Taxonomy (NCBI): domain Eukaryota; kingdom Metazoa; phylum Chordata; class Mammalia; order Artiodactyla; family Monodontidae; genus Monodon; species Monodon monoceros. Next base: position 105,746,582 of record NW_021703778.1, read on the forward strand.
GGAAGATGAGGCCACAGCAATAGTAAAATTATTCGTGATAACGAGTTAACATTTTATTCTTTATATCAGTATACTCTAAAGTATGTTTTCAGACAATGGATTGCCAAAAAAATTGGCATAGGTATGTTCAAAAAGTCCATAATCACATGAATCCAGGCTCATTAGCTTGATCACATTTAAACAGATTTCTCTACTAGAGGGAGCCAATTTACCCTGTGACCCTCTTAAGAATATAAGATGCAGCATTTGTCATGGGACTCTTTGGCATTTTCTAGACTATACACTGGGAATCTGCTTTAAGTAATGGAGGTCATAGAAGTATTTAACTTGTATTTTTAAAGATGACTCAGGTAGCAGTACAGAAGAAAGATGGCTTGAAGATATTGTAAATAGGATAAATATTGCCACATGTAGTCATGTAAGAAAGGAAACAAGAGGATACAGGAAGCAAGATGAGTATTGAAGATTTGCTGTCAATATAATCGGTGAGAAAATGATGTTCTGAAAAAAGCAATGTCACAGGCAATGATAATGGAGAGGAGTAAGAAATTTTTCAAGAGCTTTTTTTTTTTTTTAAGAGCTTTTTAAGAGGTAGACTCAACCTTCTTTTTCAGCTTCTTTAGGAGTAGACTCAACAGGATTTAGCAGACAGTAAACAGAGGGAGATGGGAGAGGGAGGGAAGAGTCCAGTACAGGACCCTGATTTCTGATATAGGAGCTGTTTGAAGAACTATGGCATGACATGGATATTCAATCCAGAATGAGGTGGTGGCAGTAGGGGTAGGGCAGTTGCAAAGAGAGTGCTACGAAGTGAGAAGCATGGAAAAGGTGGTGGAGGAAAACCTCTACAATTTGCATGAAACTGCACACGCTCTAAAAGGAACATTGTTTCATATCATGTGACTAAGTACAGTGAATAATTATCTCGTGTGATTTACTCTCTCAGGGATTATTCCTAATTTATTTTAATAACATTTATTTCTATATAAATTTGACTGATATGTTTAGTTGCGATTGAAGCTTAGGTAGAACTCAGGTCTGGTACTAAAATAAAAACTCACCATTATTTCCTGTGTTAATCTCTTAAAATAATCCCATTTCTGTCAAGCAAACATATAAATCCTTCTCCCATAAAAGAGGCTGGAAACCAGGTTTTTCTCTATTTCTCCCCTCATATTCCCGTCCTACTGTTTCATCTTTTTAATATCTCTCATATGCAGAAGATCCCAAAGCAATCCTGAATGGCACAAAAGTAGAAGTGAACAAATAGACATATATTCTTGGGTGGGAAGACTTAACATCATAACTGTGTCAACACAATAAAAATATCATTAGGTTTTCTTTTTCCTAAAGCTAAACAGAGTTTAGTTGGAAAAAGAAGTAATAACCCTAAAATAAAAGATAACTCTGAAAAGGAGAAGAATGAGAAAAATTTATCCCTAGAAGTTGTTGGTACATATTGCAAAGCTTCCGTAATTAACCACTATGGAATCCATGCATGAAAAGATAAGTAACATAACATAAAAGGTGAAAATGTTTACAGTGACTTTAAAATACAAGAATTTGACTGTGTATCCTTAGCTGGATATATTCATAGGTCCAAAAAAATGAAACTTGAAAAAATAACTGTACAGTCTGAGGATTTGTATTGTAGGTAGCAGTATTGTATTGCTACTATGAGACTGTTGTCTTTGTAGCAAGGGAAAAGGCAAAGGATTTATATGATTATCATTAAAAACAAGGAGTGTTGGCATAAGGGAAACAGGAGAAAAATGTAAGATCAATACATTTTGGTAAAAACCATACACTCCTGAATTTGAATTGGAACTCACAATAAATATAAATAATATGAACTCACAGTAAACTTTATCTTTAAAAAGTACACATTTCTTGGCCCTGTCCTCTAGAAACATAAAAGCAATGAGTAACTCTATAGCAATGAGCACACCTAGAATTCATTTGCGGTCTCTAAATACCATTTCACAGTAATACAGTATCCTTGGAGAATGGTTGATTCTGAGTGCTGAGCAGAAAACTTAAAAAAAGATGATCCTGGGACATCTTGTCATACAGGAAAGAAAGCTCTCAAAGGCTACTAGGGTTGTATCAAAAAGATTCAGAAGTCAATTTAAAAAGGTTTCCTATGGGGCAAAGATAGGACAATTTGAACATCAATAAGGATAACTGCAGTAGATTGAAATACATCAAACATATCTTAATGTATGAGTTCATAATAATTATTTTAAAATAAAGAAAATCATTGGTAACTTCGGAGAAGGCTAGAAAAACAATTCGTTTCTTTGAGAACTGGTACATAAAGAGCAATAGATATTTATCCTGCATTTCCTATATAAACTATGAGTCAAGGTAATCAAATTATTGATGTTTGTATTTATAGTATTTCAATTAATAAATTAAAACGAATGAATAGAATATCATCACTTTTAAATAGTTGCTGTAACACACGAAAAAAAAGAGACAAATATTATGTGCCCCTTGATACTACACAGCACAACCTATAAAAAATTCTTGCCCTCACCTCCACCAAAAAAAACAAAAAAAAAGAAACCTAAATCTGATCAAGCTTTAAAATATAACAACCATTTTCTGGGAAATATAGGAGACGGACGATCATTGTAAATATTACCATGAGTGTGTAATCCGCAAATATTGTCTGTCTCTTTAATAAATAAATTTCAAGATAAATTAAAAAATAGAAGATAAAACTAAAGATTAAAAATATTTATGAAACATCATCAACCAATTATAATAAATGGACCTTATTTGAATACTGATTCAAAGAAATGAATTACAAAAAAATTTCAAATAAAAAAATTAGGGAAATTTGAACACTGACTACATATTTGGGATTCTTCAGAAATAGTTAATTTTTCAGGTATGATAAAAATTTTTTTAGGTATTATGGCTATGTTTTTTTAATGAGTCCTCATCTCCTTATCACTTAGAAATTTAGTCATAAAACCTGTAGTCACATTAGGTAGGTAGGAATAGAGATAAGATTGGTCATAAATCAATAATTTTTGAAGCTGGGTGGTAAATATTTGGGGGTTCATTATATTATTCTTTTTTTATTTTGAAAAATTTTGTAATAAAAGGTAAGAACAAATCTCCTATTATTTTCTCTTTCTTTCTCACATCAGGTTCTTGTTTTCCTTTCCTAGAAGATTGCCACAGTAACTAGTCTCACCAACCTGAATTTTTACCCAGAACATACTCATTTAGATTCATCTTAAAACTTTCACACACAACTTTCCACCAGTAGCTACTTTGCGCAAAACTTATAAATGATTCCTCACTTTCCTCAACATAAGTGATCATAAGTTTATTCAAAATAAACTTGGTTTGACATCAAGGATAACTTAGAATCTGTTTCCATTCAACTCTCTGACCACTTCCTTTATTTCTCTTTGTGAACCCAATGCTTTAGTCAAAGCAGTCTATTTGTCCACCTGTCTACTTGTCCTTAAAAAAGATGTGAGAGCTCCACCTCCACCTTTGCTCTTGCCATGCTCCCTGAGTAGTTGCCCTTCCTCTATATTTATCTTATTTATTCCTCAAACGCCTATTCAAGTCTCATCTCCTCCACGTAGCTTTTCCCAAAGACTTTTCAACTATGGTCAACTCTCTCTTATTTGAACTTCGGTAGCAATTACTTTCCTATAACTCATTTTATTACATGCTACTCTTCATAGCTAGTGTATTTTAATGCACTTACTCTACCTCTCTGATAGCAGGGACTAGGTCAGATTTCTGTGTACTTAAGCACAGACTGCAGCGCCTTATACATAGTAATTATTCAATAAACGTTTGTTGATGTCGTTGCTGTTAGTGCCACCATTATCATTGGTTGTAGTAGTGATGGTGGTGATGGCGATAATGATAAAGGGAAGTTTATTTGACAATACTTATCAGAATCCCAGAAATTCTTCATTGAGATGGCGTTGGACCTAAAGACTTATAGCTGAGTTAGAGTACTGATTCATAAAACTGTAAATTCAACTTTTCTGTGGTCCCAGAAGTCTAGTCCATATGTCCAAATAACTTAATCCTGCTAATTAAGATGGTTTAAAAGATGCAAACAGGGACCTCCCTGGTGGTCCAGTGGCTAAGACTCTGCGCTCCCAATGCAGGGGACCTGGGTTCAATCCCTGGTCAGGGAACTAGATTCTGCATGCTGCAACTAAAAAAAAGATCCCGCATGCCACAACTAAGACACGGCGAAGGCAAATAAATAAATAAATATTTTTTGTAAAACATGCAAACAAACAAAAAGAAAAACCAAACAAAATCCTATTTCCAAAATTCCTCATTGGCTTTATACTACTTAAAGAATTACAAATGTCTTAATATAGCTTTAGAGGTTTACAATCTGCTCTAAAATCCAGAATCAAATTTCATTCTCATTATTTCCCTGTATATACACTGTGCTTCAGTTAAAATAGTCTAATTTTAAATATCATTGGAAACTTTCCTGTTCTATTTCCATTAAACTTCCTTAGTTTAGAGCTTCATAATTTCTTGGATTTTTTCAATTCCTTTTCTAAACAATGACCTGGTCTCCAGACATGCTCCCTTCCAGTTCATTCTTTACCCAACCTTCACCAAAGCCCAAGAAAGATTTATCCTGCTTAAAATTCTTCTATGACTGTCTTAGCTATAAAGGCTAAATGTTTTAACCTGGTGTACAAGACCTGTTATGATATTCACTTTCATTACTTCAAATGCCTGCTATATGCTAAGGGCTTCCTATAGAGTGGCAAACAGTGTACGACCTGGCCCCATGAGCTTATTGTGTAGTGAGGGAAAAAGGGAAAAAATCAACACACATAAATATATGATAAAGGACAACAGCTATGACAGAAAAAAATGCCAGGAGAAAGAAATTTAGGGAGACATAAATTAGACTGATCAGAAAAGGCTGAAGTAACATTTACTCTGTTTCCTTCATGTGGAGAAAAAGTTACAGAAGATAAAGACTGAGTAGGCTCTGAGGCTAGAAAGAGCAGTGAAGTTACAATATATACCATCTGTTTGTGTTCATTACCTGCTTGATATAATATTAGTTTTTAGAACAATTGATGGTCAGAAGGCTCTCAATATAAATTATGATAACCCTTTGTATTACATACTGTAAATATTTTTCTATTCTGCCATGTGTCTTTTATGTTTATAAACATTTTTTTTCTATCAGAAGTTTAAAATTTCAGCAGTCTTCCATAGGTCTATGGCTTTGCATTTCCTACTTTCAATACAAGATTATTATAAATATTCAGATAGATCTTCTTTTCTATTCTTATAGTTTTTTTTAAACATTTAACTATTTAATCCACCTGATTTTATTTTTGACATAACATGAGAGGGAAACTTTTGTTTTCTAAGTGGTTAGCCATTTATTGAATAATAATAAGGATTCGCATTTATTGTGGTTTACTTTGAGCCAGACACTCTGCCAGATGCTTTACATTTATTATCTCTGTTAATTCTCATAACCCAACAAGGTAGGTAAGTGTTATACTCCCCTTAACTTTCATATAAGGGAGCTGAAGAACAGTTAAGATTTGCTCAAGGTAATACAGCTATTAAACATAGCTGGAATGCGAACCAAGAGTTATGACCCAAGAATCCATTCTCTTCACAAGTACATTGTACTGACTCCCAAAATTCTTCTCTTGCCCATAGATTTGAAAGTTGTCCTTTTTCATATAATAAATTTTTATTATATATATTGAAATATGTTACTAATGCTGTTTCTGGACTTTATTTACATATATACATACATATTTTCATATATATGCTTATGTGTGATAGTTTTAAGGTGAATAAAGGACTGGTGATTAGTGTTCCATGTTTCTATGCTTCTATTAATTGACTGATTCATTTAATCAAATTATTTTTTCATACTAAAATGTGTTCACTACTTTTACTCTCAAAATTATCTCCTCAGTTTCTCTGCTATTTTTCTTATATTTTCTCACCTTTTCCTACACCCAACCTGATCACAGAATTTGAACTAATAATATTAAACCCCATACATGGTTTTCGACTACTTTTGTCTTAAGTCCTTTCATGTAATATAAGGAGAGATTAGTTTCTAATTGCTATCTACTGTTCTGATGTATTACAGTTTCATGATATTGAATACATCGAAAAATTAGAAAAACATTCTTCTTAGTTCCTACTCTAAAAACATAAATGTTATTTGCTCTCAGGGTGTGTTACACACAAACTTTAGTTGTATTTTGAAAGAATGCAATATCTGTTACACATTATGATCTCTTGAGATATTCTTTAAAAGGAACATTCTTTAAGAGGAATGTTTCTCTATAGGATTATTGAATTTCCATAGGCTCCATTTTTCCTTCCTTTGCAGAGCTGCTGAATTAATCAGAATTGCCACGTGCTCTCTTAGAGACTCCTTCAAATGACTTCTCTCAACTTAATATACTTATATTAGATGAAGCTATCAGTGAGTTATTGGGACATATTCCCTGCTCTGTACATTGCAGACTAACACTGAATTGGCCACTTAAGAAAACTGCATTAACTCTTTCAGGCCACCAGGGTGCCATTTAGGGCCCTCATGTAACATTTTCCTTAAACTAGGTCATCATGATGTCATTTAATCATTTTAGAGTAGTGAAATAGATATTTATGAGATGGCCCCTACTAGTCTGAAAGGATTAGTGTAGATCTCCAAAGCCTGTGACCTGTTCCAAAGCCAAATGGGATGAACTTCTCTCAGTGTGCCAGCGATTTTCCAGTTCTAGCTACAATTCTCAGAGAGAATGTGCAGCATTTAACGATGGAAAGGAAATCAGTTGAGATTCCACTACCTAGTTCAATAAAAATTATTCATTGAAAAATTATTCTTGTTCTCTCTTCATTCCATTCCTGTTTTCAAGGCATAGCTCTAGCCTAGTTCAGGGCATATTAGCTGGTTGTCTATCCTTACCAGAAGACACTCACCTAAGAGAAATTGTCACTAATGGTAGAATCATAGCACTGGAAGCTACCTTTTGAAATTATCCGGTAAAAATGGAGTTCTCCAAGTAGAGCCCTTATTAAATTATCTTATATTAATAGAAATTATCCTGCTTTTAAAGTTCTCCAAATTTTCTTTCACTAATACGACACTATTCTATACTGAGATAAAATTCCCTTTCTGGTGTCTTACTGAACATGTTAGGATTTGAAATATCATCTAGCTGTTCTCTGTACAAATTTCTCTACTAAGTAACAATCTTTTGACCTAATCATGCAAGATCTGTGAAATTGTCAGAATATAATATTTTTATAGCCCTTAGCACAACCTACAGGAGATGTGTGGGAAACTGTTTATATTGTCACTTTTTGTGACAATATAATGAGGTGAATGCTCTAGAAATTGGAAAAAAAAATACATGAAAGAAAATGTTTCACTGCATTAGAATAAAATTAGCCTTTAAAAAATTCTCCAAATTTCCATTTCCATATCTATTATCTGCCTATTTTTAACTGGTTCAAATTCCCAGATATGCATTTATTTATCAATTCTGTGCAGAACTTTTATATAATGCAAGGAATGATATTATACCTTGTGATGTCATGTTACTGTATTTAACAGATATTTTAAATTGTAGTCATTCTCACATCACTGTTCAGAATCGAACACTTCTCTATGTAAATAAGGCCGCCTGTCCCACAGTTGTTCACTTTCCATGATTCGAAAGCAAGATAATGGAACTGGAAGAAAAACAGTATTTTAGATTAGGGAAAGCAAGGTTTTCCAATTTTTATGGGGAAAAATTCAGGTTTAATTTGATTTATGTTCATAATTTTCCAGAACATTTTCTTATTAGACTTCTATAAAAACAGTACTTACTGTTACATTTCCCATCTTCATCTGCAAGTAGGAGAGTGTCCTTTAGGCTTAAAGCTCCATTCAAAATGCCACGCTAACTATAAAAACGGGTTTGTTTGCACTTATATACTTAGCTCCTTATTCCGGCCATTGTGTGTTTTACACATCGCATAACAGAGATCTATATTCTGAGTGCTCAAGGCAGTCTTATGTGGGTTTGTCTCTGAGCCAGATTTATCTTCGTTTTTCCCATTATAGCCTGAAAGAACCGTATTAAGGAAACCTTTCTTTTCAGTTCCCGCTTGTGATTGCTAACATATCAAATTTATTCCTTCGTAATCCAGATCATTTTCCAGCAGCTTTGAGGGCTGCATGTAGTAGTTTGTCAGAGAGCTCATAGTAACCCTACACTGACAGACCAAAAAGCCCTTCGACTGTCACTTTATGTCATTAACAATTTTCTAAAGCCATTACAGATGGGATGGACTGATTAGAACTGAGGAGGGAGGATCTTTTTCCCAGCCAGAAATATCCCTTGAGACTTTCACGCCGTGTGAAGTTTCTAGTGATTAATGGGAGAAAAATAAGGCCGCCTGTCTCACAGTTGCCATAGACTTTATTTGGGAAAGAGCTTATTTATATTTGGTGAACTCTCTGGATAACTAAACATTAACTGGCTAACTTAAAATACAGATAGAGCAATAGATTTCAAATGATATAATACATGTCAGTTTTAGGTCCTGAGGTTGGATTTTTTTCTCCTTGTTTGAGTATAGCTATTATAATTTAATGTCAGCACTGTTCTAAGATGAAAGTGTTTATCTTCCCCTGGCCTTTTTCCCTCCTCTTCTGCTGTTTTATTTCTGTAAATGAAAGCTACAGCTGGAATATTGTTTTACTGCAAATCTCACACCAGCACTGTCAGTTGTGATGTGACACCAGAGATTCTTATCTGTAGGTTGGGTTGGAATTATTAAACATTCTCACATTGTGCAAAGTGTTGGGGATGAACAGCAGTGCAGTGAGGTGCATCCAACACTTCTGTCTTTCCCACCTGATCCTTGAAATATGACTCCTTTAAAGGGCTAATGTTCACTTTCTATAGCTTTATATAGAGAAGTGACGGTACTCAAGAAGTAACATGAACTGAAAATTATAGCAACTTCCCATCCCTCTGTCTTACTTAATGCATGCTTTCAAAAGCAATCTTAATGGCAGACCTCATTTGAAAAGAAAACATTTGGCCATTTGTGATTAAGAACAATGAGATTTTTATGAAGAAAAATTGCTGGCAGCCTAAATATTGGAAAATATTTACATTTAGTTTTTCACTTTTTTTTCAAATAACCTTTCCTATGGCTATGATACCACAGCAAAGCATTTTATCAAATTAAAGTGAGAACTGAGCCCCATGCTTTTCTTTTATGAAAATTATTATTAAAACTGAAAACATAAGTGCTCTTACATTATTGCAGGTACACACCATAATTATGTATTATTTGCCATCTTGCTAATGCTTAACAAGACAGGGAATTTTCATCTTCAAAGCAGTCCATAAATGTTAATCACTGTGACACTTCTGGAAGGCTGGAAAGAAATAGTGCCTACAGTTTAAAGATAAGGAGACAGAAGGGAGATGAAGTGATTTGTTCAGGATCACTCATCTGGCTGTGACACTCAAGGGTTCCTGGATCCCAGCTTGGAGAGGACATTAAATCCATTTCTCAGAGCCTTGACTTCAAATACACATTAAGGCTCCTGGGTCACTTAAATGCTCTGCTTCAAAGTTAACACTTATACTCTGTAGAGAGATACTTCCAAAAGTTGTATAGGGCAAATCAGAGCTGTGGGATGATATTTAGGTTACACAGGTTTTCCTAGAAAGTCCAAAATATGTGTCCTGTGTTCTTTGTTTGCTTGAAATAGGAATGGATAGCTGAAGTGTTCTATTAAATGGGACTCTTTGGTTACAAGTCCCCAAAAGCAACTGAATTAGTGTGGTTACAAGTGATCAAAGCTATGGTTCCAGATAAAATACAGGATATCCAGTTACACTTGAATATCAGATAAACAATGAATACATTTTTAGTGTAAGCATATCCCAGATATTGCAATATCTTTATCGATGTGATAGTCAAATGTAACTGGGCATCCTGTATTTTTATTTGCTAACTCTGGCAACCCTAATCAAAACTCAGTTTAAACAAGCCTAGGTATATATGAGAATTATTGACTCAGAAAATCTAAGAAAGGTTTAAACATAAAAAGGGCGAAAAGGGCAAAGATGCAGCTAGTCTAAGGATCAGCTAGAAGTGACAACATGAATATCTTCAGTATTTACTCCTTATTGTGCATCGTATGGTGGCTGCAGAGTCACTGCAGACTTGCATTAGTGGGGAAAAAAAAATGCTTACATTTAATGAGTTTTGTGTTTGGAAAATTGGCTGGTGGGGAGAGAGTGGTTTAATGTTCTTCCTGCTTCCAGATTCATAAATACTAGGGAAAAGCTGTGATGGGTCTAGACCTGGGCAGGTGGCTAACCTCTGGCGTAGTCAACTATGATCACTGCATAGGTCATTGAATATAAAAATGTAGCACCTTTCACAGAAACTAGATGAGTAGAGTAAGACTAAGAAGCAGAGAAAAGGAATGATTTCTAAAAGAACGAGCATGCTGCTCCCAAATATAATGGGGTTTTTGGCAGGCAGATAGTAGGCAACAAATATACATTCCAAGTCAAATTGTTTCATACGAAATGGGGCTTTTATTGAAAGGATGCAATGTTATCTTTAAAGAACACATGGGAGGGAGGACATCTAGGCATTATAGAAGACCTGGACAATCAACAGGAAGGCCATTAGGACACACTCTCTCTACCTCCTGTTTGTCTCTCTTTTATTTTTTTCTATTTTAATTGTTTAATCTCTGCAGACTGTCTGGGCATGTCTGGTCCAAGTAGTCACAGATACATAGCAGTACCAAGTAGTACACAGAAACATGCTGGAGGCACACCTCATAGACAGCGTGACTAGGAATAAGGGGACATTTGAGAAAGTTTAAGGAGTAGAGTACAATCTTCTGAGATAGGCTATCTATTACATTCTGATATTTTAAGATAAAAAATGTTACTACTTGTTTTATTTCTAGGCCCCTCGGGAAAGTACATATTTTCATCTCCTATCATTTCCTTTCCTAAATTAACTGTACCCTTGGGATGCCCACTCTCAGGAAAAACATGTAACAGTCATATTGATCCACAGCACTACAATGATCCATAGATCACTACAGAATACAATCTGAGTGGTCACATTCTATAAATTCCATAAGCAGGGGTTCCCTACACTTACCAATAAAATAGCAATTTCTTTTCAGCTAATTGCCTAAAGGTTTTACCCTAAAAAGAACAGTCTAAGATGCCTTTGTCATGTACACTTAGAGAATATGATGAATTTGTAGCATGAACAGCTTGTCTCTTTGACTTAATACTGACAAACATTCAATTTGAAATTTGAAGAGGTAATGGTGGTAGTTACAAGGAAATGAAAAGCTTCAAAGCTTCACATTTTCTTGGCATGACCTCTACAACAGCATCTGTTCTTGTCTTTTTGTTGTTGTTGTTGTTGTTTTTTAATTCTTGAGTAATACTAGGAAGTTGCTAGACCAGATGAACTTCCTGGACCCAAACAATTAGCAAACGGTTATTCAGTCACTCCCAAGAGTAGATTTATGCCAGACAAGTAGAATATCATGGCCTTTTGATTTATTTTATATAACCTTCCATGCACACTTTTTCTTACAATGCCTGGCAGGTAGTCAGTGAGAGGAGACATGGGCTGAAGTATGGCTTTGCATAGGATATAGAGATGATGTGGTGTTATTTTCCAGTGCCTCCAATTCCGTTCACTAGACCGTCTTCACCTCTGGACTTAGAAGGGCTGACCCTGCAGACTCCATTTCCCTGACTGTTAGGAATGACCAGCAGCAATGGTAGGTGAATCTTAGGAGTGAGTATGATCTTCCAGAGATGTATACAGACTGAGAAGAATGGAAGATGGGATCCTGAGGAAGAGGAGCCCATAAAGGAGACTGAGGTTTAGCATTTAAGTGGCAAAATACTAAGAGAAAAATGGGATGAGAGAGTCACAGAACTGACAGAAAAAGGGAATATCAAAGAGGGATGGACCAGTAGCATCAAATGGTACAAAGAGGATCCTGGAAATCATCTAGTGAATTAGTCATGTTAGAAGTCAACAGTGACATTGCAGAGAGCAGTTTCAGTGGTTGGGAATAGTGGTGGGGAAAGAAATCAGAACACAATAAGTTAAAGAGATAGGAAGCAGAAAAGTTTAGAAAATGAGAATCAGCTACCCTTTTAAAAAGCTTGGCTGTGGTCAAGCTAAGTATAAACAGTAATGCATATTTTGATGTGCACTTAAAATTCTCTATGCTTAAGAATAATTTGATAGAAAAAGTCACCAATGACCTGATTAAGACTTCATACGATAGTTCCTGGGAACTCAAAAAGGCGGTTGCTACTCCTCAGTTTTTCTTTGGGGAACAACACTACTTAATTCTTAATCATTTCCAAAGCACCTACCTGAAGGTCAATCCAACAAAAAGAAGAAAAGAGATATCATATATGAATTTTCCCCCTTTTCCATAAGTCATTTACTGAGATTTTTTAAAAACTCCCGCATATCCCCGAGAGTAGAAGACATATAATATCAGTAGTTTGTGTTTAGGTAATGTGGATTATAGTAAAATAATCTGTCAATAACAGGTTCTGTCCTACTTTCTCACTAAAGATGTTGTTGTATAGTACCAAAATGACAGAAAATTTAGGCAGAAGTTTACATTATTCTCTTTGTTTTGGAACCTTTAGCCTTCCCCTCCTAGTCTGTTTTATACTTCTCCGAAGTAGTAATACTTTCTCTCAACCCACCTTCTCTGGAGTCCTGTCTAAAGTGCTGGCAAAGAAAGATCTGATAAACTCATTCACACTAACAAATGATGACAAAGCAGCCTAACCTGTCACCTCTCCCAAGATGGCTGTATATCTGAGACCTAAGTCCAGGAATGAATTTCAAATTGAAGAATTTTAGTTGTGTAGGAGGATGAAGCATTAGAGCTAGGCATGGTCCTATCAGAATATCACAAATAGGACTTATTCTACCTAAATATATGGCCAATATTACATAATGTTTTCAGTTAAAAGAGCAGATACTCTCAGGAAATAGATTTCTGTGATGTAAGGGACAAATCTGTTTTTCAGTGATATTTTAGAAATATGTCCCAATGAGGTAATCACCAGATTTTCATTTACACATATGTGACTACACAGTTCCAGATTTCAAAGGAGTTTGTGGAGCAGGCTGACCTTCTGACATCGTCACAATTCTATAGCTATCGTTTATAAAAATGTGTGAAGACATCGACGGATATCTGGATAAAGAAGATGTGGTACATATATAAAATGGAATACTACTCAGCCATAAAAAAAATGAAATAATGCCATTTGCAGTGACATGGATGGACCTAGAGATTATCATACTGAGTGAAATAAGTCAGAAAGAGAAAGACAAATATCATATGATATCACATATGTGGAATCTAAAATATGACACAAATGAACTTACCTATGAAACAGAAACAGACTCACAGATAAAGAGAACAGACTTGTGTTGCCAGGGGAGGGGGTGTGGAGGAGGGAGGGATTGGGATTTGGGGTTAACAGATGCAAACTATTATATATAGAATGGATAAACAGCAAGGTGCTACTGTATAGCACAGGGAAATATATTCAATATCCCATGACAAACCATAATGGAAAAGAATATGAAAAAGAATGTGTGTATATATATACATATATATATATAAAACAATCACTTTGCTGTACAGCAGAAATTAACACAACATTGTAAATCAACTATATGTCAATAAAATACACTTTTTTAAAAATGTGAGATTTCAAAGAAAATGGTGGAAACTTATAAATTAAAGGTTTCAATATTGATCAGGCTGTAACATCCAATTAACATTTTGAAGGCTACCACTTCATTTAGATGAATGGCAGGCCGTGACTGGCAGCCACAAGACAGCTCATGAACAGGATTACAACAAAGTAATTTGCTTTTGTCAGAGAGAGGCTTTCAGTAATAGTGTTCTCTTGGCTTAATAAAGTTAAGCACCACTTATAATGGGTACTTCACTTTGCTTCTCTCTATCATATAGCGTGTTGGTGCTCTGTTCTTAGAGCAGACATCTGTGTAGGTGTTCATTTGTTCTCTCCCACTGTGTAGGTACTTAAATTCTCAAGCTTCTAGCTACAAAATAGTTACACAAAATGCAGTGTGAGTTTTTATAAGCTGGTATTCATCATCATCACCTAATGTACCAAAGATTTATACTTCCCAATATCATTTTTTTTTTTTTTTGGTGGTACACGGGCCTCTCACTGTTGTGGCCTCTCCCGTTGTGGAGCACAGGCTCTGGACGCGCAGGCTCAGCAGCCATGGCTCACGGGCCCAGCCGCTCCGCGGCATGTGGGATCTTCCTGGACCGGGGCACGAACCCGTGTCCCCTGCATCGGCAGGCGGACTCTCAACCACTGCGCCACCAGGGAAGCCCCCAATATCATTTATTTTGACTCATGCATGTCTGAATTGAAAAAGCCCTCTGTATTTCGATACAAGTATTAAAAATATAATTACTGAAAAACTATAATCACTGAAAAACGTGAGCTATATAAGTTAAAAACAACTAACCTCCGTCTTGAAACATCACAGAGAATTTAGGAAATGCATAGACCATAGGAAGATATTTTAAATAATGACAGGTTTGATTACTATCTTATCAATAGTGATATGTAACTTAGAAAGTTTTATTGATAAAAAGTTTGATATTCTATTACTCCAAAAGTTATCTTTTTAAAAAACTTTTATTTTATATTGGAGTATCATTGATTAAGAATGCTGTTTAATTGCAGATGTACAGCAAAGTGATTCAATTATACATATACAAGTATCTATTCTTTTTCAAATTCTTTTCCCATTTAGATTATTACAGAATATTGAGTAGAGTTCCCTGTGCTACACAGTAGGTTATGGTTGGTTATCTTTTTTTTTTTTTTTTTTTTTTTTTTTTGGCTGTGCCACATAGCTTATGGGATCTTCCTGACCAGGGATTGAACCCAGGCCACTACAGTGGAAGAACTGAGTCCTAACCACTGGACTACCAGGGAATTCCCAGTTATCTATTTTAAATATAGCAGTGTATATATGTTAACCCCAAACAGAGTATTGAGTAGAGTCTGGTTTTGGTATCAGGGTGATGGTTGACTCATAGAATGAGTTTGGGAGTGTTCCTTCCTCTGCAATATTTTGGAATAGTTTCAGGATAGGTCTTCTCTAAATGTTTGATAGAATTCAACTGTGAAGCCATCTGGTCCTGGACTTGTTGGGAGTTTTTACATCACAATTTCAATTTCAGAACTTGTGATTGGTCTGGTCATATTTTCTATTTCTTCCTGGTTCAGTCTTGGGAGACAGTATCTCTCTAATAATTTGTCCATTTCTTCTAGGTTTTCCATGTTATTGGTGTATAGGTGCTTGTACGATCCTTTGTATTTCTGTAGTGTCCATTGTAACTTCTCCTTTTTCATTTCTAATTTTATTGATTTGAGCCCTCCCCCTTTTTTTCTTGACGAATCTGGCTAAAGGTTTGTCAATTTAGTTTATCTGTTCAAAGAACCAGCTTTTAGTTTCAATGATCTATTGCTTTCTTCATCTCTGTTTCATTTATTTCTGCTCTGATATTCATGATTTCTCTCCTTCTGCTAACTTTGGGTTTTGTTTGTTCTTCTTTCTCTATTTGCTTTAGGTGTAAGGTTAGGTTGTTTATTTGAGATAAGACTGTATCGCTATAAACTTCCTTCTTAGAACTGCTTTTGCTGCGTCCCATAGGTTTTGGATCATTGTGCTTTCGTTTTCATTTGTCTCTAGGTATTTTTTGATTTCCTCTTTGATTTCTTCAGTGATCCGTTGGTTGTTTAGTAGCATATTGTTCAGCCTCCATGTGTTTATGTTTTTTACAGGTTTTTTTTCTGGTAGTTGATTTCTAATCTCATAGCATTGTGGTCAGAAAAGATGCTTGATATGATTTCAACTTTCTTAAATTTACTGAGGCTCACTTTGTCGCCCAGCATGTGATTGATCCTGGAGAATGTTCCATGTGCCCTTGAGAAGAATGTATATTCTTCTGCTTTTGGATGGAATGCTCTATAAATATCAATTAAGTCTATCTGGTCTAATATGTCATTTAAGGCCTGTGTTTCCTTATTGATTTTCTGTCTGGATGATCTGTCCATTGATGAAAGTGGGGTGTTAAAGTCCCCCACTATTTACGGCTGTTAGTATTTGCCTTATATATTGAGGTGCTCCTGTGTTGGATGCACATATATTTACAGTTGTTATATCTTCTTCTTGAATTGATTCCTTGATCATTGTGTAGTGCCCTTCTTTGTCTCTTGTAACAGTCTTTATTTTAAAGTCTATTTTGTCTGATATGAATATTGCTACTCTAGCTTTCTTTTGATTTCCGTTTGCATGGAATACCTTTTTCCAACCCCTTTCAGTCTGTTTGTGTCCCTAGCTCTGAAGTGGGTCTCTTGTAGACAGTATATATACAGGTCTTGTTTTTGTAACCATTCAGCCAGTCTGTGTCTTTTGGTTGGAGCATTTAATCCATTTATGTTTAAGGTAATTATCAATAGGTACACTCTTATTGCCATCTTGTTAATTGTTTTCGATTTGCTTTTGTATTTTTTCTTCCCTTCCTCTTTTGTTCCCTTCTCTTGTGATTTGATGACTAATTTTAGTGTTGTGTTTGAATTCCTTTTTCTTTTTTGTGTGTGTATCTAATGTAGATTTTCAGTTTGCAGTTACCATGAGGTTTTGATATAGCAGTCTATATATAAACAAGATTGTTTTAAGTTGCTGGTCTTTTAATTTCAAATGCATTTACAATATCCTGCATTTGTGCCCTCCTCTTCTCACAATTGCTGGTTTTGACATCATATTTGTGTGCAGATGATTTTCTATTTTTACCGTATGTTTGCCTTTACCGGTGAGCTTTTCCGTTCGTAATATTCTTGTTTCTAATTGTGGTGTTTTCTTTTCCACCTAGAGAAGTTCCTTTACCATTCATTGCAAAGCTGGTCTGGTGGTGCTGAATTCTCTTAGCTTTTGCTTGTCTGTAAAGCTTTTGATTTCTCCATTGACTCTGAATGAGAGCCTTGCTGGGTAGAGTATTCTCGGTTGTAGGTTCTTCCCTTTTGTCACTGTAAATATAGCCTGCCACTCCCTTCTGGTCTGCAGAGTTTCTGCTGAGAAATCAGCTGTTAACCTTATGGGAATTTCCTTGTATGTAATTTGTTGCTTTTCCCTTGTTGCTTTTAATATTTTTTCTTTGCCTTTAATTTTTGTTAATTTGATTACTATGTGTCTCAGCTTGTTCCTCCTTGGGTTTATCCTGCCTGGCACTCTCTACACTTCTGGACTGGACTAGGGTGACTATTTCCTTTCCCATGTTAGGGAACTTTTCAGCTATTATTTCTTCAAATATTTTCTCAGGTCCTTTCTCTTTCTCTTCTCCTTCTGGGACCCCTATAATGCAAATGTTGGTGCATTTAATGTTATCCCAGAGGTCTCTTAGACTGTCCTCATTTCTTTTCATTCTTTTGTCTTTATTCTGTTCTGTGGCAGTGATTTCACCATTCTGTCTTCCAGCTCACTTACCTGTTCTTCTGCCTCAGTTATTCTGCTGTTGATTCCTTCTAGTGTATTTTTCATTTCAGTTATTGTATTGTTCATCTCTGTCTGTTTGTTCTTTAGTTCTTCTAGGTCTTTGTTAAACATTTCTTGTATCTTCACTATCTGTGCCTCCATTGTTTTTCCAAGATCTTAGATCATCTTTACTATCATTACTCTGAATTCTTTATTGGGTATATTGCCTATCTCCACCTCACTTAGTTGTTCTTCTGGGGTTTTATCTTGTTCCTTCATCAGGGACCTATTCCTCTGCCATCCCATTTTGTGTAACTTTCTGTGATTGTGGTTTCTATTCCACAGGTTGCAGGGTTGTGGTGCTTCTGGCTTCTGCTGTGTGCTGCCCTGATAGATGAAGCTGTCTAAGAGGCTTGTGAGGCTTCCTGGTGGGAGGGACTGGTTCCTGCCCACTGGTGGGTGGAGCTGGGTCTTGTCCCTCTGGTGGGCAAGGCTGTGCTCAGGAAGACTTTAAATGGCCTGTCTGCTGATGGGTGGAGCTGTGTTCCTGCCCTGCTGGTTGTTTGGCCTGAGGCATCCCAGCACTGGAGCCTACAGGCTGTTGGGTGGGGCCAGGTCTTGGGGAGAAAAGGGTGGCCTCCAGGAGGGCTCATGTCAATGAGTACTCTCCAGAACTACCGCTGCCAGTTTCTTTTTCCCTGCAGTGAGCCACAGCTGCCCCCTGCCTCTGCACGACACCCTCCAATACTAGCAGGTAGGTCTGGCCCAGTCTCTTATAAAACCATTGCTTTCTTCCTGAGTCCTGGTACACACAAGACCTTGTGTGCACCCTCCAAGAGTGAAGTTTCTGTTTCCCCCAGTCCTGTGGAATTCCTGTGATCAAACCCCACTGGCCTTCAAAACCAGATTCTCTGGGGGCTCTTCCTCCCAATTCCAGATCCCCAGGCTGGGGAGCCTGAAGTAGAGCTCAGAACCTTCACTCCTTTGGGAAAACTTTTGTGGTATACTTATTTTCCAGTTTGTGGGTTGCCCACCCAGTGGGTATGGGATTTGATTTTATCACAATTGCACCCCTCCTACTGTCTCATTGTGGCTTCTTCTTTGTCTTTGGATGTAGGGTATCTTTTCTGGTAGGTTCCAGCATTTTTTGTCAATGGTTGTTCAGAAGTTAGTTGTGATTTTGCTGTTTTCGTAAGAAGAGGTGAGCTCATATCCTTCCACTCCTCCATCTTGTTTCTGTCCCCAAAAGTAAATTATCTTAACTGAACATCTTTGGTTTGGGATCTTCAAAAGTATAGAATAAGATTTAGATTTGTCCTTTGAATTTTTTTAAAATGTCATTCTACTCTAAAATTACTCTCATGTAACAGTCAATCATTACATACTTCAAGTTGAATAAAAAGTATAGTAATTTATCTCTAAGTTGAACTTGGATATCGAATCTTGTAAGATTTTTATTCTTGATTTAAGTAATGATAAGATATATTGGGAAAATATTCATTGTTACCTGAAGCATTACTTGTAGAATATCAGTATGAAGCCCTCTCCCCATTTTTTTAACTTCATTAATTTTTTTGTTCTTTCTAGGCTCCTTATATGTAATTTTTCTCTCTTGGGAAGACTGTTGAAACATCAAAGTAAGGTCTCCTAGGAATGCTTGTACTTCTGAAAGCTTGGTCTTATCCACTCTGCCTTTGTCTCCCTTGCATTTTTGTGTAAGTCAGTGACACATCAGGTCTGAGGGAATATGTGATGGAGGAAACCTAGCACAAGAGCCAAAATAATGGGTAGATAAATTGGGTAGAATAGATACTTGAAAAGACATGTAAACACTGGAAATTACATGGGCTTTTTCACAACAGGACACCTTATTTCTTCAACTTGACAATTAAACAACAGCTATCTCCTATGAACTTTTCTTCAAAACACATTTTAAACTTGAGAAACATAGTGAAAAGGTATTGCTTTTCTCCAGGGCTACAGGGAAATTTTGCAAGGGTTACTTAATGGAGGAAGGGGCACAGAGCTGGTGAAATTTTGAACATTAGACAAGAGATGAATTTACCTACCAACAAGGGGAATTCAGAATGACCCTTGATTACAAGGTAGTGTGTTTTTAGATGTATGTTTGCTTATCTATAATGTTAGGCAGAAAAATTCCCAATGACTTGTGTTTACTATAAGGTAATTTTGAGAAATTATCAGTGGAAGATTTTATAATTCAAACAAGTAACTTAAAAACACTGGAGTGGTTTGCACAGTGTGTAAACTTATAGAATAATATGCCACAAAGATTTAGGAGTACACATTATTTGTTAGGCTTATAATATGGCTCTTGTTGAGTATGGATGATGTTACTGTGCTATTGTACCTAATAGTTACATTAATTGTTACGGCTTTGGATTTCAGAAGGGAGAGTAACTGCACTCAGGTTTAACCTCGTTTTTGGAAGATGAAGTGCATTTAAAGCACCCCTAGTTGTACATCTGCACATGATTCTAAATAACAGGAAATCTACTTGGGAGAGAGGCCATGCCAGAATGAAGGAGTAACCATCAGTGCCATAGCAACTATTTACTCATGTCACTGGGCCTGGTAAGGACAGTACCAGGGTATTTTTGGAGGAGGAAATATTGCTAATACCTGCCTCTGACTTAACAAGGGGTAAGCCCTAAGGGATGCATATCTCTAGGATCAGGCAGAGCCTTCTAGGTTTTAACTATAGACATTTACTGTATCTATATCTGTATCCATATCTATCTGTTATCTGTCTATATTAGAAATATAATTACACAGGAGCTATCACTCATGCTAATAGATATCACTCATGCTAATATTTACCCAGGATCCAGTCTAATTTGGAAGGCATGGAGCCTTTTTCACTCATATAAACTTCATTTTCAGAACTAGGAAGAGTAGTTACTACCATCTGTCCTTTGATCCTGACCGTCTCCAAATTCTTCTCAAATTCTTGGACTCTTTTTTTCTTTTAATTTTTATTGAAGTATAGTTGCTTTACAACGTTGTGTTAGTTTCTACTGTACAGCAAAGTGAATCAGCTGAACGTATAAATATATCCCCTATTTTTTGGATTTCCTTCCCATTTAGGTCACCACAGAACACTGAGTTCCCTGTGCTATACAATATGTTCTCATTTGTTATCTATTTTATCCATAGTATCAATAGTGTATATATGTCAATCCCAATCTCCCAATTCCTCCCAACCCCCTTTGCCCCTTGGTATCCATGTTTGTTCTCTACATCTGTGTCTCTATTTCTGCTTTGCAAATAAGATCTTCTATACCATTTTTCTAGATTCCACATATATGCGTTAATATACAATGGGTGTATACAATATACAATATTTCTTTTTCTCTTTCTGACTTACTTCACTCTGTGTGACAGTGTCTAGGTCCATCCACGTCTACAGATAACCCAATTTTTTTCATTTTTATGGCTGAGTAATATTCGACTGTATATGTGTACTACATCTTCTTTATCTACTCCTCTGTTGATGGACATTTAGGTTGCTTCCATGTCCTGGCTATTGTAAATAGAGCTGCAATGAACATTGTGGTACATGACTCTTTTTGAATTATGGTTTTCTCAGGGTATACGCACAGTAGTGGGATTGCTGGGTCATCTGGTAGTTCTATTTGTAGTTTTTTAAGGAACCTCCATACTGTTCTCCATAGTGGCTGTATCAATTTACATTCCCACCAACAGTGCATAAGGGTTCCCTTTTCTCCACATCTCCAGCATTCATTGTTTGTAGATATTTTGATGATGTCCATTCTGACTGCTGTGAGGTGATACCTCATTGGAGTTTTGATTTACATTTCTCTAATAATTAGTGATGTTGAGCATTTGCAGAAAACTATAAGATACTGATGAAAGAAATAAAAGACAACACAAACAGATGGAGAGATATACCATGTTCTTGGATTGGAAGAATCAACATAGTGAAAATGACTCTACTACCCAAAGCAATCTACAGATTCAATGCAATTCCTATCAAATTACCAATGGCATTTTTCACAGAACTCGAACAAAAAAATTTTAAAGTTTGTATGGAGGCACAAAAGACCCCAAATAGCCAAAGAAATCTTGAGAAAGAAAAACCGAGCTGGAGTAATCAGGTTCCCTGACTTCAGACTATACTACAAAGCTACAGTAATCAAGACAGTATGGTACTGGCATAAAAACAGAAATATAGATCAATGGTACAAGATAGAAAGCCCAGAGATAAACCCACACACCTGTGGTCAACTAATCTATGACAAAGGAGGCAAGGATATACAATGGAAAAAAGACAGCCTCTTTAAGAAGTGGTGCTGGGAAAACTGGACAGCTACATGTAAAAGAATGAAATTACAACACTCCCTAACACCATACACAAAAATAAACTCAAAATGGATTAAAGACCTAAATGTAAGGCCAGACACTATCAAACTTTTAGAGGAAAACATAGGCAGAACACTCTATGACATAAATCACAGCAAGATCTTTTTTGACCCACCTCCTAGAGAAATGGAAATAAAAACAAAAATAAACAGATGGGACCTAATTAAACTTAAAAGCTTTTACACAGCAAAGGAAACCATAAACAAGACGAAAAGACAACCTTCAGAATGGGAGAAAATATTTGCAAACAAAGCAACTGACAAAGGATTAATCTCCAAAATATACAAACAGCTCGTGCAGCTCAATATCAAAAAAACAAACAATGGAATCAAAAAATGAGTGGAATACCTAAACAGACATTTCTCCAAAGGAGACATACAGATGGCCAACAAACACATGAAAAGATGCTCAAATTCTTGGACTCTTTTTCACTCCAAACAAAATTGAGTTGGGGAAACCTTTTCTAGTATTTTATAGTATTACTTTCACATCCAATTTAGGAACATAAATTCAAAAATACAAAGTTATGGAAAGGAGTTAAATACAATTTGTTTCGCTTCTATTCACCTTATTTTATTTTATTCTATTTTTTGAAAACTAATCTGCCTTCAATAGATAACCAATAACTTTGTATCAACTGAATAGATGGAAAAACATATTGGTCAAGGGCCTACCCAGCAATATAGTTTTGCCATCTACAGATCCAAATGTACTAAAACACACTAAAATGAATGCACAGTATGCACTAGAATGAATCCACTGTGAGATTTCATTCCAAACCCAGGATGTTCTGTGACCTTTATTTGAACAGCCTATAGGAGCGGCTGTTTATACAGGTCGCCAGAGAAACAACTACTCTCCAAGTATTTGGACAACCAGAGCTAATAAATTTCTTCCTCAGTAGTTTATTGTAGGCACTGGAGATGGAAGTTGGCCACTTGAGATACTAAAGAAATCACAAGTAATCAGGAGGTTAGCTTTAAATGAGGTGCTAGATTTTAAATGCAAGATTAAAAATGCCATACTGTTATGATCTAAAATATCAAAGTAGCTATTTTGTCAATTGTAGTTAGCTAAAAGGATATTACCATTTCTCAATATTTCATCTATTCTTAATGACTGGCAAAACATCTGACCTTTCACAAGTAGATTTGCATAACAAAATAAGGCTATTTATATACATTAGCAAGCTGCATTTATACTCAGGTACCTGTAATAAATAAGATATATCTCTTAAAGTTATTCACTGCAAGATGGATGACTGTACAAAAGCATATCAGGTTTTGGTTTAGCCATTGGTAAAATGGAAATAAGGACTGTATTTATTTCAGTTGGCTATCTGGGGATTAAATGAAATAATAGAGTTAAAATGTTTAACATGCCTTGTACAAAGCAAGCTTTCAACAGATTTTAGTTACTAGTATGTTCAACTATATTTATATAGTAATCACTTAAGTGATCCTCTTTATTCTGAATAACCCCTTTTGTTATGGCCTCTAACCAATTTAGCAAAACCACAAAATTTCTCAAAGTAATCTGGGACTCTAATAGTTTCTTACCTCTGCAAAATAGCAATGGTGAGTTGCCATTCTTCTGAACCATATTTTACACCAATGCATGTCTATTAACTCGTTCCTTGACCGTTTCAGAAGCTTCTCTTAAGTCATTCTAGCAAGTCCACCTGTGCTTCAGTTCAGCACAACAAATATCTATTGAGTGTTTACTGTGTTCAAAACATAAGTAAAATATGACCCCTCTTTTCAAAGAGTTTATTAGCTGTGTATAATTTATATTATTGACCTAGACATATAGTTAAAATGAGCCTGCCTCCATAATAACTAACCTCTAAGTTTAGATTAACTAATTGTTAACCTTAACAGAATTATAGCCCATCTTTTCAAATACCATGTGTCCTTATTATCATATTTACAGATGAAGGAACTGAAACAATAAAAGTCAAGTGAGTTGCTCCATGATTAATGAAGCAAAAAGTAGAACTCACTGTCTCCTCTTATGTTTAACCAAGAGCTCCAGAGATAGTAAATTGTGAACAATTTAAATTAAATGGAAGTGTTAAAACTTATTGGAGCAATTTTGAGATAGGTATTCTAGTTAATAAAGAATACCCAGACACAATTTCAGTTATGTATAGTATGGGTTATACACTAAGAATGGTATAGTTTGCTTCAAACAATGATTAAAAAATAGAAATAGTACCCATCAATGGATATATTTTCTTTTTGAATTTACTGACAAAAAAAGGTGCAGATGGCACCCCAAATAAAGAGACTGGCACGGACCAGTATCTTCTCTGTGAAAATGACTAATGTATCATACACTTCTGCCAGAAATACATAAAGAGACTGCCAAAAATGATCATATCATTATCAGCTAGTGTTCCCAATTGTTCACTGTTTGTGTCACATATGGATCTTCTGAAATGCAGAACTCCTACCTAAAGAAACCCTAATATCATTATAAAACATGAACTTTTGCATGTTTTTAAAATGTTTTAAGGAAACTGAATTTGTTCTACTGTAAACAAACATTTTCCTGGTGTCAATAAAAAAAATAACAGTGCAAAAAAATGACATTCAAGTTTCAAAAGTTATATTTGTAAGCCAAATTAGAATATAAAGAAAATTTGATCTAAATGCCTGTATAAATGAATAAGTTTTGTTCTTTCAGCTACTGTATATTTTTGCTAACAGCCATCTACCAAACATCTAGCACTAACCATTTGGTCACATAGGGTCATTGATTTCTCTCAATTTGCGATGCTTTAATAAAGATTAATTGAATGGCATTGTACGATGTACCTAATTCCCATAATATACCCTATGGCATTAACATAGAATATAAAATAAGAGGTTAGTCTGGTTATATATTACACATTAAGCATCTTTCATCTTTTAGTTTCTCATTAGTGAAACCCTGGACTGCAAAGTTAGCTGGTTTTCACATGAATGTATATATAGCTACATAATCAAACAAGGAAGTGAATAGTGATACACATTTACACAAACACATACATGCATGTATATATATATATACACACACAACCTTTTATACTATCAATTATAAAATAAGAGAGACTGAGACCTAGATCAGTTTTATATGTAAAAATATTTCAAGAGAAAAATGATAGTTGGATACAGAAAAGTGTAATTTGAAAAGTAGTCTCGTGGGATGGAGGACGGGTGAATAGGTGAGAATTTTTAGGACAAGGAAATATTCTGTATGATACTGTAATGTAACAATGTATGATTTTTTTTTTTAATTAGGAAGTCAAGGGATCACAGGATGGATGCAGAATGTGACCAAAAAAATCTAACTATACTACAAATGTAAGAAATAATCTCACTGAAGAAGGTAAGGGGAAAATGCTGCAATAAGGAGCCAAAAAAGAGTGGCCTCTTTAGGACTAAAAGCAAAAGCAATTGTGCATAAGTAGTGTACCCTGGATCATAAGTTGATTAGGGTTAACAATTCTGAAACCACTATCCATGTATACTAAAATTAGATAATTAAGTGAATGGGTGGTGTATGGTGAGAGCCAGATTTCTCACTGTTGGAATGGGAAGTTATAGATAAGCAAGAAAAGGCCAGAATGATTCATGTGGTAATGGATTAGATTTGGAGACATCAATTTGAACATCTATCTATCTAATTTTATATATATATTAGAGAGAAAGAGAGAGAGAATATGTTGCTCTGTCTGCTGAAAGGGCCTAAAAGCAATGACATCCCAGTAGCAATGAGTATAACTAGTACCCAGATCTTGGTCTAACACAATTCTCCAATAAAAGGATCCAGAGTTCCTTGGAAAAACTGCTGATTCTAGAACTGGGCAGGAAATATACAAAGTGAGGCTAGAGTATATTGTACTGCCGAAAGATAAGAAAGTGCTAAAACACACACACACACACACACACACACACAAAATGATGGGGGTATGTCAAGGGGACATAGTAGCCAACTGAAAGAGTTCCCAATGGCCAAAACTGGCACAACTTGAGCAACAAAATAAATAAAATAGTACTAGATTATAGCCCAAAATAGAAAATGAATATTCATGAATCCATACTAATGTATAAATGATTGTATAAATAAAAGAGAGAGAATAGACAAATCTCCCATGCAAAAGATTTCCAAATATGTATATGCTTCATCGTCGAAGAGGTGGAGGATAACGCTCCATTTCTTAAGTTTAGGTTTCTCATTATGACTCTTTTCCAAAGAATAAAGAACATACTGGGGAGGTTTTTAAAAAAAGGTGTTCAGTAGAGAAACCTAACCAACACTACCTCATCCAGGTGATCAAGGACAACATCAACAATAATAAATCACGTTGAAAGTACATATCATTGATATAATATGATGAAAATGGCACTTCTGTGGTCTTCCTCCTAAAATCTCATAACCCCAGTTTAATTGCAATAACTTCATCAGACAAATTCTATCTAAGTGACATCCTACAAAATACCTGAGCAACAGTGCTCAAAACTGTCAAGGTCATCAAAAACAAGGAAATTCTGAGAAACCATCACAGTCATGCAGAATCCAAGGAGACATGACAACTAAATGTAAGGATCCTGGAAAAGAAAAAGTTATTAGGTAAAATGTAAGTAAACCTGATACTGATGTATCAGTATTGGTTCATTAATTGTGTCAAATACCATACTAATACAAGATGCTAATAATGGAGTATACTGGGTGTGAGTTATGTGGGAACTCTCTGTACTGCTTTTGTAAATCTAAATCAATTTTAAAATATAAGTTTATTTAACAAAAAAATGGCCTTGTAGATGAACTGAATTTTGAATGGGCTTAAAAGTGTTGTGTTGTTATTGAGTACAAAATAAATGAAGGTTGTAATTTAACAGACCAGAGCTCAGTGGAAAACTTTTTTATTTGAATATTGACTTGAAACCCCTGTTCAGCAAAAAGCATGTCAGGGCTCCAACAAGAGTGAGCTGTCACAGTGCCATGTAGCAGATGGGCGTGAATGCACATAACTGGGAAACAAAACCCCAGGACCAGTTGGAAATAATCATAGGATTCCCAGTCCAGAATGTCCAAATTGTGACAGACTTTTTATTTTTTATTTTAGTAAACTCAGTTTATTGAATTAATTTCAAAGGATGTTATAGGTTACAAGCACACTCAATATAGTGATTAGAAAACAGTAAAAGCTTCTTGCTGGCTTGGGCTATGAAATCACTCCTGCCTTTAAGAGACAAAAAAAAAAAGAAAGAAAAGTTCCTGGTTATCTTCCATCACATGCACTCTAGGGTCCCTTTCAGCTCAATTGTTTGAAGATTCTAATTTCTAGTAATAAGACCCTGTATCCAAAAAAACAAAGCACATATCTAAGAAATACTGTTGTGATAAAACTACAGTGACCTTGGAAGCAACCCAAATGTCCATCAATCAATGAATAAGTAAACAAGATGTGACATATCCATACAATGTAATTGTTCAGCCATAAAAAACAAGGAAGAACTGATACATGCTACAACGTGGATGAACCTTGAAAACATGCTGAGTGAAAGAAGCCAGGCACAGAGACTACATATTGTATGATTCCATTTATATGAAACGTCCAGAATAGGTAAATCCATAGAGTGGCAAAAGATTAGTGGTTGCCAGGGGCTGAGGCAGATGGGAGGATTGGGGGCAGTAAGGACTAAGAGGCACAGGGTTTTTTGGGGGGGTGATTAAACTTTTAAAATCGATTGTGGTGATGGTTTTACAACTCTGACTATACCGTTAAATGACACACCTTCAATGAGTGAATTGCGTGGTATGTGAATTACATTTCACTAAAGCTCTTCCATTAAAAATGGGAAAAAAAACAAAAACAAAAACTACAGTGATCTTAAGGGGACAGAGTATGCCCTTCCAAAATCATATTAAAGTATTATCAGGTAGATCTCCAAAGTCAACTTCAGTCATCATGTCCTTTTAGTATTAGGAAATTTGACTGCTTTATTGCTGAGCATATAGCTTAGATATATTACATCCCTGTTCCTGAAGAATTCTGAATGAGCTTATCATTACCCAAATTTTATGGGTAACAAGAAAGTCTTACAACTCCAATTACATTATATTTACACCTTTTCCCAGAATAACCTTGCTGCATATCAAAATAAACTTGTCCATTCATATTTTCATTAAAATTGTATTATTACTACTGAGTCACATATAGAGGTATCTTCAATAATTTTCACCACATTAGAACAGCCAATCCAGCAGATGACTGAATTGACAACAGCAGTTGACTCAGTCACATATATCACATTCTTTCCAAATGCTTTATGAGAAAAGAAATTCTTAAAAAATAAAAACAGTGTTCTGAGGCCCAAGATAAGTTGCCACGGGCCCACAAAAGTGTGTAACAGGCCCCAAGAGACCTTCCTTTTTTTGCCCTTATGTTTTACTTTCCTGGTGGAATTCTGTATGTTTCCCTCAGAAATATACCAGTGATACCTGAAAGCAGTGAAGTGGAGAGTGTTACAACACTATGAACTTTGTGAGAAACAATATAGTAGTTTAATACATGGGCTCTAGAACCATACTTCCTGTTCTGCATCTCAAATCCTTCATCTGCTAGCTGTGTGACACTGACGAAGTTACTAAACCTCTCTGTTTCATTTTCTTTATCTGCAAAATGTTACCATGTCATAATTTAACATGTTCTCTATCAATCACTAATGCACATAGGAACTCTTCTATAAGAGCACAGTGCCTATAGCAAGCTAAAAGTTTGTGGAATGAAGGAATAAATGAATGAATGAGTCAATAGTAGTAGGAAAAGCCAGAGTGAATATGCACAACAGGAAATATGAGTGGAACCAGTGGAAATTGTGAGTGCTAAATGGAACTTTAGCAATCATAATGATAGTAGATTTCTATCTACTATTTGCAGTGTTGCCAGTTTGCCAATATTGGAGCCAGTGGAGCTAATATTGTCAGCCTTCTTTCTGGAGATATATCTGAAATGTTAGCCACGTTGTTTTCTCAACTTACTTCCACTCAAGATGAAACTTCATCAGCTTCACACCTAATACAGGTGGTTCCCAGGCTTTCAGTAAATTTAAGGTAATTTATGATTTCATCTTTCTCAATTAATTTTCAATCAAGTAAAGTTATCCAATAAGAGTGTAAGTTGCACATGGAAACATTTTATTTTGAGGTTTCATTAGGATGCATAAATTCACAGGCCCTCCCAATCTCCATCCAGTTTTGCAAGTAATTGAAAAAAGTGACTCAACATATGCGGACACCAGTTTTTAGGTTAGCAAATGGGGCATGGCATTTTAAATGTTTTAAATGAGGAACATTAACTGTGTTATAATTTAATTTCTAATAATGAACCTGATTTCCCTTTCAAAATGAAGATAATATCCTGTGGTAAACATGAAAAAGTGGAGGGTGCGGCAGAAAGCTCATTGTAGCATATGAGGCAGGACATCTGTTTTCCAGGGCCCTATTCATTACCTACAGGTAATGAATTTTATTTAATTCACTTGGCCTCAGTTTCGTCATCCATAGAACAGGAAAAATCATTATGCACCTACATAAAGGCAGAAGCTTTAACAAATCCTTACATTCGTTTACTGTCTGTTAACCCGCTACAATGTGCCAAATTCAGACTGTTTCCTACTCCTTTAGCTGCTCCCATGAGACCACACACAGATGTGAACTTCGAAGGGAGGACTGGTATAGTCATGGTGGGTGTCATGGGGTCTGGCAGCTTACTCATGCAGCTCACTTGTGCAACTGGTACTCCCTGGGCTCGATCCCAGTGTCCCATTTCCATCTTAGGATGGGCTGCTGAGTACATCTGACTTGGACTTGGCAGGCCTGGCGGGATCTAGCTTGTAATGAGCATATCCAGATGCATGTTCCCTGGCGTTTGCTCCAAAGTCAAGTATTCTGTTTCTACCAGGGCCCAGTAACATGTCAAGAGCTATTTCTCAGTGTGTAATCTCTAATATAGATGGCAGGGCCTCGTTTCGGGTTCCAGGAGCCCACATTGAAATCTCCCACTGAGTCTTGCCATAATCTCTACACTGCTTCTCTTCTCACTGCTGACACCTCCAACACCTTAGAGTCTGCTGGATCCGATGGCCCAAGTGGTCAGGCTGAAGCACTGCAGCCTGGAACTTCTGCAGAGCTCTATTCTGATCCCAGCTGCACTTAAAGCTGGCAGCCTTCTTTGTCACCCACTGTTGCACTAAGGCAGTACTCCTAGGGGTGGAATGTGCTGCATCCAGAAGCCAGAAAAGATCTGCCAGGTACCATGTTTCCTTTTTTGTTGGAGGGGATGCAAGATGCAGCAATTTAGAGAAGAAGTTTAGAGAAGATACCTCAGTACACTTCTGATCCCTGTACCCACAAATTTCATAGAAGTGGCAGATCCCTGAACTTCCTAGTTTATCTCCCACCCTCAGAATATAGTTGTCTTACCAAGTTCTCCAGCATTCTAGCCACCTCTTGCTCATCCTGTCCAACCAGCATAATGTCACTGTTGTAATGGACCTCTGTGACATTCTGTGTGATGTTCTTGCAGTTCATATCTCTTTGGACTACACTGTGACAGAAGCAGGAGAGCTAACACTTCCTAGTGGCAACTTGGATATGCAAGTGGTTTCTGATCTGTTTTCCTAACTGGAATAGAGAAGAATCACTGGCTGCATATCATGGACCTAAGACCTTAATTATCTGCTCTAATAGTGATAACACATCAGCCAGAGGAACCATAACCAAGACTGCTACTTGGTTAAGTCTGCAGTAGCCTACCATTACTCTCCAGGATGGATGAGGTTTCTACAATCTCAAAGTAAACAGAAAATAAACAAATACGATACAGAAAATATGGTAAAACAAACAGAAATGTGATAAGGACTACCTCAACTGCATCTTTAGTGGGGGTGTTGTTCCAACTTCCAAATATATTAATTCCAGTTAGACACACTTGGTAACTGGGAAATGACCACTGACTGGGTCCACTGACCCAGTGGCCACATTGTGAACTGGATCTTATCCAGGACTCCCCGAAGGTCCACTTTCTAAATAGGGTGTCATTATACTTGTAATATTTAAGCACCACCACCTGACTATTTCTTTAGGTCCCCATCATCCCAAAGATGTCAGTAAGCCCAGCTCTGTGACTGTCACCTCTATGGTCTATTGGGCTGGACTGAGGAGAAGAACCGCGACTGAACTTCCTGGTGGTCTTGGTGACCCCTCACTGGTGTATACCTGATGGCCTGGGTGAATAATATGTCCTCTGAGCCCTTTTGTGGAACATGATCCTCCAGTGGGTCCTCCATCCTTACATAACACATTCATCACAGATGAATGCCAGATTCCCTCAGACTCTCTATTCCTTCTTTCAACATCTTTCAAGACAACTCAGGATTTCCATTTTGCTGAATGTTGGATATAACTTTCTCCAGGCTTCTAAAGGTCAATTTAGCAGCAACTTTGCCTTACTTCCCTGGGCTTCCTTTTAAGATTTTAATCCTATGTCCCAAGAAAGTGTTCCCAAATCAAGGAATTCTTTCTTATCCAGTCTTAGATTCTGGCCCTCTTGATCTCTGAGGTATTATCCTGGCTCCTGCTGATACATCCTAATGAATTCTTGCATTTCTTCAGGCCCAGCACATCCCCAGCTGGGTTGTAAAGGGATTTAACCCTAGTTAGCACCTTGGCAGCCAAGACAGAAGGTGAGGGCAGCTCCTAAGGGAGATAACCTGTTAACTTGTAGAGGAAAGGCTTCTCCAGCATCATTCAGTATAGGAAAGTGCTGGGTGTTACTAGGGAAGGGAGACCTTTTCTGCAAACCCAGAGAATCTATAGAATCAACATCATCAAGGGTAATCACCCAGATGCACCAGCCCATGTTTTAAGGTGCTAGGTTTCCCGCCCCCCGCAGCGCTCTGGCCTTTGTGTAACAGACCTGCCCTGGCTGACCATTCAGACTTCTCTGGAGCTCGGCAACCCTAACGATGATATCTTTAAGCTCCTGCTCAGATATAGCTGCTTTTCCACTACAGAAGATAGGGGCTTTCTTTGTAAGGTATCACAGAGGCCCTCTGGTTGTCACACTTGGCCATTAACTGCTTGTTAATTGCCCTTAGTCTGTCATTATCTCTTTGCAGGGCATCCACACAATTTAGCAATAACCATCCAACTCTGTCTTATTGGCACTGTTTCCACCAAATCTTTCAAATGTCTACGTTATTGCACCTGCCAGAGCATTCCTCTCCAAGGACATTTTCCCAGATCACCACAGGTGAAACCTTCAGCAACTGAGCCACCATCCTGTGCCAGGGACTATTCACGCATCATCTGCCAACCAGAAGAGCATCCTCTCCACCCAGCGGGTCATAGGTGAGCCAGTGTCAAATCTTCATCCTGCCACAGCCGCAGTGCTTTCCTCAAACCACGCTCAGAACAAATCGTGCTAGTTCAGGTCCTCCAAAAACCCAATGATAAGAGGGCATTAGACACAGAAGAAACACACCTCTGTGTTTCTTGGATATGCAAATGGTTTCTGATCTGTTTTTCTAACTGGAATAGAAAAGAATCACTGGCTGCATATCATGTACCTGTCATATCACTGGTACCATATCATGTACCAGGGAACATGGGAAGTGAGCCAGAGGAATCTAGGAAAGCCATCAGGATGTGATACAGATCTGACCCTTCTTAAGGAGAATGGGAAGGAGGGGTTGTGAGCGGGAACGCTTTAGACAGCAGTACAATTCTAAGGAACGTCAACAAGGTGATGGGAATCCTGGAGACAAAGTCAGAGAGTTCCCATGTCTCCCAAGAATGGACCTGCCTTAGCGACGTCCCTGCCACATTCGTCATCAGCTGGGAGCAGCCTATGGGAAATTCAGCCCCTGGGCAAACACAGGGATGGGTTTCAGAGGACCGAAGCTGAGGCTATGGGTCAATGATGCTCCATATCCTGCAATCTAAGAGGTGCATTTTGATGGCTGCCACAATAGCCAGCATTTCTTGCAGGTGTAAAACACACCAGTCTCCATTCTAAGTGCCTGTGAACATTACCTCATTGATTCTTCACAACATTGTGAGACTGGTGTTTTAGTTATTCTGTTTTTATTTTGTATAAAGGAAGCAGCTGAAGCTAAGTGGCTTGCCCGAGTTTACACAGCTAGAAAGTAGTGAGAATGGATTTAAATACAGATCTCTCTGATTGCATAGCTAGATGCCTTTAACCACATGGTCCCTGTCCTCAAAGGGCTTAGAATCTGCCAGGTAAAGAGACCTGGGAACAGACAAACTTAATAAAACATAATTGTTCTTGATAATAATTACAGAGTGTCTATGAGAAAGACTGCTTCAGGCTACTTGGGGGAATCAGAGAGTACTCTGGCTTACAGTTCAAGGAGGATTAGGTATTTCTGTGGAGATTCCAGAGGGATTCCGGGGAAACAGGGAACAATGTTGAATAGAAAGGAGACATGGAAGACCATCACAATGCTAGTTCTGGCATGGATTTAAATATTTTCAAATTATTTAAAGTACCGGTGGTGTCCTGGTCCTTCTCAAAGGGTTGAAAAAATAAGGCAGACTGTATTCAGCCCAAGCTCCCAGCAGCAGGTAAAATTTTCCACCAGAACAGGTTTAAACAAATACTGCCAGTGCCAAAACAGGCAGAAAGGATATTGATCACAGCATAGAAAATGCAGACAGGGAGCAGTCAGTTGAAGAAAGAGTGACATCTAAAGCAGCAGCAGCCCACTGCCATTCTAGGAGGTAAAGATAAAGCCAGCATTTGGAGAGAAGGTAGGAAGAGGCAAAATCTTCTGGAGAAGTCAAATGATTAACAGTTGGTACAAAAAGACTGTGCCGGGAGCAACAAAGACAAATCACTGTCCACAGTTTGAAGTGCATCCCCTGGTGCTAAAAATAAATACCTCATTTCATTGCCTGTGTTAAGGAAGGGGCAGCCCTGAGAAAAGGATCTGGCCTGAACAAAATGGAGATTTTCTTCTGATATTTAGAGTCAATCTAATAAGTGTTAAGATTTTGATTCTCAAGTATCAGAATCTTAAATGGCTATACTGATGATAGGACCCAGCATTTCCACTTCAACAAATCTTTCTTGTGGCAATCATAGCATGAATACATGAAGATGGATATATAAATTGTCCTATGAAGTACTGTTTGCAATAGAAAAAAATTGGAAATGTATACTCAAATATAGGAGAATTCTTATACTATGCTATATTAATATGCACCAACGTGGGAGAAGTTATTTCTGTGTTCAATAAATGTTTAGTGAGAAGTTACTGTGGGCCAAGCATTGTGTCAGTAGCTAAGGACAGAGAAGTAAAAAAGACTGAAATGGTCTCTGCCTTTGTGGGGTTTCTAGTCTGGAAAACAAGACCGGTAGATACCAAGTAAACAAAGATGCATGTAGATAAAGAAGAAACTAGGATGCTGTGATGGAGAATAAAGGTGAGGGAGATATTTAATATTCATTTTCATTAAATAGGGTGATAGAAGTTCCCTTTGAGGTAATATATAAAGTGAAATCTAAGGAGTAAATAGGACAGGCATTGCCCCAAAAAAGCAGAAAAATAGTGCCCTAGGCAGGAGAAATTAAGAATAAGAACCAGGGGAGAGATACAGGAGAGAGAGGCTACCCAGAGGGTCACATCCTTGAGATGAGAGGGTACAGGATCCAGCTTACAAGTGGAGAGATGGTCCTTTAAAAGAAGAGAAACTGCCTAAATTCAAATATAAGAAAATAAATAGTTTGAGTGACAATGGAAGTAGGCACATGTCTATGTGCTAGTCAGAAGATGAGGAAATTAGTTCTAATATACAATTTTCTCTTTTCCTACATGAATTATATGTGAGTGGAGGATGGAGAGGTGTAAATGTATGAGTGAGGTGGAAGGTGAGAAAAAAGATAAGGTATAAAATAATTTTCCCAGAAAGTAGGAAAGAGAAACTACTAAAAATGTATACAGCAGAATTCTCAAGGCAGTGTTGAATGTCCATAGATAATCGCATACAGTGCAGATATGCATGTTAATTATTCTGTAATTAATATACTTAACATACTTCATTCTCTTTGTTTGGCTTTCCACTGAGCAAAAACCTCCAGATTTAACACGTGGGAAAAAAAAATTGTGGAAGTGACAAATACAAAACAATTAAAAACATAATGAGATTTAAACAAGGACATATACATTATGAGCAACCATGTAAATAGTGCTAAATAGAATTACCTTCAAATTATTAAAATAACTAAAATTTCAAATGAAATATGACTCATTTTAACATTATTTACCAAATAAACTAAATGAATCTCTTCCTAAAATAACATTTTAAAAAATGTTACCTTTTAAAGTGTCTCAGATTTTTTTTGTTTTTTTAAAACATATGGGCAGGTAGGAAATTTAAAATACAAAGCAGAAGTCTTTGTGCTGTCTAAATATAGATATAGTAGTGTGCCAGGCTTTAGCTGAAAATTCTCTATATATAACCTGTAATGGGTCCAGTATTTTCTTTTTAAAATGTTTTATTTTTAAAGAACATATAATGTAGCTAATTAAAATGCCAATTAACGAGGTTTTTATATTTCCTTAATTTTTGCTTGTGCTCCATTTCTACACACCTGTGTGATTGGAACCTCAAAAGAAAAGACTACCCAACCATAAAACAAGGGGACAAACCATGAAGTGAAAATCAAACACAACACTTCAAACCAAAGTGTTTTTTGGATTGTGTTAAAATTCTAAATTCTTTTAGGTTATTAAAATAACCTTTACACCAGTAGTTCTCAAACTTCAGTGTATATCAGAATTGAATTTTATTGAAAAGATAAATTTTCACCTATTTTTTAAAGCTTCCCATTTAGTTTTGAAGTAGATGTTTTTGACCACATGTTGAAAAAAATTGCTACCTCAATTTCAAACTATATTTCAGACTGATGACTTTAGTGCAAAAGGAGTAAAAAATAAGTTATACAATCAAGTTTTGGATTCTTGGTAATACTGTACATTGGTCGTCCAATCAAAACTTGGTAATATTAGTATGTTGTAGAATGAGATAAATATCTAGGAAACAAAGATCCCAACCCCAATTTGCATATATGAAGGTCCATCTTTGATTACACAGTGTCTGTCCTTATGCTATGTTGTGGTAAATATAAAGGTAGTTTTTGCTCATTAGATGGATAGTTCAGTGTCTAAAATTGTAAAATACCAGAAGAAACTGGATTCCTGTGGCACCACTGCAGGTGGCAATGTGGATTGAGAATGGCTTTGATGGAGGCTGTGTAACACTCATATGTTGGTGAGTAAACTATGAAAGATATAATAAGAAAGAAATCTACCTGTATTGCTAAGGCTGACACCAGAAGTGGTTGAAAGACTACAGCAAAGAAGCCAAATCCACCCACAGATAAACTGAAATCAACTTCATCCATGGAAAAGCTGAATCACTCAGAACTTTATGCCAAGGTATTTACAAACTCTAACAGGACAGCTGGACACCTGAATAAATGATACTGTGAGTGGTCTG
Source organism: Monodon monoceros (assembly GCF_005190385.1). Taxonomy (NCBI): domain Eukaryota; kingdom Metazoa; phylum Chordata; class Mammalia; order Artiodactyla; family Monodontidae; genus Monodon; species Monodon monoceros. The sequence continues at coordinate 105,783,209 of NW_021703778.1, forward strand.
ATTGCTGAGAGGTGAGAAGCTTGGGAGACTTCAATTGCAAACCCTCCAGACCCACACTAACCAATAGGATAGCCACTAGACACATGTGACTACTGCACTTGAAATACTGCTAATGCAACTAAGATACTAAATTTCTAATCTTACTTAATTTTAATTAATTTAACTTAAATCTAAAACTAGACAACGGCATACAAGAAAAAAAAATGGATCTAATACAGACGTTACACCCTTCACAAAAATTAACTTAAAATGGATCACAGATCTAACTGTAAAATGCAAAACTGAACAACTCCCAGAAGGTAACATATGAGAAAATCAAGATGACCTTGGGTTTGGAGATGACTTTTTAGATATAACACCAGAGTCATGATCCATACAAGAAAGAACTGATAAATTGGACTTCATTAAAATTTAAAACTTCTGATCTGTGAAAGACACAGTCAAGAGAATGACAAGACAAACCACAGACTGGGAGAAAATATTCACAAAAGATATATCTGATAAATGACTGTTACCCAAAATAAACAAAGAACATTTGAAATTCAACAATAAGAAAACAAAAAGTCTGATTAAAAATAAGCAAAAGACTTGAACAGATACCTCACCAAAGAAGATATACAGAGGGCAAATAAACATATGAAAAGATGCTTCAAATCATGCCATCAGAGAAATGCAAATTAAAACAATGAGAAACCACTACATACCTACTAGAATAGCCAAAATCTAGAACACTGACAATACCAAATGCTTATGAGGTTGTGGAGCAACAGGAACTCTCACTCATTGCTAGTGGGGATGCAAAATGACACAGACATTTTGGAAGACAGTTTACAGTTTACTCACCATACAAACCAGCAGTCGCACTCCTTGGTATTTACCCAAAGGAGCTGGAAACTCATTTATTTCCACAGAGAAACCTGCCCATGGATGCTTTTAGCAGATTTATTCATAACTGTTCAAACTTGGAAGCAACCAAGTTTTGCATCAGTAGGTGAATGGATAAACATAGTGGTACATCCAAACAATGGAATATTATTCAGCACTAAAAAGAAATGAGCTATCAAGCCATGAAAAGACATAGAGGAAACTAAAATGTATATTACTAAGCCCGTCTGAAAAGGTTACATGCTGTATGATTCCAACTATCTGACATTCTGGAAGACAATACTATGGAGACAGTTAAAAGATCAGTGGTTGTCAGGGATTTGGGAGAGGGAAGGAGAGATGAATAGGTGGAGCACAGGGGATTTTTAGGTCAATGAAACTACTCTGTATGAAACTATAATGGTGGATACATGCCATTATATGTTTGTCCAGACCATACAATATCAAGATTGAACCCTAATGGAAACTATGATCTTTGGGTGATAATGATGTGTCAAGGTTGTTTCATCAACTGTAGCAAATGTATGACTCTGGTGGGGGACACTGATAATAGGGGATGTCTGGGGGCAGGGGATATATGGGAAATCTCTGTACCTTCCTCTCAGTTTTGCTCTGCACCTAAAACTGCTCTAAAAAATACGTCTGTACAACACTGTTAATCAACTATACTCCAATATAAAATAAAAAAATTTTAAATCAGAAAAAAAGAAAATTTGTCATATTAAAAAAGCCTATAAAAACTTAAATCTAAAATCTGATATTTGATTCAGCATTGTAAAACTTTAAAGTATTTTGAACAATTTGAATATATAAATCTTTTGTTTTCAGCTGTACATTTTATGAAATATATAGATCAAGTATATCCAATGAAAATGTAGTGTCCTAATTGAGAGATGCTATAAGTAGAAAATAAACACTGAATTTTGAAAACTCAGTATGAGAAAAAGAATGTAAACTAGGGCATTAGTAATTTTAATATCGATTACATGTTGAAATGTGAATTTGGATATACATGGTTACATGTGGTTAAATATATTATGAAAAATAATTTTACTTGTTTCTTTTTATTTTTTTAAATGTAATAGATGCTAGAACAATTAAAATGACATAGGCGGCATGTGCTATATTTCTACAGGACAAGGTTGCTTAGACAATTTTTAATAAGTTATATATGTATATCTAATGTTCCATGATTTTTGCCATTACATTGTCTGTTGAACTAGGACAAACAGAGAATCTTGCATGTAAATAATTATGACCTAAATTTTATAAGGAAACTAAGGACTGTTACTTGCACACACACAGACTTGAGAGCAAAAGATACTCTTTTCAGTGTCATGGGAAAAGAGTAGGAGCTTGCCAGCTTCCAGGAACATGATCTCAACAAAATGAAGCTACCATGTCTACCAGCATCTGGTAGTTTGCTCCTACCCCCATTACCAAGAGGGAAAATACAGACATAGTCAGGAAGAGCAAAATCATGATTCACTTAAAGTGACCTAATAATTTGAGGAGGAAGATAAAGATGAGCAACCAGAAACTGTTTAAAAAGAAAATGTTTTTCTGAGAATTTACCTTCTTTGTGAGAAGATGCAAACAAATTTCTGATACTAAAGACGTTCTGAAAAATAAAGCAGATGAAAATGACCTTTCAAAAACCTATTCAACAAGGTCAGGTCTCTCTTGGGCTCAAAATGTCATTACTCAGCATTTCAAAATTTCTCTGTAAAACAGAAATACAGGGCTTCCCTGGTGGCGCAGTGGTCGAGAGTCCGCCTGCCGATGCAGGGGACACGGGTTCGTGCCCCAGTCCGGGAAGATCCCACATGCCGCGGAGCGGCTGGGCCCGTGAGCCATGGCCGCTGAGCCTGCGCGTCCGGAGCCTGTTGCTCCGCAACGGGAGAGGCCACAGCAGTGAGAGGCCCGCGTACCGCAAAAAAAAAAAAAAAAAAAAGCAAAACAAACAAATACAATGGTTGGAGTTTTGCCTTAAAAACATAGTTGTATGTTAAATATTGCTTCATTACCCATGATGGCCAGTGGTAAGTTGGAAAATTTTTTAAAGTTATTCTTTGGTAGAAAAATAATATGTGGCATTTTATGATGTAAGTATTCATTCAAAATATATTTATTCATTGCCTCAATGGAAAAAAAAAGAATGCCATGTCAAATGCTTTGGAGAATGCAAAAGTGAGCTACACAGAACTACGTCCTTCCCTCTGATAACAAGTAAATAACAATTCACAGAAAGTGCTCTCTCCAGACTTTATCCACATCACTCTTCCAACTTCCCTGTCTTGGATTACTGCTACTGCTCCCATCTTCCTGGCTTATCTTGCTGGGCTCTGTTTCTGGACCAGGTAATTGAAGATTTCCTTTACCAATCCACTGAATACTCCTCTCTGGTGTACTGATGAAGCACACCCTCCCACACTCTCTGCTTGCATTATCCTTCATCCTCATACAGCACATTTAGAGGAGCCCCGACACTTAAGGACTCTATCAGTGTGGCTGGTCAGCCTAAGAAATAGTGAAAGAAGCAGTCTGTGTTAATTACATCAAATGAGGAATCCCTTGCCTTTTACTCTCAGATTCCTGTTCTTCTATAAAATATATAAGAAGGTAACAGAAGTACTAATTTCAAAAACTGATCTACCAAGGACCCAAATGGAAATGTATATATACTAGATAGAATATGCTAACAAATCTAATTAAGAAATAGTTTTTGTAATAGCTGGAATTAATGATTATGATCATCCTCTCCTATAATCATCCTTTCCCTCTTGAACCCTCACCTTGAGTGATGACTGAATAGAGTGTGCAGTCTACTTGCTTTAAAAAAGACTCACCTGTCTTAAAAGCTAAAAACACAGAATTAGTACAGCCTCTGGCAGATATTTATTTATTATGCCGACTAAAACAGATGGGCAGTAAAGCTTTCAAATCTGTTTTTTTTTATGGCCTGGAATGATAGCGAATAATAGGTCAAATATCACACTGAAAGTGGTGATTGTTCTTTATTTAAGAAGAATGGTAGGACTTCCCTGGTGGAGCAGTGATTAAGAATCCACCTGCCGATGCAGGGGACACGGGTTCGAGCCCTGGGCCGGGAAGATCCCACATGCCGCGGAGCAACTAAGCCTGTGCACCACAACTACTGAGCCTGTGCTCTAGAGCCCGCAAGCCACAACTACTGAGCCCGCGTGCCACAACTACTGAAGCCTGCATGCCTAGAACCCTTGCTCTGCAACAAGAGAAGCCACCACAATGAGAAGCCTGCATACCACAGCAAAGAGTAGCCCCCGCTTACCTCAACGAGAGAAAGCCTGTGCGCAGCAACGAAGACCCAACGCAGCCAAAAATAAATAAATAAATTTATTTAAAAAAAAAAAAAGAATGAAGTGGGCATCTTAAAACTTTCTTTGTTTGAACAGTTGTTCTCCCTCCAAAAGAATTCAGATTACTTTATCATGTAAATAAGGAAGTATATAAAGTATCTTTTTTTTTTTTTTTTGCGGTACACGGGCCTCTCACTGCTGTGGCCTCTCCCGTTGCAGCACACAGGCCCCGGACACGCAGGCCCAGCGGCCACGGCTCACAGGCCCAGCCGCTCCGCGGCATGTGGGATCCTCCGGGACCGGGGCACGAACCCGCGTCCCCTGCATTGGCAGGAGGACTTTCAACCACTGCGCCACCAGGGAGACCCTAAAGTATCATTTTTTAAAGTTGGTCATAACAGTTTTTATTTCAGAACAAAGCAAAGATGGAAGTTAAAGAATACTACTGTACCTTAAAACCCATATCATAAAACCTCAGTCCCCCAATACTACCTACAGATCAGACTGTAGAATAAACATGAAATTACTTTGCATAATATGAGTGAGAGAAGTATATACATGTTACACACACACACACACATATACATGTAATAGGGTTTATTTAAATGACATAGAACATCACCCTCATAAAGCTTAATTCATGGCAAGAATTTAGCCTTCTAAATCCTCAGTGCCATTGAATTTCCATTCCTGGTTGCTCAGCCTCTGACTCAGACCCACTCACTTCTTGGAACACCCAAATGTCATAGCAATCCATCCACCATTTTTGTAATCTTTAACCACATGGTTCCTTGTTTTTTCATGCATTCAGACAGATTTTGCTTTACTGTGTGATGATCTCACGTTCCCTTGCCCACCCAAAATGTGGTAAAATGTATACATATTTTTTCTCCATAAGAGAGATATAATAAACACCAGTTACTTTAAGGGTTGTTCAACCAACGTTAGGCTACTTAGTTTGGGGAATCTCAAACAATAAATCTGCTAAATTTTCATATTGCAATCTCTGACAATAGTGAGTATAGGATAGTTTTCAGCAAAATTATACACAGAAAACTTTCATAGATTAATAAAAATCTCTGAGTTTGGATGACTCTCCCTCATTCTGTAAAATTTTCCACTTGATACTTGAAACTGTCCTCAGAGTTTTATTTCTAATTAATCCAGTATTTATTTTACATCTACCATTTGCAGAGCATTGTGTTAGGCACTTTGATGAATAGGGAAAACAGAGATACCACCCCTAAGTAGCTTGTCAACCAAACTGGAAGGCAAGATAGAAGTAGGTAGTGAGGTTTCTAAGATGAACACAAGTGGAAATTTTGTGGGATGGTTTGCAACTCCTTTCTTCCCTCCCTATCTCCCATCTTTATTTTTATCAACTAATTTCATGAGGGCTTTTAGTAGTTTTGTCTAAGACAGCAGGGCTAATAAGAGAGGAAAGTTGGTTTGTGCAAAAACTTACCGGGAAGACACCAGAGAGGAAAGAAGAGAAAAATACAGCATCAATTCCTGAAAGTAACCATTTTTGAGCTCTTGTAGGAAGTGATGGGAGAGAGAGAAAAACTTCAGATGATTTTCCAGTCAAGACCATATGAGACTTGGAACACAAAGTAATGTGGCTTCTTGGTTGGGGAAACGGGGGCAAGTAATTAAATTCAGCTTGAAGTTGAAGAAAAAGCTCATTTTTACCTCTATTATTTCCTAGATATCTCTGCAGTTTTTACTCACTCAGAGGTCAAAGAATCCATCGGTAGAAATCCCTGTGCCTGACAGAACAGCAGGAACAAGTACAACACCCACGGAGGGGCATTCTCATAGCAGTGGTGGCCATGTGGAGGCACTGCTTCCAAATGGTTAGTGCAGAAGAATGTGGGCGGTCTTATTCCAGAGCACATTACAATGCCCCTTGAGGCCCCAGAAATAACAATTATCCCAGGAGGTGGTGCCGAAGTCCTGCTACGATATATGTAAGCTTGAGCTAATGAGTTATTAAAATCCACAGATGAAGTCCTGAGAACATTCAGACTACAAAGTTATGAAACAATAATTAACAATTGAGGATGGAATACAGTTAAGTCCAAAATTGTGTGGTTGGAATCCATGTGTCATAGAATTTCAGACATGGTTGAAAGCTAGAAGAGTAAATGTTTCATCAAAGTCTTGGGAATAACATGGGACACTGAAGGATCAGTAGTTCTTATGGATTACACCAAGATTCATATGTTGAAAGCCAACCCCCAATTTGATGGTATTAGGAGGTGGGGCCATTGGGAGGTAATTAGGTCATGAGGGTAGAACCCTCATAAATGGGATTAGGGCCCTAATAAGAGAACAGAAACTCAGCTCTCTCTCTCTTTCTGTGGTGTGAGGATACAGCTAGAAATTGGCAGTCTACATCCCAAAAGAGAGATCTCACCAGAACCCAACAGTGCTGGCACCCTGATCTCAGACTTCCAGCCTCCAGAAGTATGAGGAATAAATGTCTATTAATTAAGCCAAAAAAAAAAGTAATAAAGTCAGAGGAAAGATTTTTGGTGATAAAAATTATTCAACATGGAAGTTTTCAGTAGTTTGATGGGATCTGAAACAATATCCAAAGTGTTATAGCTAATGGATATCAATAAAATGGAGAGAGTGAACACTGCTCAACTCAGTGTAAATGTTTGCCAGTGAAAGGAAGGAAAAATTTTAGGTGGTAGATAAAGAAACATATTTCAAGTGAAACTATTTACTTCTTCTCGTCTTTATAAAAAGTTTCCCTTGTTTGAAATATAATTTGAGGGCAGAAAACATGAAACCAAAAAAGAATAAGAGAGTGAACATGATGGAATTGATAAGTTTGGGATCATATTTCTTGGAACCTATCCTTGCTTTATGAATTTCCACATTATGATGTCTCGCTGCTGTTGCACCCCACTGAAGTACCCATCTTTAGGCAGAAACCCATGTTCAGAATGCTTTCATGCCCCCATCAATTTACCAGTCAAGTTTATCATGCCTGAGCTGAAGATTACTTACTTATTCATAATTGAAATATAAATTGACTTTTAGTTAGCATGTTTTTTCTTAATTGCACGTGAATTTTAAAGAGGGAAAGAAAAGTCGTAATTTGAAGAAATAATTCTCTAATGGGAATTTTAAGCCCTAAAGCGATCAGGCAAGTAAGAAGGGAACATGTTGGATTAGAAGGCAGGGAGTGAATGAGCACTTCCAAAACCATTCATAACACATGAGATGGGCAACTTTTTACTCTATGAAACTCAGATCTCCTTTATTTCACATCTTTATAACCACCTACTTTCATATCAGCTATTTTCTGTCTATCTTAAAATTCCTGATATACTCAAATTAAATATGCAGTATTAGAAGTCAACCTAAATACCTGCTTAATAGGTAGAAATAGCATTTAGAGATTCAAATTCTCTTATTTTTAAGTTAAACTATTTCATCTCCTCTTATGCAAAAAAGAAACTCTTATCCTTTGCCACATTTCCATAAAGTTTAATATGGAAGAGCGCAGGTGAGGAAAAATAATGGTGGTTGATCTGGTTTTCTGATTTTGTGGTATCTCGCGTGCTTTTCAATGCCTCAAGCTTCCTCTGAATTGATACAGAATGCATACATGAAATTTTTACATAAAATTCAGAGTGTAGCTTGATAAGTGTGAAGCAGTCCCAGTTAAGTAAAATTGGTATCTGCTTTGATGTATCAAATGATACCAGAAAACAATATATTTTGAATTATTATATACTTTATTACTTAATATTTATTTTCAAATAACAACAAAAAGATTTTAGAAATCCAAAATAATTTAGTCCATGGAAACTTTTTGATTGGTAGTTTTATTCTGTGTTATATCTAAGTATTTTATTGACTGCCTTAATTTTTTAAGTTATTCTTTGTAACAATATCTAGATATGATTGGACATGTGACAAGTTTGTCACAGCTTTCCCTCAGTCCTCAGCTCTTCCCCTCTAAACGCAAGGGGAAGAAAACTGCTCAGTTGGTTTTCTGGGCACTCACAACACCACATACATGGTGTTAATCCCTTAAACCCAGCACACTGTTGAAATATAAAAAACAATATTCTCCAAGTGCAGAGGTTCAAGTAGTGCAAAGACACTTAAAATGATACAGAAGGCCCATGTCTCTCCTACCACAAGAATTACTGAACTGCTGTTTTCAATGCTCTGTTTTTGTATGTAACTTTTCTTGGCAACAGATGCAATATTTATAGTAAAGTCTATCACCGTTTATTAATGTTATACATTAGAGTTATTTGCTACTCTAAAAATGATATGCTAAAATATGCCGAAGCATTTTCAAATAAAACAAGAAAAATGAACTGACAATGTATTAATTGCATTTCATTGTTTCATAATGGAACCTGATAAACCTTGAATAAAACAATGTAAATATATCGATTCCATTTAGCATAATTGTGCTAACCATTTATAATGAAATCTCCAGAGAATGCTTTTCTACTTCATTTTCCCTAAAATTGCAAGAGATTTTTTCCCCCTCTTCTTTCTGTCCTTCTGCCATTGTCTAAAACAGTAGCTTTCCAGTAATTCATAAGCAAGCAGAAGAACACAGCAATGATATGAATGCGCATGTCTGTTGTACTGATTGATAAACAACTTGCTAATTGGGATCTTTCAATTAAATGTGATTTGGAAAAGCTGGTTGCAGGTATAGTGCATCTTGCATGTTGTTTGTTGCAAGACAAAATGGATCAAAAGGCTAGTCTCAAAGCTCTATTAACAGATATTAAAATAGGTGCATTATTAAATGTATACCAATGATTCAGTTTGCCATAAGAAGCAGTTCCACCATAAGTGTTTTAGATACTATGTTTTTATTGAGTTCGTGATAAAACTTCTTCAACTTGGAGGAAGTGATATATATAGGAACACCCAACAACTCAACAGCCAAGTTAGATATAGAATCTGTGGTCATGCTCTCTGTGTTAAAGACACATGGAGCAAGAGATGCACATTGACATGGAAACTTGTCTTTTAAAGACTGTAAATTCCTTGCATACATATTTATGTTGGTGTTTCTGATAATTCTGACAACATTATGCAAGTATACCTGCATCCTTAACATGAGGGACCAGTCTCTATTTTAATACCAAGAAGAAGAGAGTAGAAACAGGGTTGGGTGGAAGGACAAGAAAAGAAATAGACTCAACTGCATATGAAAATTCAGTATACAAGAAAGTCCCATATCTCATATAAGCAGAGAGAAGACGGACTCCTTCATAAAAAGGGTGGCTAAATGAGGATAGCCACGTGGAAAACAAAAGTGGGCCAATTCTTCACATCATACATTAGGATAAGTTCCAAAAGGATCAGAGTTGACTGTCAAAAAATAAAATAAAGCAAAACAAGTACTAGAAAAAAACACAGATTAACTGCTTTATAACTTGTAGTTGGGAAAAACTTTCAAAATCCAGAAGGAATAATGGGGAAAATGACTAATCTTATTAAAATTTAAGAATTTTTTACAAGGAAAAAATACCATAAGCAAAATAGAAAAACAAACTAGGGGGAAATTGCAGTTATATCACACACAAAGGGGTAGTATCCTTAATATATTATTAAATTCATATTATAAAGAAAAGCGCTCAAAACCCTAAATGGTCTGCAGCTATGAACAACATTCAATCTTTCTTCTAGTAAAAGAATGTATCAGAAGATTGTTTCTCACCAATCAGATACAATATGAAAATTTAATAGTATAAGCCATAAGGGAGGCCATTGGTAAATAGGCATTCTAATATACTGCAGGTGGGAATGCACAATACTATAACCCCTAAGGAGAGGAATTGGCAATATCTAACAAAATTTCGTATAAATATGTATATTTACATTTTGACCTAGCAGTCCCACTTCTAGGAAACTATTCCAAAATATACTGATAAAATACACACAAGTTGATTTATTACAGCACCCTTTGTAATAGTAAAAGACTTGAAACAAAGCAAATGTCCATCAAATTGGGAATAAGCCATGTACATGAAAAGTAATGAGGAATACCCTGTATACTACCGTGGAGTGATCTCCAAGGTAGGTGGAAAATATCAAGGTGGAAAGCAGCATGTGTAGTTTGCTACTGTTTATTTAAGGAAGGGACTACATCTACCTATATATTCATGTAAAATTATAAAGTTTACATTACAATATTATAACATATAAAATTTATATTACAAAATAAATATATATTATAAAAACAAGCACAAAGTTAAATACATAAAGGTTTTCCTAGGAGGAGAGAGCATAGAACAGGGATAAAAATTAACATTTTGGAATATGCCCTGTTTTGTGAATTTTAAATTTCACTTTGATTGCACCTAAATATTTTAAATAATTTTAAGGCAAAATCAATTTCAAAAAGCATTTCCTAAAATTTAAAAGTAGAATCCATGTATCATATTAATAGTACAACAACACAAGGAAGAACTATTTCAAGTAACTTATAAATTTGACCAAACATTCCTAGTGGGATATACTTTAAAGGCAACAGAAACTACAAAGCAAATTCTTAATTTGTTTTCAGTTAGTAAGTGTCAATATTACTATTTTGGAACTGTCATGTGTGTATTGTGGGATAAAGCAAATCGGTAATAATACCGGTGTTCTCGAAAACCAGGATTTTAAGCAGGGAACAAAATGCAATTACAAGGTCAGTGAAGTTAAGTAAAAACCCCATAGTCCTTAATATGAAATGTAGTTACCAATTAAGAATTTATAATGTGTTATATAAGCACAAAGGAAATAAACTATTTCGTATCTCTGTCCACCGAAATGTCTTGAAACAGTGACTAATATAGTAACAATGAACACCCTTAGTTCCTGGTCCTTAACTGCAATTTCTGAGTAAAAGGAATTGAAACTCCTTAGAGAAATAGTTGATTCCAGGTCTAGGAAAAGAGGAAAAGAAATGCATAATATGAACTTGGATCATCTTAAATACCAAAGAGAAAGTTACTGTCAAAGCCCATGAGCATTATCTCTAGTGGATTCAGAAACTAATATAAAAAAGGCTACCACTGGCCAAAGACTAGAAAATTTGAGCATCAGTAAGGATGACTGCCATGAATTGAAACACATGACATATGTTTTATTTAGTCTATCGCTTTGTAAAGCTTCTCAAAAAAAAAACCCACAAAAACAAAAAACATTTATCTCCTTTGGAGGGCATTAATGAACTGGCAATTTTTAAAACAGTAAATAAAGGAAAAGATCAAGCAGTTATCCCACCTCTCCTATACCAACTGTAATTCAGGGCAACCAAATAGTTGGTGAGGGTAATTTCATCTTTATAGAATTATTCCAGTTAGTGAATACAGAAGGAATGATAAAATATTACAATTTTATACATCCTAAGGAAATATGAGTCTGAGCAATGTTCATCAATTGCTATAATATCAAAAAAGTTAACCAGTTAGACACCATGTGCTTCCTAATGGAAATACCCAACAACACCTACAAAATATTCTTGTAAAAACAAAGAAACTCCCCCCCAAATCTGATGTGGACTACAATCCTTGCCTCCTGATTCCTTCTGTGTTTTCTCCGGTCATCAGTGGAGTTAACCCCAAATCACTAGCCTGAGGGTCAATGGAACTTTCTTTACCCCTTTGGGGTATGCGCCTTCACCCATTCCTTATAATTATTTTCTCCTGAACATCATTTTCTCCCCATTACCATCCCTTCTGTTGCAGGTGTACAAGCAATGCAAACTTCCATTAAAGACCAAGAGACTAGGGATGGGAAGTCAACGACAACAGGAACTAGACTCACAGGTTTACGGAACGTGAGGAGGCGGAGATGGAGCCATGGCAAGGTCAGCAATGTAACTGAGGGCTTTGTAGTGGAAGATTATAATATGGTGGATAAAACAAGTACAATTTCTATGAGCCCACATCCAGTCTCATTTCCAGTGACATCATTATCCATACTTCTGAGCACCCATCTTCATCCACCACCCTTTGTGATAAGCAGGGCACAGACGAGGATCAGTGCCAGGAAGACTCCTGACACAGTAATTTCTAACAATGAATACACTATCTTTAAGAATAGGAATTATGTCCTCCTGGATCTTTATAGCACACACATCACCTAATATATTGTTATGTATGTGAAAAGCATTTGGTAAATAAGTAGTGAACGTAAGACAATGCAAAAGAAGATAATTATGAATGATAACAAACTGTCATCATAGGCTACTGAAGTCCTTCACTTTCACTGAAGAAAAGTACACTCGTTAAATTGCAACATTAAAATTTTGTTTAAAAATCTAGAGCCTAAAGTTTTTCTTCAGCATACCACTTAAGAAGTTAGAAAAAGAGCCACAAAATAAATCCAAAGAAAGAAAGGAGGTGATGGAAATAAAAACAAAAATCCCCCAAATGGAGAAACTAAGATACAGTTAGAGAAGACCTACAAAGCAGCGGCAAACCTGGCATATTTGACACCTGGAGCAGATCTTTCCTTGTTAACATCCCTTTCCTCTCTATGATAAAATAACTGTCAGTAATAATCATGAAGTGAAATAACGAATAATAATGGCCAGAAAAGACACACAATGAATGTTTTATTTTATTGTACTTATATATATAATCATGCCAGCAAAAAATTTTTTAAAATAAAATATCAACTATACGTATACATATCCCCATATCCCCTCCCTCTTGCGTCTCTCTCCCACCCTCCCTATCCCACCCCTCTAGTTGGTCACAAAGCACTGAGCTGATCTCCCTGTGCTTTGTAGCTGCTTCCCACTAGCTATCTATTTTACATCTGGTAGTGTATATATGTCAATGCCACTCTCTCACTTTGTCCCAGCTTACCCTTGCCCCTCCCAGTGTCCTCATGTCCATTCTCTATGTCTGCATCTTTATTCCTGTCCTGCCCCTAGGTTCTTCAGAACTTTTTTTTTTTTTTTTAAGATTACATATATATGTGTTAGCATACAGTGTTTTTCTCTTTCTGACTTACTTCACTCTGTATGACAGACTCTGGGTCCATCCACTTCACTACAAATAACTCCATTTCGTTTCATTTTATGGCTGAGTAATATTCCATTGTATATATATGCCACATCTTCTTTATCCATTCATCTGTCGATGGACACTTAGTTTGCTTCCATGTCTTGGCTATTGTAAATAGTGCTGCAATTAACACTGTGGTACATGACTCTTTTTGAATTATGGTTTTCTCAGGGTATATACCCAGTAGTGGGATTGCTGGGTCATATGGTAGTTCTGTTTTTAGTTTTTTAAGAAACCTCCATGCTGTTCTCCACGGTGGCTATATCAATTGTATCAATTTACATTCCCACCAACAGTGCAAGAGGGTTCCCTTTTCTCCACACCCTCTCCAGCATTTATTGTTTCTAGATTTTTCTGATGATGGCCATTCTGACTGGTGTGAGGTGATACCTCATTGTAGTTTTGATTTGCATTTCCCTAATGATTAGTGATGTTGAGCATCCTTTCATGTGTTTGTTGGCAATCTGTATATCTTCTTTGGAGAAATATCTATTTAGGTCTTCTGCCCATTTTTGGATTGGGCTGTTTGTTTCTTTGATATTGAGCTGCATGAGCTGCTTGTATATTTTGGAGATTGATCCTTTGTCAATTGCTTCATTTGCAAATATTTTCTCACATTCTGAGGGTGGTACATGTATACATATAGCTGATTCACTTTGTTATACAGCAGAAACTAACACAACAATGTAAAGCAATTATACTCCAATAAAGATGTTAAAACAAAATAGCAGAATAGGAACCAAAGGTAACACAATATTCTTTATTAGTGGGGTTTTTAAATAAAACTGTAAGACAAAAAATAAATATCAATAGCAAAAGGAGAAGAATAATGATATGTTTTTAAATTACATTAACATATTTTATTTTGAAAAAGGAAAAGAAAAACTTGTATCTATATAATGTTTCAGTAATAAATAATAAGGTTACAGTTAATAACAAGGGACTTTATTAACAGCAGTTGATAAAAAAGAATAAATTTTTCTTTTAGAGATATTCAAATTTCATACAATATTTCATTCTTGAACTAAAACTTTTCACTTAACAAATGTAATATTACTCCAACTATTTTACACTCTACTTAATTGTTCAAAATTTTAAACAAGTATATAAGACACTGATGAAAGAAATCAAAGATGACACAAACAGATGGAAAGATATAGCACGTTCTTGGATTGGAAGAATCACTTTTGTCAAAATGACTATACTACCCAAAGCAATCCACAGATTCAATGCAATCCCTATCAAATTACCAATGGCATTTTTCACAGAACTTGAATTTTTAAATTTGTATGAAAACACTCCTGAATAACCAAAACAATATTGAGAAAGAAAAACAGCTGGAGGAATCAGTCTCCCTGATGTCAGACTATATTACAAAGCTACAGTAATCAAAGCAGTATGGTACTGGCACAAAAACAGGAATATAGATCAATGGAACAGGATCGAAAGCCCAGAAATAAACCCACACACCTATGATCAATTAATCTACAGCAAAGGAGGCAAGAATATACAATGGAGAAAAGACAGTCTCTTCAGTAAGTGGTCTGGGGAAAATTGGACAGCTACATGTAAAAGAATGAAATTACAACACTCGCTAACACCATACACAAAAATAAACTCAAAATGGATTAAAGACCTAAATGTAAGACCAGATACTATCGATATAAAACTCTTAGAGGAAAACATAGGCAGAACGCTCTCTGACATAAATCACAGCAAGATCTTTTTGGATCCACCTACTAGAGTAATGGAAATAAAAACAAAAATAAACAAATGTGACCTAATTAAACTTAAAAGCTTTTGCACAGCAAAGGAAACCATAAACAAGATGAAAGGACAACCCTCAGAATGGGAGAAAATATTTGCAAACAAAGCAACCGACGAGGGATTAATCTCCATAATATACAAACAGCTCATACAGCTCTATGTCAAAAAATCCCCAAACAACCCAATCAAAAAATGGGCAGAAGATCTAAATAGACATTTCTCCAAAGAAGACATACAGTTGTCCAAAAAGCACATTAAAAACGTGCTCAACATCACTAATTATCAGAGAAATGCAAGTCAAAACTACAATGAGGTATCACCTCACACTGGTCAGCATGACCATCATCAAAAAGTCTACAATTAACACTGGGGAGGGTGTGGAGAAAAGGGAACCCTTGTACACTGTTGGTGGGAATGTAAATTGGCACAACCATTGTAGAGAACAGTATGGAGGTTGCTTAAAAAACTAAAAATAGAACTACCATGTAATCCAGCAATCCCACTCCTGGGCATATATCTGGAGAAAACTCTAATTCGAAAAGATACATGCACCCCAATGTTCATAGCAGCACTATTTACAATAGTCAAGACATGGAAGCAATCTAAATGTCCATCAACAGAGGAATGGATAAAGAAGATTTGGTACATATATACTATGGAATATTACTCAACCATAAAAAAGAATGAAATAATGCCATTTGCAGCAACATGGACACTGAGATTATCATACTAAGTGAAATAAGTCAGACAGAGAAAGACAAATATCATATGATTCCACTTATATGTGGAATCTAAAAAAAAATGATACAAATGAACTTATTTACAAAATACAAACAGACTCACAGACTTAGGAAATACTTAACAGTTACCAAAGGGGAAAGGTAGGGGCAGGGATAAATTAGGAGGTTGGGATTAACATATACACACTATTATATATAAAATAGATAATCAACAAGGACCTACTGTATAGTACGGAGAACTCTGCTCAATACTCTGTAATAACCTATATGGGAAAAGAATCTTAAAAAGAATGGATACATGTATATGTATAACTGAGTCACTTTGCTGTACACCTGAAATTAACACAACATTGTAACTCAACTATACTCCAATATAAAATAAAAATTAAATTGAAAAAAGGTACAAATTACCAGTTATAAAGTAAATAAGTACTAAAAATATAATGTATAACATGATGACTATAGTTAACACAGGTATATGATACATATGAAAGCCATTAAGAGTAAATCTTAAGAGTTCTCATCACAAGGAGAAATTATTTTTCTTTTTTTTCCATTTCTTTCTAGTATATCTATATGAGATGATGGATGTTAATTAAAATGTGGTAAGCATTTCACAACATACATGTCAAACCCTCATGTTGCACACCTGAACCTTATACAGTGATGTATATAAATTATATCTCAATGAAATTGGAAAAATATAAAAGCTCCAAGTATAATCTAGAATGAGAGAAATGAAGTACCTTGAGTTCTGTGTCTTGTTATCATTCATATTTAATGTACTGTATAAACATAGGAGCATGTAACACCATAGCAACTGGAAACACAAACTATCTGAAACAATATCTAACAATTTTAAGTCATTATAAATCTACTCTCTAAATTAATGCTTATAACTGACTCTGAATAGGTCAAAGGTAGACTCTAGCTGGGAATTCTCCCATTAACTTCCAGGATGAATATTATGTTTAATAATGTAAATAAAAGGATCTAAGGGAAGATGGCGGAAGAGTAAGACGGGGAGATCACCTTCCTCCCCACAGATACACCAGAAATACATCTACACATGGAACAACTCCTACAGAACACCTACTGAACAATGGCAGAAGACCTCAGACCTCCCAAAAGGCAAGAAGCCCCCCACGTACCTGGGAAGGGCAAAAGAAAAAAGAATAAACAGAGACAAAAGAATAGGGATGGGACCTGCACCGGTGGGAGGGAGCCGTGAAGGAGGAAAGGTTTCTACACATTAGAAGCCCCTTTGTGGGCAGAGACTGTGGGTGGCGGAGAGGGGAAGCTTCGGAGCCACGGAGGAGAGCCCAGCAACAGGGGTGCGGAGGCCAAAGCGGAGAGATTCCCGCACAAAGGATCGGTGCCGACCAGCACTAACCAGCCCGAGAGGCTTGTCTGCTCACCTGCTGGGGTGGGCGGGTCTGGGAGCTGAGGCTCAGGCTTTGGTCGGAGCGCAGGGACAGGACTGGGGTTGGTGGCGTGAACACAGCCTGCAGGGGATTAGTGCACCACGACTAATCGGGAGGGAGTCCGGGAAAAAGTCTGGACCTGCCAAAGAGGCAAGAGACTTTTTCTTCCCTCTTTGTTTCCTGGTGCGCGAAGAGAGGGGATTAAGAGCACTGCTTAAAGGAGCACCAGAGATGGGCACGAGACACTAAGGCTACTGCTGCCGCCACCAAGAAGCCTGTGTACGAGCACAGGTTGCTCTCCACACCTCCCTTCCGGGGTGCCTGTGCAGCCCGCCACTGCCAGGGTCCTGGGATCCAGGGACAACTTCCCCGGGAGAACGCACGGCGCGCCTCAGGCTGGTGCAACGTCATGCTGGCTTCTGCCGCCACAGGCTCACCCCGCACTCCGTACCCCTCCCTCCCGCTGGCCTGAGTGAGCCGGAGCCCACGAATCAGCGGCTTCTTTAACCCCGTCCTGTCTGAGCGAAGAACAGACGCCCTCCGGCGACCTACACGCAGAGGCAGGGCCAAATCCAAAGCTGAACCCCAGGAGCCGTGTGAACAAAGAGGAGAAAGGGAAATCTCTCCCAGCAGCCTCAGGAGTAGCAGATTAAATCTCGACAATCAACTTGATGTACCCTGCATCTGTGGAATACCTGAATAGAAAATGAATCATTCTAAATTGAGGAGGTGGACTTTGAGAGCAAGATTTATTATTTTTTCCCCTTTTCCTCTTTTTGTGAGTGTGAATGTGTATGCTGCTGTGTGAGATTTTGTCTGTATAGCTTTGCTTTCACCATTTGTCCTAGGGTTCTATCAGTCCAGTTTTTTTGGTTTGTTTTTACTTAAAAAAAGTCTTTTCTTAATGATTATTTTTTAATTTTAATAACTATATTTTATTTTACCTTACTGTATTTTATTTTATCTTCTTTCTTTCTTTCTACTTTTTCTCCCTTTTATTCTGAGCTGTGCTACAGACAGGAGTCTGGTGCTCTTGGTGCTACAGACAGGAGTCAATGCTGTGCCTCTGAGGTGGGAGAGCCAACTTCAGGACACTGGTCCACAAGAGAATTCCCAGCTCCACGTAATAACAAATGGCGAAAATCTCCCAGACATCTCCATCTCAACACCAACACCCAGCTTCACTCAACGACCAGCAAACTACAGTGCTGGACACCCTATGCCAAACAACAAGCAAGACAGGAACACAACCCCACCCATTAGCAGAGAGGCTGCCTAAAATCAAAACAACTCCACAGACAACCCAAAACACACCACCAGACGTGGACCTGCCCACCAGAAAGACAAGATCCAGCCTCCTCCACCAGAACACAGGCACTAGTCCCCTCCACCAGGAAGCCTACACAAACCACTGAACCAACTTTAGCCACTGGGGACAGGCACCAAAAACAACGGGAACTAAGAACCTGCAGCCTGCAAAAAGGAGGCCCCAAACACAGTAAGATAAGCAAAATGGGAAGACAGAAAAACACACAGCAGATGGAGCAAGATAAAAACCCACCAGACCTAACAAATGAAGAGGAAATAGGCAGTCTACCTGAAAAAGAATTCAGAATAATGATAGTAAAGATGATCCAAAATCTTGGAAACAGAAGGCACAAAATGCAAGAAACATTTAACAAGGACCTAGAAGAACTAAAAAGGAAACAAACAACGATGAACAACACAATAAATGAAATTAAAAATACTGTAGATGGGATCAATAGCAGAATAACTGAGGCAGAAGAACGGATAAGTGACCTGGAAGATAAAATAGTGGAAATAACTACTGCAGAGCAGAATAAAAAAAAAGAATGAAAAGAACTGAGGACAGTCTCAGAGACTTCTGGGACAACATTAAACGCACCAACATTTGAATTATAGGGGTTCCAGAAGAAGAAGAGAAAAAGAAAGGGACTAAGAAAATACTTGAAGAGATTATAGTTGAAAACTTCCCTAATATGGGAAAGGAAATAGTTAATCAAGTCCAGGAAGCACAGAGTCCCATACAGGATAAATCCAAGGAGAAATACGCCAAGACACATATTAATCAAACTGTCAAAAATTAAATACAAAGAAAGCATATTAAAAGCAGCAAGGGAAAAACAACAAATAACACACAAGGGAATCCCCATAAGGTTAACAGCTGATCTCTCAGCAGAAACTCTGCAAGCCAGAAGGGACTGGCAAGACATATTTAAATTCATGAAGGAGAAAAGCCTGCAACCAAGACTACTCTACCCAGCAGCAAGGATCTCATTCAGATTTGATGGAGAAATTAAAACCTTTACAGACAAGCAAAAGCTGAGAGAGTTCAGCACCACCAAACCAGCTTTACGACAAATGGTAAAAGATCTTCTCTAGGCAAGAAACACAAGAGAAGGAAAAGACCTACAATAACGAACCCAAAACAATTAAGAAAATGGGAATAGGAACATACATATTGATAATTACCTTAAATGTAAATGGATTAAATGCTCCCACCAAAAGACACAGACTGGCTGAATGGATACAAAAACAAGACCCATATATATGCTGTCTACAAGACACCCACTTCAGACCTAGAGACACATACAGACTGAAAGTGAGGGGATGGAAAAAGATATTCCATGCAAATGGAAACCAAAAGAAAGCTGGAGTAGCAATTCTCATATCAGACAAAATAGAGTTTAAAATAAAAACTACCAGAAGAGACAAAGAAGGACACTACATAATGATCAAGGGATCGATCCAAAAAGAAGATATAACAATTGTAAATATTTATGCACCCAACATAGGAGCACCTCAATACATAAGGCAAGTGCTAACAGCCAGAAAAGGGGAAACCGACAGTAACACAATCATAGTAGGGGACTTTAACAGCCCACTTTCACCCATGGACAGATCATCCAAAATGAAAATAAATAAATAAACACAAGCTTTAAATGATACATTAAACAAGATGGACTTAATTGATATTTATCGGGCATTCCATCCAAAAACAACAGAATACACATTTTTCTCAAGTGCTCATGGAACATTCTCCAGGATAGATCATATCTTGGGTCACAAATCAAGCCTTGGTAAATTTAAGAAAATTGAAATTGTATCAAGTACCTTTTCTGACCACAATGCTATGAGACTAGATATCAGTTACAGGAAAAGATCTGTAAAACATACAAACACATGGAGGCTAAACAATACAACTTAATAACGAGGTGATCACTGAAGAAATCAAACAGGAAATCAAAAACTACCTAGATACAAATGGCAATGGAGACACAACGGCCCAAAACCTATGGGATGCAGCAAAAGCAGTTCGAAGAGGAAAGTTTATAGCCATAGAATCCTACCTTAAGAAACAGGAAACATCTCGAATAAACAACCTAAACTTGCACCTAAAGCAATTAGAGAAAGAAGAACAAAAAAACCCCAAAGTTAGAAGGAAAGAAATCATAAAAATCAGATCAGAAATAAATGAAAAAGAAATGAAGGAAATGATAGCAAAGATCAATAAAACTAAAAGCTGGTTCTTTGAGACGATAAGCAAAATTCATAAACCATTAGCCAGACTCATCAAGAAAAAAAGGGACAAGACGCAAATCAATAGAATTAGAAATGAAAAAGGAGAAGTAACAACTGACACTGCAGAAATACAAAAGATCATGAGAGACTACTACAAGCAACTCTATGCCAATAAAATGGACAACCTGGAAGAAACGGACAAATTCTTAGAAATGCACAACCTGCCAAGACCGAATCAGGAAGAAATAGAAAATATGAACAGAGCAATCACAAGCACTGAAATTGAAACTGTGATTAAATATCTTCCAACAAACAAAAGCCCAGGACCAGATGGCTTCACAGGCGAATTCTGTCAAACATTTAGAGAAGAGCTAACACCTATCCTTCTCAAACTCTTCCAAAATATAGCAGAAGGAGGAACTCCCAAACTCATTCTACAATGCCACCATCAGCCTGATACCAAAACTAGACAAGGATGTCACAAAGAAAGAAAACTACAGGCCAATATCACGGATGAACATACATGCAAAAATCCTCAACAAAATACTAGCAAACAGAATCCAACAGCACATTAAAATGATCATACACCATGATCAAGTGGGGTTTATTCCAAGAATGCAAGGATTCTTCAATATACGCAAATCAATCAATGTGATACAACATATTAACAAATTGAAGGAGAAAAACCATATGGTCATCTCAATAGATGCAGAAGAAGCTTTCAACAAAATTCAACACCCATTTATGATAAAAACCCTCCGGAAAGTAGGCATAGAGGGAACTTTCCTCAACATAATAAAGGCCATATATGACAAACCCACAGCCAACATCGTCCTCAATGGTGAAAAGCTGAAAACATTTCCACTAAGATCAGGAACAAGACAAGGTTGCCCACTCTCACCACTCTTATTCAACATAGTTTTGGAAGTTTTAGCCACAGCAATCAGAGAAGAAAAGGAAATAAAAAGGAATCCAAATTGGAAACGAAGAAGTAAAGCTGTCACTGTTTGCAGATGACATGATACTATACATACAGAATCCTAAAGATACTACCAGAAAACTACTAGAGCTAATCAATGAATTTGGTAAAGTAGCAGGATACAAAATTAATGCACAGAAATCTCTGGCATTCCTATACACTAATGATGAAAAATCTGAAAGTGAAATCAAGAAAACACTCCCATTTACCACTGCAACAAACAGAATAAAATATCTAGGAATAAACCTACCTAAGGAGACAAAAGACCTGTATGCAGAAATTATAAGACACTGATGAAAGAAATTAAAGATGATACAAATAGATGGAGAGATATGCTATGTTCTTGGACTGGAAGAATCAACATTGTGAAAATGACTCTACTACCCAAAGCAATCTACAGATTCAATGCCATCCCTATCAAACTACCACTGGTATTTTTCACAGAACTAGGAAAAAAAATTTCACAATTTATATGGAAACACAAAATACTCCGAATAGCCAAAGCAATCTTGAGAACGAAAATTCCTGGAGGAATCAGGCTCCCTGACTTCAGACTATACTACAAAGCTACAGTAATCAAGACAGTATGGTACTGGCACAAAAACAGAAAGATAGATCAATGGAACAGGATAGAAAGCCCAGAGATAAACCCACGCACATATGGTCACCTTATCTTTCATAAAGGAGGCAGGAATGTACAGTGGAGAAAGGACAGCCTCTTCAATAAGTGGTGCTGGGAAAACTGGACAGGTACATGTAAAAGTATGAGATTAGATCACTCCCTAACACCATACACAAAAATAAGCTCAAAATGGATTAAAGACCTAAATGTAAGGCCAGACACTATCAAACTCTTAGAGGAAAACATAGGCAGAACACTCTATGACATAAATCACAGCAAGATCCTTTTTGACCCACCTCCTAGAGAAATGGAAATACAAACAAAAATAATTAAAAATGGGACCTAATGAAACTTCAAATCTTTTGCACAGCAAAGGAAACCATAAACAAAAGTAAAAGACAACTCTCAGAATGGGAGAAAATATTTGCAAATGAAGCAACTGACAAAGGATTAATCTCCAAAATATACAAGCAGCTCATGCAGCTCAATAACAAAAAAACAAACAATCTAATCCAAAAATGGGCAGAAGACCTAAATAGACATTTCTCCAAAGAAGTTATACAGATTGCCAACAAACACATAAAAGGATGCTCAACATCATTAATCATTAGAGAAATGCAAATCAAAAGTACAATGAGATATCATCTCACACCAGTCAGAACGGCCATCATCAAAAAATCTAGAAACAATAAATGCTGGAGAGGGTGTGGAGAAAAGGGAACACTCTTGCACTGCTGGTGGGAATGTGAATTGGTACAGCCACTATGGAGAACAGTATGGAGGTTCCTTAAAAAACTACAAATAGGACTACCGTATGACCCAGCAATCCCACTACTGGGCATATACCCTGAGAAAACCATAATTCAAAAAGAGTCATGTACCAAAATGTTCATTGCAGCTCTATTTACAATAGCCAGGAAATGGAAACCACCTAAGTGTCCATCGACAGATGAATGGATAAAGAAGATGTGGCACATATATACAATGGAATATTACTCAGCCATAAAATGAAACGAAATTGAGCTATTTGTAATGAGGTGGATGGACCTAGAGTCTGTCATACAGAGTGAAGTAAGTCAGAAAGAGAAAGACAAATACCGTATGCTAACACATATATATGGATTTTAAGAAAAAAAAATTGTCATGAAGAACCTAGGGGTAAGACAGGAATAAAGACACAGACCTACTAGAGAATGGACTTGAGGATATGGGGAGGGGAAAGGGTAAGCTGTGACAAAGTGAGAGAGTGGCATGGACATATATACACTACCAAACGTAAAATAGATAGCTAATGGGAAGCAGCCACATAGCACAGGGAGATTAGCTTGGTGCTTTGTGACTACCTAGAGAGGTGGGATAGGGAGTTTTGGAGGGAGGGAGATGCAAGAGGGAAGAGATATGGGAACATATGTATATGTATAACTGATTCACTTTGTTATAAAGCAGAAACTAACACACCATTGTTAAGCAATTATTCTCCAATAAAGATGTAAAAAAAAAAAATAATGCAAATACATACTTAGTAATTGTAAATTTACATATTTTGTAAAAAACTCAATAGTAACCACAGCAATTATTTAGATCTTAGGCCACAAAATAGTTTTCAGTAAGGGGAGTATTTTGTCATGAATATTGTTTAGAATTACCAGTGTATGACGATAATAAAAAGCATGTCAACTTTTAGTCAAGTTTATCATTGTTTTTATTTCTCTACAGATAGTGCACCTCCTTATTGCCTGTACCCAGCTAAGCCCACTCCACCACCCCATTCATTATATTCCACTACTGCAAAGAGTAATAGTTGAAAAGACTAGTAAAATGGACAAACATAAAAATTTTACCAAGAAGAGAAGATACAAATAAATAATATTAGGAATATAAAAAGGAGATATAACTTTAAATATCACAGCAATTAAAAAGTTAAGAAGAATACTAAATTTTAGATGAAATTAAAATATCCTAGTAAAATATAACTTATGAAAACTAACTAGGAAAGAACACTTTATTAGTCAATTAAATTGAATGTTATTTATTTATTTATTTTGGCTGTGTCGGATCTTAGTTGCGGCACATGGGCTCTTCGTTGCAGCAGGCAGGCTTCTCTCTAGTTGTGGCGTGCAGGCTCCAGAGCATGTGGGCTCAGTAGTTGTAGCGCGTGGGCTCTCTAGTTGTGGTGCATGGGCTCCAGAGCAAGTGTGCTCTCTAGTTGTGGTGCTTGGGCTCCAGAGCGCGTGGGCTCAGTAGGTGCAGGGCACGGGCTTAGTTGCCCCGAGGCATGCGGGATCTTAGTTCCCTGATCAGGGATTGAACCCGCGTCCCCTGCGTTGGAAGGCAGATACTTAACCACTGGACTACCAGGGATGTCCCGAATTGAATGTTAATTTTTTTTTTTTATATCAGATTTATATCTATAGATTCTTTTTTTTTTTTTTTTTAAACATCTTTATTGGGGTATAATTGCTTTACAATGGTGTGTTAGTTTCTGCTTTATAACAAAGTGAATCTGAATGTTAATTTTAATTCACACAAAGAAAACACTAGTCATCTAGGATTAGTGGTAATTCACGCCAAACCTTCAAGGAACTGGTTGTTCCGATCTTAAGCTCACTTTTTCAGAAAATATGGAAGGAGAAACTCCCAACTCATTCCATGAGATCAGCATATCCATGATACCAAAACCAGACAACAACAGAATGAGAAAAGAAAAGGCTACTGTTATTTGTGTACCCAAATGGAAAAATTCCAAACAAATTATTAACAAACCAAATATAGTGGTATACAGGAAAAAAATCACGACCAGGTAGGATTTATCCTAACAATACACAAATTGTTTAACATTATTAATAGAAAATCCATATTTTCATTCTTATATGTGCAAAAAACTTAATGAAAGTCAACATGCATTCATGATTAAAAAACTTCACTTAGCAAAACTAGGAATTAGAAATAACTTCCTTAAAGGTTACCTATGAAAAGTTTACAGCAAACATCATTTTTAATGATGAATTAAAATTTTGGAAGCATACCCTAAAATATTAGGGAATTTTGGAAGCATACCCTAAACAATTAGATACAGTTTTTTTGGTTCTGCATGTAACAAGCTTGGAAGTCACCACTCTGTCCTAACAACAAGTAAAAAGCTGAACATACTGAAAAAATCATCAATTCTTCTTAGATCTGTACGAGAAGAGAGGACACAGAGCAAACCATGGCCTGTAAGAGTGGAAAGAGAGACCGGTGTAGATAGGGAGTCATGGCTCACCTGAGCAGAGACCCATAAGCAGAAACTTCCCCAGAAACCAGTGCCAGAGGAAGAAAAGCCTGAACTATAATTGACAGACTGCACAGGCTCAGTGCAGACAACCCTGAGAGTTAAAAACTCCAGGGGGACCCAGAATATCGTTAGATTTACCTACAGGTGGTCAACCAGATTCCCACAGTAAATATCAGAGAAAAATCTCCTCTGACTCAGGAAGGAGAAGGGCAAAAGGAACCATTTTGAAACACCCCAGAGCACTCTGTTCTTAACAAGCCCTGCCCTCATGAGAAAATACTTTACCAGAGACTAAATTTGCTTAGGTATTATCAGAACCTAACTGACCCCAAAGGGAAATACCAACTACAGCCCACACTAGCCATCCTGTCACAAATAAGACAGGAGAAAAATGGGCCAAAGACCTTAACAGACATCTCACCAAAGAAGATACAGAGATGGAAAGTAAGCATATGAAAAGATGCTTTGCATCCTATTTCATCAGGGAAAAGCAAAGGAAAACAACAATGAAATACCACTACATACCTATGATGAATGGTCAAAATCCAGAACATGACAACAACAAATGCTAACAAGGATACAGAACAATAGGAACGCCCATTCTGGTGGGAATGCAAAGTAGTACAGACACTTTGGGAGACAGTTTCGCAGTTTTCTTATGAAACTAGACACACCCTTATCATGTGATAGCATGATCACACTCTGGTATTTACCCAAAGGAGCTGAAAACTTATGTCCATACAAAAGCCAGCACATGGATGTTTATAGCAGCTTTATTCATACTTGTTAAAACTTTGAATCAATCAAGATGTGCTTCAGTAGGTAAATGGATAAACTGAGGTACATATGGACAATGGGGTATTATTCAGCACTAAAATAAAAAGATCTATCAAGCCATGAAAAGACATGGAGGAAACAAGTGCATATTACTAAGTGAGACAAGCCCATCTGAAAAGGCTACATGCTGTATGATTCCAACTCTATGACATTCTGGAAAAGGCAAAACTATGGAGACAGTAAAATGATCAGTGTTTGCCAGGGATTGGGCAGAGGGAGGGATGAATAGGTGGAGCACAGAGGCCTTTTAGGTCAGTGAAACTACTCTGTGTGAAACTATAATGGTGGATACCTTTGTCCAAACCCATAGAATGTACAACATCAAGAGTGAACCCTAATGTAAACTATGCTCTTTGGTTAATGATGTGTCGATATAATTTCATCAGTTATAGCAAATGTACCACTCTGGTGGAGGATGTTGTTAAAGGGGAAAGTTATCCATCCACACATGGATTTAGGATGCCTCTGTAACTTCCTCTTCATTTCGCTGTGAATCTAAAACTACTCTAAAAAATAAGGTTTAAAATTTAATTTAAAAAATAAACAACATTTAAAAAAATATTTATATAGATGCACATCAATAGCTCATCTGGCACCAACTAAGAGACCTTGGGTAAAGTAGTCAGGTAAGAAGATGAAACTCAATGACTGAGAATTGGAAAAGTAGAAATAAAACTGTCATTATTGGCAGAAGATATAATTGTCTACATTGAAAATCCAAAAGGAACTATGCAAATTATTAAAAATAAGTATAGCAAAGTGAAGTGTCAGGACACAAGATAATTAAGAAATAATAAATTCAATATTTTACATCAGAAACAAGCTGATAATTTTTAAAAGATATCACAACAGCAATAAAATGTACACATTGATTGGGAAGAAATAAACAAAGATGTTTAAATCATTTGTGGAGATAATGAAAAATTTATTGAAAGGTCTTAGTGAAGACCTAAGAAATGGAGAGATATGTTTACAAATAAAAAACCTTAATATCATAAAGGTATCAGTTTCTCCAAATTACTATAGATTTTATGGAATTCAAATAAAAATCCCAAAAGGATTTTTTTTTTAAGAATTTGACATCAAAATTTTGTTGGAAGAGCAAAGGGTCAAGTATAGCCGAAACATTTTCAAACAAAATTAATGTGGAGAATCTCTCCTCCAAGATATCATGAATTATTATACATTTCAAGTATTTAGGACAGTATGATACTGGAATAGTGATAGATCAATGGAATCAAATAAGAGCCAATATATACCTACATGCCTCTATATATATGGAACTGTAGTAGATCACAGATGTGCCATTATAGAGCATTGTAAATATGCATGAATAGTTCCTAAAAGATGTTCAAACAATTGTTTACTCATATGAGGGGGAAAAAAAATGAAATACTACCTTACACTACACACAAAAAAACTTTCAATGGGAACAAAGATTTCAATATGAAAAGCAAAACTTTAAAATTTTTAGATGAAAATATAGGAAAATAACTTTATGACTTCAGAATAGGGTAAAAAAGAAAACTGGAAAATTCCTAGCCGTGAAGGAAAATACTGGGATAATACTGATATATAATTATATTGATGGTTTAAACTTCTGTCATCACGAGTGGTTCTTAACAAAAGATTAGCCATAAGGTGGAAGAAAATAATTGTAACATATGTAATTGACAAAAAAAAAATAGTATCTAAAATTTATAACAAACTCCTCTAAAGCAGAAACAAAAGTAGGAAAAATATATGAACAAGAATTTCAGAGAAGTTTAAACATATATAGCCAATGCATACATGCAAAATAAAGTGCAACATCATTATTAATCAGCACCATGTCTAATAAGTCCACAATGAGAGACCTTTTTATACCTAGTTTCTCAAAAATCATGAATTCTGGTAGTTCCAAACACTGAAGATGTTATTGATCAATAAAATACATTTGTCTGTATGTACTCTTACATACTGTTGATAGCAGTATAAAGTGGTCAACTACTTCAGAAACATTTTTGTCTGGCTTTGTAAATTTGAAAGTATGCATGTGATATGATACAGCAAGTCCACTTTTTTTTCGCGGTACGTGGGCCTCTCACTGCTGTGGCCTCTCCCATTGCGGAGCACAGGCCCAGGACGCGCAGGCCCAGCGGCCATAGCTCACGGGCCCAGCCGCTCCGCAGCATGTGGGATCTTCCCAGACCGGGGCACGAACCTGGGTCCCCTGCATTGGCAGGCAGACTCTCAACCACTGCGCCACCAGGGAAGCCCCGCAAGTCCACTTTTATATATAATCCCTGGAGACACTTTGGGCCATATGCACCAGGAGACAGGTATACAAATGTCCTCAGCAACACTGTCTGAAATCATAAAACACTGGAAACAACACAAATGTCCATTGATAGAAGGATAAATAAATGGATAAATGACACTATATACAGAGGGAAAATAATTAGTCAACTACATGGATGAAAATGAAGAACATAGTTTGAATAAATACATTCAGTTCCAAATAACTGTTATATAGTGGACTATATTAATAAAGCTCAAAAAAGCAAGACTAAAATAGTGTTTATGGATGCATATATATAGAATAAAACTAAAATTTATAAAGCAAGGGAATAATGTTTACATGTGAGGAAGGAGGTAGGGAGATGAACAGGCTGGGAGTACAAAGACCATAATCACAACGTTCTGGGTTATACATTGAATAGTGGATTCACTGTTTGTTTTATCACCAGGCTTTATAATTTACATATATGTAATGCAATATTAAATGGATCAAATAAAATGGTAAAAGACAACTAAGATTTTGTTTAACAAAAAGATAATTAAGAAGAAGAAGGAACAAGGATGGAGAGGAAACAACATAATTATCCATCGTACCTCTAAACAATTGTTCCATTGTGTCGGGGGCAGGGGGTGGGCATGGGTAAGGTGGCAGCACTGAATGCAACCCAGTAAACCTTTCTTGGTCATACAAGAAACATATAGTAATGTATGTTTCAGAGCCTTATGAAGGTGTGGTCTTGTTTAGTGTATTATATGGTTTTTTGCTAGTTGAAAAGACTTCATAGAAATTGTAGGGAACGATTCTTTGTGGAGGAAAAAAAACATTGTTCAAAATATAATATTAGGAATACAATCTGGAACATGAAAAAAGTGTAATGTATATCCTACTAAGGCTCTAATATAGCTATAATGTACAAGAACTACAGAACAACATTTTAATCCCCTGAGGAAGTAATTCTATGAGACAAATGACTCAGTTTCTCCAACAAATAAAATGCATAGTGGAAAAAAGAGTGGATGGATTTACAATTTAAAATAACATTTAATTGCAATATATGGACTAATTAGACCTTATTGGATCTTAATTCAAAGAAAGTGTTACAAAAAATTGTCAAACAGAAGGAATTTGAGCGCTCACTGATTGTTGGATATATTAAACAATTACTTTTTAATTATTTTTACTTGTGATAATGCTACTATGATTTTTTATGAGACCTTAGCTTTTTAAGATAACAATAACATATTTACAAGTAAAATAATGAAATATTGAGGATTTGCTTAAAAATAACTGTGGAAAGAGAAGTGAAGGGGAACATAAAAGCCACAGAGTGTTTATGAATTGATAGCCGTTAATGCTGAGGATGGGTATACAGAGCTTCTTTATATTGTTCTCTCTACATGTGGATATGGTTCAAATTTTCCATTGTAACATGTTAAAATAAATAAAAACAAAACGTTTTTCTATATATGCTATCTATCCTATTTATTCCTCACTACATCCTTGTGGAGAAAACAGAGTACTGTTTACTATCTTTTTTTTGTTTTTTTAGAAAAAAACCTGAGAACAGAGAATGTAAGAGACGTGTAAGTGAAGTTTACAATGAGACAGAACTGGACCACAATCCAGAGGCTATAAACTTTTATCCAAAGGCTTTCTACCACCTCTGAATCCATAGCATTTTATGCTCCCAAGAGGTGATGTTCCAGATCATTATTTATAAATGAGATGAACACTCGTGGAACGACTCTCTGAGCAATGCATTCTTAGAAAAAAATGGGAGTGTGCTGTAACCTTGTAAACAAATTCTAAAAATGAACCAGCCCTTGGAGTTTTTGGGGTTTTTTTTCATCACCTTTCCCCTGGGAGAGACACTTGTCAAAAATTGAATGAACTTTATGTTGTTCCATTAATAACTTCTCTGAATAAATGAATAAAAGTTACCGTTTCTAAAAGTAGTGTGCCATTTAAATTAAGGTAGCAGATTTGGCACCATCTTCAGGTGCCAAGGGAACAGACAAAAAGGTAAACATTGGATTCTATGAGATTTCAACCACAGTTAGAAAAAGGCTCACGTCCTAGGGGAGAAGAGAGGAAGGGAAAAAGAGATCAGGGGTATGGCACTAAATGTGATGGGGATGGTGGAGTGGGGAGATAGAAATTAAATGCTCGGTTTTAAATGGCTCAATGTGGCTTATTTTACAACATTTATAGGTTGGTATGAAAATTCATTTCCATTTATCTTTTTTAAGCAGAGATAAGTAAAAATGGGCAGAAATAAATATCCTTTTGTTTACAAAAGTATGCCTATGCAAGACTGAAAATTTTGTTAATGAGGTATTAAAAGCCAGATAGCTACAGAAATGTTAAAGAAAGCTAGACATAAAATAATTAAAAGTAATTAAATATCCCGCAGACTATTTGATCTTTTTGTTATATTTCTTTATACGTTAGTTTCTTCCTGAAAGCTTGGTTTCATTTTTGGTTTATCATGGTCTTTCCACATAGTTTGTAAATACTGTGGTTAAAACTAACCGTCCTTGTCAGCAACTCAAGCCTGGCTCCCTAAAGCATTTTTAAATTTCAAAGTTAATTGAGCTTCAGAACAAAGTCGTGCACAGAATTCTAATTTGCAGTGGAAAATCTGCACCATGCCTGATGATGTCTCCCTGGAGACAAAGCATCAGGTAGTTTTGTCAATCAAATCAAAGTCATCATGTTCCGTTCTAATTTATTATAGCTATTTATATGTTTACTTATGTCTTCAAGGGAGATTTGATTATGAATTATTTACTGTTGTTATTCCCTTGTAATGCACCAATCACCGCATCGAGACCAATTTAGGAATGATGTCTGTAAATTTCCAGATAAAGAATACTAAGCAATTTATGTGATAAACTAATGATACCATGAAAGAAGGGAAATTGTTCTACATGAAATTCCTTCTTCATCTTCTCTCAAAATCTTAGCAGTATTTCAAAATCCATTTCTTTATTCTCCTCCACAAATTCTTCTTTAATGATTCTTGTTGATACAGATAGTTTCCTTCTTTGATAATTAAATATCTCTTCTCTCATACATATAACTTTTGGCCGTAGATTTTTTTCTTTATTTAAATTTCAAAAAGGACTGCCAAGTCCTAGAGGAAGAGGATGATTCATCTATTTCTCTCTAATAACTTGTATATCGTTTTATTAGAATGTCTTACACAATTACTGGTGCCAAAAATAGTTACTGGTGAATTTATTGATTGAATGGCCCTAAGGTAGTTTTCAATATTGGTCCAAATTCTTGACCATTCCATATATTTACATCCTTTGCCATGTAATTTTGAAGTGCTCTTTCAGGGTAAGAGAGGGGGCATAATATGCTTTCTCTGGACCTAGTCATGTGACATGCAATAGCCAATATAAACGTTAGCAGAGGTGTCATCAGCGGAGGCTTGAAATGGGCTGACATACTGAGGTTTGTTCTGTTACACTTCTACAAATCCCATAAAAAGGACTTTTCCAGATTAGCCCAGGAGATGGACCAGAAACACCTGCAGCATAACTGAGAGTCCCCAGTAATCACATCTGAGGCTGTCCTAGATCAGTCAACAGCCAGCCACCCACTAGATGTGTGAGCAAGCCCAGGTAATATCAGTAGAGCAACCCATAAGACCAACCCAGATGCATGAGCAATAAATACTGTTTTGTGCCACTGATTTTTTGTGGTTGTTTATCATGCAATACTATCATGGTAATAGATACTAATACAAAACCTAACGAAAATATTTTTAAGAGAATTTACAAAGAAGTACGACTAGAGAAATTTTTGTTGTAAAGTTCACTAATGATTTGCTTTAAAGTGGGAAAGAGGTAGAATATTTGAGGTAAGAGTCTATTTATTCATGCATTCATTAAAAAAAAACCTTCATCAAGCTGCTACATTGTGACAGAAACTGCAATTGGCACTAGAGAAATAAGAATGAGACAGTTCCTATTCTTAAGTAAACCAACAATATGGTTATAGTATGATATTTTGATTAGTAATCACTTGCACAGGTTTCTGGGAGCCAGACAGGGGCAAATAACTCAGGTCACGGCATTAGCTAAGTTTTCCTGGAAGAAGTATTTATTGAAATGTCATAAGGACTGTTGGAGTAATCAGGAAAAGGTGAAAAGGGATCTGCCTAAACAAAGACCCAGAGTCCCAAGTCCACACATTTTGAAGGAGAGAAAATCACTGGGTGTTCCAGGAACACCAGTTCTATATAGATGAGGGTGGAAATTTAGGTAAAGCCTAGAAAATTAGGGTCTTTTTAGAAATGATAAAGACGTTGGACTTTATTCAGAAGGTTATGAGAATTTATTGTAATTTTTTAAGAAGAGTGACATGATAAGGTTTATATTTCATAAAGATTACTCGGGTGGAAAGTATGAGGAAGGACTGGAGTGGATAAAAGAGTCCAGGTGAGTAATGACGAAGCCCTAAACTGAGACAGAACAGTGGACATGATAGTAAAAGACATTAAAGGACTAGTATCAACTGGTCATGGTGAATAATAGAAAGTAGATGGTAAACTGGAGAGGAAAAAGTCCAAGATTTCTAGACTAGAAGAAATAGTTAATGGATTGAGGGGGTGATATAAAAAGAGTAGCTTGGAAAGAGGAAGAATGAGTTAAGTTTGGACACCATGCTGAGACTCAGGTATCTCCCCCATTCTGGAGGTTACCTGGTAAACTGGGGACAAAGGGACAAGAGCTTTAAGTAGATATGACAAGAGAAATATGGGCATTATTAGCAAATTTAATTATGGTTGAAGCATGGGCAAAATGAGCATGTACAGTTAGACAAGAAAACAGTGAGGACAAATTCCTAGAAAACATCACCATTAAAATGTAGGTAGCGAGATGTGTCTAGGTTTGGAATTTGGTTAAGTGGATTGATTGGAAGAATAAAGGATCAGGGATATCGATACCACCAAGAGAGGTACTCAAGTGCTCTAAGTTGAATACGGAAGAAAATACACTTAGAATAATGTATTTTTTTTTTACATATATAGGCAACATATTGAATACAAGAAAAGTTCTAAATTGTTCTGTTTGACTTAGGAATGAAATGAGGTCTGAAATTCTGAGTTAAAGATTTCACTTGAATTATGTGGATAGTGAAGTGTAGAAGTAGAAGGTTAGTGTGACGGTCTTTGTACTGTAGTCCTAGCTAAATCGGGGGAATGTGTCCCTTGCAGCTAAAACTTCTTGGCACTCTTCATGAATATGGCAGATTGTACTTTCCTAAAAGGGTCATGGCAATATTTCCAGTTCTACATGTTCTTAGAGAACCTTTTCACTCCTCATCAGGAGGCAGTATATTGGCCCCCCACCTTGAGTCAGGGTGGATTATATAACTACCTCAATGAATAAAATGTGGCAGAAGTGACTGAGTGATTCCTAGGGCTGGGTCATAAAAGGTGATGCTTGGATGACTTGACTTAATATCTGTAACAACTTTCAGAGCTAGGTTCTACATCACCTCCTTTCCAAATGTGGAATCTTGAGGCTCACAGAGTAACATACTCAAGATAGCACAGGTGGTAAGTGGCAGAACTGGAATGACTTGATGTGTAGGATTTTCCCTCAAACCTGGTTATAAGCTTAGGCTCCAAAGCCAGATTGCCTCATTTGAATCACAACTCACTCCAAGATATCATTTCTGCCAAACACTTAGAACAATACTAGCACTTAGTACATTTTAAATAAAATCTATACTAAGATACAGGCTATTTAAAATATTGGGACATCACTTTTAATGTATTCTCCCGGTGGTTTTCCAAATTTCATGTACAGTCACAAAAGTTAAAGCTAATAAAAGAAATATATATATACATATATATATATACACACATTATGTGTCAAGCCATATATTGCAGAATGGAAAGTTAGTTAAGTAATCAAGTTAAATGAGGTGCAATTTGATCTAATATGGTCATTTTTAAATTCAGAGCTTTACTGTCTGTTTGACCCCCAAAAGGGAGCCCAAGAAAGACCTAACTGTGCTTCTTTTTAAACTGCTTTTAGCTCAGCCTCCAGATAGCTGCAGGGCTGAAGAAACATACTTTTAGGGCCACAGGATTCTACTCAAGTAACTACAGAATATCATGTTCTCCATCTGGAACCACTCTTGGATGCATCTAACTATGGCAACAAGACAACTCCAAAACAAAACTTTACAATGTTCAAATTTTTACAGTAATATTGATTATTAGTTATCTGGTTACTTTGTTTTCTAAATCTTGAAGCCACTCTTTTAATGCATCGTTTTTATGGAAAAAAGTTGAAGGAGGAGGAGACACCGTCAAGAGAGGTACTGTGAGTTGAAGGGTCATAAAATAATCACACGTTCAGAAAATAAGTGTGGTGAAATAAGTGGGAGAATTGGAAGTATGAGAGGGGAATACTGGAATTAAGAATTTTAGAGTTTTTACTATTCTAGGTGACATCAAATCCCAGGTATAGTCATTGGAGAGGTTGACTGGAGTCTCTAGAGCTGAGAGTAAGAAGTTGTTAGCTAGAGTTCAAAAGTGTTATATGCATGCACAAGGAGTTTAGGAGATCACTGTGCAGGAAAAGAGTGTGAATCAGTTGCCAGAGTTCTTTTTCATGAATCTATGCATTTACAAAGGCTGTTTCTTCTGCCTGGCATATCTTTGCAACCACCCATTTGCCTGTCAAACTCCTATGTCTTTTTCAAGTACCAGCTGAAATCTCAAGCACTCTATGAATCATTGCCTATGAATCATGTCAAATTAATTCCTCCAAGCTCTCTGATCTTATGGCATTTTATTCTCACCTTGATTATAGCATTTAACAGATTGAACTGTATCTATATTTTTACAAATACATCTCTCCATTAGACTGTGAGCTTCTCAATGGTAGCCACCAGGTACATTCTCCATTGTAATCTCTATAGCATATATAATGCCTGCCGTGTAGCCAGTTCACAATATTATGTTTATTAAGTTAAATAATGGATAAGTAAGCAATAGTCACCAAAGGAACATACAGGAAGGCATAATTAATTCTCATTAAGAGAGCAGTGAGAGTGTCACATAAAAGGAATCAGTCGAAACAGAACTTTAAGATGTATAAGTTTTCACTAATCACAGAACTGAAAGGAGGGCAATCAAGGCTGAGCAAACCATAGAAGCAAAAGCACAGCATGTGAAGAGGCCGAGTGGTATGGATTCATCATTCATTAGTGCATTCATTTAACAGATATTCACTGATCACCTCTCTGTTCCAAGCACTGTACTAAGTACAGGGAATAAGAATAAAATAATAATATATTGTTGTTACTCTCAAGGATCCACGATCTTAACAAAGAAAAATAAACATGAAAAGAGAGAAAAATCATTATACAGCGTGGGAGTGTTATTGCAGAAACATGAACTAAGCTATGGGTTAGCCCAGAGCACAAGCAGGGAAAGTAGCCATGCCTGGGGGCTTAGATGAGGACAATCACAGTGTGACATTTCACTGAGTATTTCAAGGTGAAGAATGGAGAAATGGACCTTCTAGAAAAATAAGGAACAACACGTGCAAACGCGTTTTGAGAACATTACAGAGGGTCTTGTGTTCCTAGGTAAAAACACACAAATGTTATTTTGTAGACTATAGCAGGCCAATAAGAATTTTTAAACTGAAGAGAGATATGATGAACTTTATTTTAAGAGGAGATAATGCTAGGGAGTCTGTGAAAGATGCCCTAGAATGGAAAAGCAGTGGAGACAGAGACCAGTTAAGAGATTTGTAACAGTTCAACAGTTCAGAGAAAATAGAAATGGATAGAAGAGACTTTAACATGGAAAACAAAGGATTGATCCTGAGACACAATGTCGTATAAGTTTTTAATTTATTTAATAAGTAAATAAAGATTTCGAAGAGAGAAAATGACTTGATTTAATGGGCATTTTAGGAGGCTGTTTCTTGTAGCAATGTGAGTGCTGGGTTAGAAAGACAAGAGACCAGAGGCAGAGAGATGTTAGGAAACTGATTACAAAGGCCTATGGAAGAGATGATGAGGGCTCAAACTAGAATTATGAAAGAGGAAACTGAAAGAAATCAAAAGAGGCGTCTAGAACTGATATATGAAAGGTAAGGGAGACAGTTTCTTCATCTACTTATTTATTCATTTGACAAATAGTTTTTCAGATATGCACCAAGCACTTTGCTTGGTACTGAGAATTCAGGGTGAACAAAATAAACATCCCTGCCCAGAGCTTATGGCTTAGTGTAAAGAGAGATAAATTAAGCAATTAATTATAAGAAAAGATGATAAATACTGTATTATGAAGTAGAGGATGCTATGGAAATACATAGCCACAGCTCTTAGCATGGTCTGGAGGGTTGGGAGATGATTAAGTTTAGGCTGACACTTAAAGAACAAATAGGCATTAGCCGGGCCAAATCCTTCAGGGAAAGAGAATTGTGGATAGGAGAAGTGGTGGGGGCCTTATTCTAGTGAATGACTGAGTTTAAAATTGAACAAAAGTTAGGCAACTGGAGAGCACAGACAGAAGTTAACCTGTTCAAGAAGTCTGGCTGTGAAAGAGGTTTCATCAGGGGATCAATATGGAATCAAAACTGGATCTTGTTTTCTATTTTTTATTGTTATAATGCATATACAAGAAAGCATACAGATTTTAAGAGATTTTTTTTCTAGCAGTTTTTAAAAACTGCTCAGATAGTTTTTAAAAACTATACACCCATGTAACTATCACCTCATTCAAGGTAGAGAACATTTCCATCACCCCAGAAATTTCCCTCCTGCCTCTTTCACATCAATCTTACAGGAAACCACAGTTTAATTTTTATCACCGTAGCTTAGTTTGGCTTGTTCTAGAATTGTATATGCATGAAAGCATACAGCATGTTCTCTTTTCTGTCTGGCTTCTTTCCCTCAACGTAATATCCTTGAGATTTATCCACTCGCGGTGTGTATCACCAGTGTGTTGCTCTGTATTGCTGAGTAGTATTCCATTGTATAAATATACAATATACATGTTGTATAGCTATTTATCTGTTGATAAATATTTTGACTTATCATTTTTGAACAAGTCTTTGTATGGACAGGTCTTTTTCTTTTTCTGGGACTGCTGGGCCATAGGCAAGGTGTGTTTGACTTTGTAAGGAGATGACAAACTGTTTTTCAAAGTAGTTGTATCACTTTAGCTTCCTACCAACAATTTATGAAAGTTCCACATCATTTCTACCAGTAATATTTTCAGTCTCTTTAAATTTCAGTAATTCTAGAGTGAGCTTTTATTTGAGGTTTTGCAATTCTCTGATGACTAATAAGTTTAAGCAATTTTGCATGGGCTTATTGGGTGTTTATATATTTATGTGAAGTGTGTTTAACAGTTTTTTGTTTTGTTTTGTCTTAAGAGAGAAAGGATGAGAATATATAGATGCATGAAGCCAAGAATCAGTTATAAGAAAAAAGATGAAAATATAGAAGAGCAATAAAATTGAGAGGAAGTTCTTGGTGAGAAACAGATAGTGTATCCAAAGTACACAATCTATACTACAAGTATTGGATAAGTGACGTATTTGCTTTTAAATTTTGTTGGTTGGGGGCTAGAAACATTTAGTCTTTACTACTGATAGTATAGCTTTGAGAACATCCAGCAAATCTTCATTGATAGCTTATAATTATCCAAAATCACTTTTTCTATTATAGATTAACCTTTCCTGATTTTGAAGTTGCATGAAATTTTGCAACTTGTATATGTTTCCCCAGGATATTGTTGGTTCCCCAGGATATTGTTTAAAAGGGGCCAATGTCAAAAAAGCTTGTTTTTAAAGAATATAGGAAGAAGGTGTACATAATTGATGTTTAGTAAGACTATATAAAATATTTCTCAAAAGCTATACTGCAAAGGTGAGAGAATAAAACTATTAGTCTTCGAGTTTAATGATAATCTACCACCTCCATTTTGCCATTTTCCAATCAGCTAGTTTCTTAAAAACATTTCAAATGAGTAATATGCTTTATGTAGAAACAGATAATATAAAATTTTGAAATTTTAAAATTGGTGCCTGGTTTTA
Organism: Monodon monoceros; assembly: GCF_005190385.1. NCBI lineage: Eukaryota > Metazoa > Chordata > Mammalia > Artiodactyla > Monodontidae > Monodon > Monodon monoceros. Next base: position 105,822,049 of record NW_021703778.1, read on the forward strand.
ATGATAACATCATTTAAGTATAATCTAATCCATAAATGGTAGTAGTAAACAAAACAGAAGTGAGGGATTTGTTTCAGTTAGAGTTTACTTTCCTTGACATGTTGAGTTGCCTCAACTACTCACCCACAACCAGATCATATAATCAAATGTTCAAGTGTTAGTTAAGATGCTATTTTCAGCTATGCAGTGGACCACAGAAAAATTAAGTTTCACAAGTACAAAGTTCGGCTGTTTCTCATTCCCTTCCTTCTGTTGCAAAGATTATTCCCAAAATCAAATGAATAAAGAAGAGAATTATAGTCTGTATTTTAGGATTGTTAAAGGTTTCTCTGTTTCTGACAGTTTGGCTTTCTTTTGTCATTTTCTCACTTAAATGTTGTAAACTCAGAAAGTGCTAAGCTAAGATTCTGTATGTAGTGTTACACATGCCATAAGACAATATTATTTTACCATGTCAAAGTTGTTTGCACCATTTGGAGCACATCTATCATCAAAACTCAATTAAATGGAGTCTTTCTATCTTCAACTAAAACAAACTGTTTACTTAGATTTGCTCAGTGTTTACTTCACAAGAGGTAGAAGACCCAAATAGCACAGGAACATAGGTGTCTGGGGATATACCAGGGGTCAAAAAATTTAACCCAAAGAAGGAGGCCTTCTTCTTTGCTTGCAACAAGAGACTTTCTTTTTCTTTTGCCAAGTAAATGGCAGCATTATAATGTTATTCATACCTCACTGGTGTCCTAACAATTCCTCTATTCACACTGAAAAGGGATATATTCTCTTTGTTGCAAAGTATTAAATTTGTCCCTAGAGATTAGTGTGTAGGCAGTTTTAAAGGATGAAACAGGATTAGATAAGGTTTCTTTACTGAGAAAGAATTCTGAAACAGTGCAGCAGAAAACCCTCTTGTATTACTTGTATTGAAAAAAAAATCCTTTGTTTTAACACTTCAAATCACAAGTCACATTTATTAAATTATTAGTTGACAAAATGTTTCTTTGTGGAGTTTTGTGAAAGGTAGGTAATTTACAAATAGAAAAAAATTGACGTCTTAATTTTATTTGAAAGTTTATATCTTTGAAATCCCTCTATGGCATTTATAATTTAAATATGTTCTAAGAGATGATATAGAAAAGATTATAGTAATTGTAGTTATCTGCTCAAAGATTCAGAATGTTTCTGCCTTTCTTAGTGATATTTATAAGGGGTGAAAATTATATCATACATCTACTGAACTCAACCGACATTCGTTAAGTTTAAAATTGTCAAAATTATGTTGAGGGCAGTTCTGAAGAATATGACAGTGGTTCATTTGGGTTCCATTTACTTGTGTACAGTTAATAATATTGTATACCAAAGGAAGACATGAATGAATATTATTCATGTTTATTATTCTCAAGTTTCCAAGAGAAATAGCAAGATAGATTTTCTTCGGAAAGAAAAAAAATAGCCTGTAATAATATACTATGTCTTTAGTTAAATAATTTTGAGGTTACAGACCTTTCCTAATTACTGGTAAAGTTACTATGCGATTGCATGATAAAGTATCTGTGTTGGTTTTTTTTTAAATTTTATTTTACATGGTAGGGCAGAGACTGAGTAAAGCCTTCCTAGGCTACTGTAGTTTCTTCTCTTTTGACCGTTTATCTACTAGCCACACGGAAAACTTTTGTTACAATAAAAAGGAAAGATTTGCAGCTAGGACCCACAATTTTTGTTATAAGTTTAAAAATCTCAGTTTAAGGCTAAAGATTATGTTTTTGCCATACGTACAGATTTTAAAGCTTACGAGAGAAAAGAATTGGGAATATAAGATTTCTGCTAACAAAACTTAAAAAAAAAATCCCTTTGCATCTTGATGGCACCTTGTCATCTGAAAACCAGGAAACCTTCTGCATACACTTTTTCTTTTTCACATTGCTGCCAGGTTATCAATCTTCCCATGGCACAGCTCTGCTTATGTCAGGCCCTACTACAAACTATTTGTGGTTTCCCACTGTCTCCAGAACAAAATCCAGACTCTTTGGCTTGATGTTCAAAGCCTTGCACAATCCTTCTCTAAACTTCCCATCACCACTTTTCTGAGTTAATTGTGTACCAGGCTCATTGACAACCCCTACCTAGACTCCCTCCACACTGTACCCTTAGCAAGTTCTTAGATGTATCACATGCTTTGGGGCTTTCATAGCATCACTGCTTGCTCCCTATCCATCCTTTGAGTTTTCACTTTGACTATTTCACCTTTCACCTGTGGGTACCTTAGGGCAATAAATATTTGTTGGTCTGTTTTTGATAAATACCACTGTGTTGGTGCATAATAGGAAGACATTCTGATGTAATGCTCCTTGCCTGCATGGAAAGTTTGAGTCATTTTAAGGCATGTTTGCGTCTGCTTGCTCAGTGGCTCTGGAATGTTTTTAGTGTTTTCCACTTACCCTTGCTAGTTCAAGGCAGAAATAAAAATGTTAATGATTTTTACAAATGTAATTGACGTGGAAAAATTCTAAGTGTGCAGTAGTTATACAAAAATAAACATCTGGATATTTGCAAACACTGAGATATGAAACTAGATTTATTTTCCACATATTCATCCTGATTTTGAGGTCATGAAAATAGAATCCTGTGGTTTGATGGTATTATAGGACAGAAGCTAAACTAAAATCTATCAATTTCTAACATTTTTATGAACACCTACCACTTTTGTATGTCTTCCTCAAATTATATTTTGAATATTCTGTATTTAAGTTGGACTCTAATCCTGGGAAAGTAACCTTTAATTTGAAAACTTTAGAAAAACACTATTAACGTGAATGAAATTTTAAAAATGAGCAGCTATTAGACGGAAAAGAGAAAAGATTTGAATAAATGAATACAGTTGTAGGAAAGTAATTGTTTTTCTTACTTTCACACTCATAGGACAATATTCACTGTGACAAGGAAGACCGGGGCATGGGGCTGGCAGGTGGGATAGTTTGGTTGTTGTGGATAATAATACTGGTTTTTTTTGCTCCATATTTAAGACTTCAAGAACCATGGAACCATAAGGGGTAAAATTCTAGCTTATTAGTACTTTCAACGCTTACTTACACTTGATAGTTTCTGCCCGGTTTTGCATTTGAAGAGAAAATTATGCTAAAGTAATACGATAAAACATATCTGTTTATCCTTTCAGGGCTCTGAGAACCAAATGTACAGTGTCTCCTACTTCAGTCTTAACAAAGTAACCTTAGAGATGAGGAAACGTGCACCCAAAAGCCTTGCCCAAGTTAATAGAGTCTGTTTTTGGTAAATCAAGACTGTAATTCAGGTAGTTCCACTCCTTGCCTGATCTTTTTATCTCAAAGTATATTTGAAGTCCTCTTTGACTAGGCCAGATGGATGACTGGATTTTGAATAATACATTTCTTAAATGTAGTTCAACATGGTTTAGTTTTCCAAAAAGATTTTTGGTCAGATCGAAGATGGTTCCTGCAGCCATGTACGTGAAATATGTATATAAAAATCAGTTGATCCATCGAGTTGATTTTGGAATGTAGCATCAGATTCAAAGTAACAAACTGAGAATCTAGTATACAGAGAAGATGAAATATGGTCACCAAAATGCTTTTCCATCATCCAGAGGCTTTTAAGTGGTGAAGACTATTAATTTTTAGTCATAATAGCAGCTACCGTTTATTGGGTGTTTCCAATATGCCATACATTGTGCTCCTTACACAAACTTATTTCATTACCTCAACGACACAATGCTAGGCATTCTTATTCTCATTTTGTAGATGAATAAACAGAAGCTCAGAGAACTCACATAACAAATCCAAATCATACATTTGAGATTTGAGGTCCAGGTGTTTTTTTAAATTAAAACTCAAGTTTTTTACTGCTTAAAAGTTCTAAAACTAATACTAAAATTTTTAAAATAATAGGTGATATATATTGAAAAATGTTCATGTATTATGAGATATTAAACATTACATTTGATATCTCATTTAACCTTCATAACAACTATTTGAGAGTAGGTACTATGTCCATTTTCCTGTGAGGACAGAAAATTTTGCAAAGTCATACAATGTCCTCAAGATGACTTGGTTAGGAAGAGGCAAAAGCAGGTTGTCAGCCTAGGAAGACTGTCTTCATGCATTACTCTATACTGCCTCTCATGATCTCCTTATCTGCAGGAATACAGAGCTGTTCTCTAGGTGCATTAGTCAGGAGAGGAAAAGCAATGTGTCATAACAAATGAATCCAGAATTTCAGTGCCTTACAAAAACAGATAGTTATTTCTCACTCATACTTTCTGTCCACTGTAGCTGTGGCTCTGTTACTGAATGTGTGTAATAGGATCCAGGTAACAGGGCAGCCACTATCCACACCTGGTCTCACGGCAAAGGGGCAAAAAAAAAAAGGCATAGACAATCATGTACTGGCTTTTAAACTTCTGCCTGAAGGTTATATGGCCACTCCTGAGTCCCGCCAGGTGAGGATAAATAATCCTTTCTTAGTGATTGACTCCACAGAGACAGAAGTCTGACTATTTGGGGAATAGTTGACCTGATACCTGGTACAGTACTGCCAGGATGTGCATAAACATGCATAAAATGATAGGATACTACTGTGTTTTCCTGACTTGTGGCTCTTCAGACAACCTCAGCTTCTAGATTACCACAAGTTAATAGAGCAGCTTTCAGGAATAAAGAAACAAAAACAATCTGATGGGGTAATATAATGTTGTTCACTAGTATATGAGGTCCACAATTTAGAGCTTAAGAATTTCTTTTCCTGGGGAAAGGGGACTTGTATTTATAAGAACATATTGAGTGAGGAAAGTAGATATTGTCAGATCTGCTGTCAGATATCTAAGTGGATAGATATCTACTGCATTGTTTAGAATAGGAAAAAAAAAAAAAGGGAAACAACTTAACTATCCAACAATACAAAATGGGTTAAATGAATTACATTGTCTATATAAATGTAATTCAGCAAAGTAAAATGATCAAAATATAATGGTACAGAAACTATTAGTGATATGGTAGAAAAATCAGGTTATAAAATAATATTGTATGGGGACTTCCCTGGTGGCACAGAGGTTAAGACGCCGTGGTCCCAATGCAGGGGGCATGGGTTCAATCCCTGGTCAAGGAACTAGATCCCACATGCATGCCGCAACTAAGAGTTTGCATGCCACAACTAAGGAGCCGGAAAGCTGCAACTAAGGAGCCTGCGAGCCACAACTAAGGAGCCCACCTGCCGCAACTAAGACCTGGTGCAACCAAATAAATAAATAAATATTAAAAATTAATATTGTATGATCTCTTCGTATAATACTTAATACATTATAAAATAAATTAATACACAAATATTAATTAAAAGAATAAATTTTAGGGCTTCCCTGGTGGCGCAGTAGTTGAGAGTCCGCCTGCCAAAGCAGGGGACATGGGTTCGTGCCCTGATCCGGGAAGATCCCACATGCCGCGGAGCGGCTGGGCCCGTGAGCCATGGCCGTTGAGCCTGCACGTCTGGAGCCTGTGCTCCACAACGGGAGAGGCCACAATAGTGAGAGGCCCACATACCGCAAAAAAAAAAAAAGAATAAATTTTAAAAGCATGAATGTGAAGTCCAGTATGCACTAAATAAAACTGTCTTTAATCACAAAAAGTCAAAGAACTAAATAACCTGATAATCTGCCAAAGAATAAATTTTAAAAGCATGAATGTGAAGTCCAGTATGCACTAAATAAAACTGTCTTTAATCACAAAAAGTCAAAGAACTAAATAACCTGATAATCTGCCAAAGCAGTCAAGTAACAATTAGTGATCTTTCTTAATCATTCTTGACCATTTTCCACTCAATATTCAATTCACATTTTACCTGCCCCCCCAGACTCATCTTCTGTACAAAGGCTTACATAATCCCCCAGCTCCTACTAACTCAGAGCTCCACACCAGTATGGAAATGATTTTCACTCTTTTTTCTCCCACTAAACTGTCAGCTACTTGGTAGCAGGGATGCAGGCTTCTTTCTCTTGTTATCCTCCAGCTAATATTCCTGACTCCAGACTTCTCCATAGCCATCTGTCCTCCACAGTGCAGAGTTCCTTTGATGTAATAAAAATTGAAGTGATTATTTTGAAAATTCTTTATTTCCTTATTAGTTAGTTTATTCTAGGTTTTGCTTTAGTAGTAGATAACCACTAAATCTCAGGGGCTCACAAAAGCAAAGGATCATTTTTTCCTCCTGTTCAAGTCAGCTGGGGAACAGTTATGACTCAGGCCCCCCATGTCTTTTTTATTCCAGGATTCTTATGGGAAGAGCAACTGTTCTCTATTACATTGGGGAAAAAGTAATGGCAGAATCATGCAATAGCTCTTAAGGTTTCTGCTTAGCTGCGATATAAATCACTTTGGCTCACAGACCATTGTAAAAGAAAGTCCTGTGGCCAAGGGTAATGGCAGTGGTGCAGTGACTAATGTAATGCTGTCACAGGAAGGGACTGCAAATAATTAGAAACAATAATACTATCTGCCACCAGGACAAGTAACAGTAATGCCTTCTCTTTGCACTTTCATACAGTTTTCACAGGTATTAATAGTTGAAATAAGGAATAATGAGTAGGAGTTTCTAACTCTTACTTCCTAATATAATGAGTATTTGGTTGCAAGAAAATGAACACAATTTTACAGTCTCGTTTTGACAAGAGTCAAGTAAAAGATCTAAAGCTTCTGTTCAGGTCAATTTGGCTTGACAAAATTGAACCTGGGCCACATAATTAGCAGGAGACTATTTTAAAAATTGACAAAAAGCTTGGAAGCATCTATCTGTCCACGAAATAGTCATGAATATATCTTATGTTTTGGGTACAGCAGACCCATTTCTAGAAGAGCCAGATAAGTCAGTAATGGCTGATGGCACAACATACATTTCCCAATACCAAGGACTGTGTAGGTGTATTCTTTCTCTCAACAGAGTCCAGGAATAATCCATAAAATGTTCAGCCTAGTGACTTAGGCTTTTTTACTTGGGCTGTATCAGTTCCCCTCAATAGCCAGAATATTCCCAACAATTCAGGCATTTTTCTTAAAAATGCTGTAAAGCTTACATTTTGCTAATTATGCTCCTTGATTCTCTAGAGAGCTTAAGGTCTATTGACTGAATGTTAAGCCAGAGAATTTCATAACTCATACTTCACTGGAAAACCATTCCAGCAAACTTTACTAATGTTAAAAAAAGAAAAAAGAAGATTTTCAATTATTAAAAAAAGTAAAGTCACAGGAACATTTTTAAGAATACAATCTTCATTCAACTGCAGTAATTTGATCTAGGTTTAGGCTAGAAGACATCTTTAGAAACTAGTTTTAAAGAATGGATAAAGATTGTTTGTAATTACCATATCAATTGTTTGTTTATATAGATGCTGCCAAAGTATTAGGAGTGCTTGAGAAGAGTTTCTTTTCTTAAATATATTTATTTTACAGTTTTATTTACATTTACTAGCCTGGCAAAACCTTTCATCTATGAAAGACACTGGTTTTCACGTAATTGAAAAAATACCAGCAAAGCTGTTATTTTGCATCACACAAAAGAAAAAACTCTCAGTTTCTTTCAGAATCTGAACATTTAAATATGAAACCAATTTAAGATACACTGCTTATATGTAGAAAAAGTCTTTCTTTCTATGTTCCTTGGTAAAATATTTGCAAGGAATGAAGATCTATGTAAACATATATATATATATATATATATATATATGTGTATATATATATATATAGAGAGAGAGAGAGAGAGAGAGACAGACATATAGAGATAAAGAGAGACAGAGATGCAGTTATACAGTTATATGTATAGTTGCAAATATATATATGTATGTATATGTATGTGTGCTTATATAAATATAGATATAGATGATATAGATATGGTTATAGATATGAAGTGATTTTAGATTTTTTCTTATAGTTAAGCATTAGAGCTTCATCAGTTTTCCTTTTCTGGAAAGGTTGTACAATATGTAAATGCACAGCTTGGGAGGGATGTAAAATACAGGGTACACAGTGCTCTGAAACCACTTATCCTGGGTAACTAAAGGTAGACAGCTAAACTAGTCTTTGCAGATAATGCCACAAAGGAACACCAGCCTCTAAAAGCTAACCTTACCCTTGACTATGTTCAGCAAAGTTATTCACTGATAGAATGTATATCTACAAAATATCAAAAACTGGTCGCTACATCACATGTTGACAATGTTATTTCTATATTAGAGATAAAAGCAGTAAGAGCTCTTCCTATAAGCAATGCTATATTCTAAGCTCATGAGTCTACGATGTCTGTTTCTCACTTGGTGATGATATGAGAGTGTGCTGCCATGTTACTTGGTACAACTTACTGATATGTACAAAACAAAGAGTGCTTTTAATAGTTCTGAATACCATACTTCCACATTTCAACAGAAATCTTAACACTGAAGGCAGGCCACAATTCTAATTCAATGCACAAAAGACTTTATAATTTCTGTTGTGAATAATTAAAGTAATACTTAAAGCATTCAGGTTAATTCAGAGCTTTGTTTGCACTTCTATTTTGGTTGTAAAAGTATGTCAGTTATAAGAGTACCAAACTCATATGTGTTTGCTAACTTGGTTCATTGGATGATGCTGCCTAGAATGATCACTTTGAATTGAAATATGCTTAACTGCACTTCAAGTTTTAAAACAGCAGTGTTTTTTAGGCAAGGTGAACACATGATAACAGTCATTTCATAGTTGTAAATTTCTTAAGTTAATAGTTGTATGTTACAAACAGTATCAAGTACAAGCCAAACTTTTTATATTTTTTGCATTAAACATGAACTGGGTTACTGTATAATTTCAACATATGACATCCCACTTCAAAAATTATTTTCCATAGGCAGTTATTTATACTTTTAGGCATTTTAATTTCTTGAATTAAAGGACGCAATGTAGGTAAAGATATTCCTATATTTTCAAGTTCTCTTTTGATTGGTAAGGGACAGTGCAGGCCCATCTGTTTTGCAGCAAAGAAAGCCCCAAACCATCTGTGTAGAGCCACATGCCAGCTAAAACACAGAGATATGCACAGTTTTTTTGTTATGAAAAATTTTGCAGTATTTTTTTCTGTATTAGTGTGAATAAATTAGCAACAACTAAATTAAAGAAATCTTTAGAGAACATATTAACTTTCTAGTGCCTACAGTAAATTACATGCATTTGGAAATTATGAAAGTCGCATTGTCCCCACATGAATTTTTCCTTACTATTCTGAATTTGGTACTGAAATCACTCATCTGCAAAGTAAAATAGCTCCATTGTTGGTAATGTAAGTCCGTTTTCATGAAATTTTTTGATTGAGCAATTCTTTGACTTTTGAACAGTAAATAATTGTGACTTTTTTGTTCAACTAGAAAAAGTAGCACAGTGAGATGAATAGTATAGTTATAATTTGTATATTATGAATATTACATTATTTATGTAACATCTATATACTATGGTGCATGAGAATGTTTTGTAGCATATTTTAAAGAAGTTTTTGTTTTCCCATTTCCATTGAAGTAACTCTGCTAAAGTATTTTTTAGATTCTACTAGAGTAATTGAATATATAAATTAATTGCTGGTTTTAGGGTGTCAAAAAGAATACTTAATAACAGATTAAATGTTAATTATATATTATTATTCTAAGGCATTGAAGAATTATATTAATATTTTTTAAATACTTCTAGACTTAAAATATTACATACAGTGCTTAATAATGGCGCTTTTGCCTATACAAATTCGACTATCCAAGCCATTTTGCCTCAAAATCAGTAAAACACATGCAGGTCAACAATCTCTGAAAAAAATCACAAAAATCACTTCCTTCTCGCAAGTCTTCTGTATTCATTCTGCCTTAGTTTATACAGGGTTTCTGTTTGATGAGTTAGAAAATAACAAATAACAAAGATATGTGAATGTACATCAAGCCCTTAATGCATTGTAAGTATTGATATGTCACTCTTTGAGAAAGATCTTTTCTATTATGCTTTACAGTGGTGTTGAAAATGCTTATTATCTGTTTGAAAAACATTAAAAGCTTTAAATTCAAGCAGCTCATTTTTCATTTTGTTAATTGCATAACATACTAATGTTGCACTAGGTTGTTTTTTTCAGTGGTATAATGATGCAACAATATTTACATACCAACTCTGGTTTTCCTTTAATGGTTTCTATAACAAGATCATAATTTCCTTTAGCGTAATCACTGGCAGATTTATTTGGCGTCCCATCTTTGCTCTGCTCTGGCTTTGGGGGCCTGGGAGAGAGCATATACTTTCTCTCCCTTTTCCCATTAAGTACACTCTGCTCATGTGTAGTTGCTGCAGGTCTGGGTTACATTCCTGCCAAACATCCATGGTTAAAAAACTTTTAGGATGGAGTATCAGTAGAAACCAATTGATTCCTCTAAATTCTGCCCCAAAGCTTTAACAAACTGGTTTACCCGCCATAATTTTACTGCACAGTAATGATGTGAATATGTGAAAGTGGGTGGCTAGAGGAAAATTTCATTGAACCGGTTTCAACAGATTCATAGGAGAGGTGACATTATGAAAAAGAACATCATGGTGTCCCAGGTTTTTCTACAATGCACTCACTGTTAATCTAAATGCTGACTCTGAAAACAGCAGTTTCTACCCAGACCTCTATCACACTGCCTCAGAAGTGCTTGTGACCTGTTCTCTACCTGCCATGCTTTATATTGCTGTAGCTAATGCCACACAGTACTGTAAATCCGTCTTCTGGATTTTTTATTTTCCCACATGGAACAATAATAAGGTGTTAAGATTTGTCTGGCTACCTTGCTCAACATGCCTTGGAAGCAGATGAAAATACTATAATATGATATTCCAAATTTATCTCCATTTGTCCTGCATAGGAAAACAAAATCAAAAAACAAAAAACAATTTCAAGCTGTCTCCTAAATAGAGCTGATTTCAGAGAAAAATACCATTAATCGAAGCACTACAGATTGGTGTGACGTGTTCTTTGGATTACATTGTATGAGATAATTTTACAAACCTCTCATTCTGTTTGAAAGTGTGTTAAATATCTAGATTCTTTTTAGTTAAGTAGCGAATGACCTGTTTTAAACCACAGTAACAGCAGAGTTTTGAAAAGAAAAACTCTTCACACATGATGGAGTTGGGTAAAGCTGTGATTTTCTGCTTGGCTGGAACACAGTCTATGATTCAGTTATAAGGTTAATCAATCTGAACTAAAATGTAAAGGGATATGCATAAAAGATACACATAAAATGGGATCCATAATGTCTCGGAGGAGCATGTATTTATATGTCCTCACAGTGGTGACTCAGGCTAATTTCAATCCTATCATGAGATCTCTAATGGTTATCTTCAGTGTTGTTAATTCGCTTTTCTGTGAGATGTCCCTTCCTGAGGAAGAGTTAGAAATGTGTATCATAACCTATGGCATAAGCTTGAAAGAAATCCTTCGCATATTAAAAGCTGACATAATTATTCATTGCAAGCAATAAATGCAACAAATTTAATATTTTATTAAAAATGTTCTTAGAATAATTGAAACTGGGAGCAGGGTTTATTTCAATTAACTTGGGAGGCAAAATAAATATTTAACTGATGTAGCATTCCACAATTAAGATCTATAATTTAAATGAGATGCAATTAGTTTTCTCTCTTAAATGAAACTATGCTCCACGTAGTATGGGCCAGAGCTGTATTTCACTTTACTCTTCCAAGAGGCCATTTGCTTTTGAAGGTTTTTCTTTTTTTCTGCTTTTAATCTGTGCTCAAAAAGTGTCAAACTCAACTGCTCCAATACCTGAACAGTCAAGACTTTCTTCTATTTTATAATGTATGTCTGCTTATTAAAGTCTTCAAGACATCCTAGACTTAGGCAAACAGTGTCCAAATGTACCATATTTAGCTTCTATCTCAAAATCTCCCGAGCTGTCAATTTAGGTGTTAAAGAGACCATTTGTAAAGCTTGGCTGGGAATTGCCATTATTGACTGGAATGTGTGTTTATCATTACATTCAATGATGAAAGTGGAACATGTAGCATATGAATAAATGTCAGCAGATGTTTCTTTTAAATGGCCTGATTTCAACCTCCTGTTGTTTGTCTTGAATACAAATATTAAAAAAGGGAAAAAAGGCAGAATTTTTTATGACATAAGTGCAAGGGTAGTTAGATTTTTTGAAAAACAACAAAAATAATGGCTAGAATATCAGACTGAGGGAGTCAAGTAGAATTAAGAGTTAGTTGGCTGTGCTCAGCTACTCTTATGGGCTTCTAAGTAGATTTAGCAAAAGCAGAGATTTTTCAGTATGTGGTTACAGCAAAATTCAACCTCATGGATTTCTGTGTTTCACAGCTGTTATTAATGATTTAAAAAAAATAGCTGAATTTGATTACTGCACAGAGGGTGTTCAACTTGGGCTAAGGGTCTTAAAAAGCCTTGATCTCTTATTTGGAGACATTGAATGAAAATATTCAGTAGCAAACGGACACTGTTTTCTTCCAAACTTACTGTGAAAGATAGACAAGGAACACAGAAAGCATATTTTACACATTTTAGTGAGGAAAAAGCAAGGTAAATTCAGTGGTATACAAATGAAATAGACATTTTAGGTGGAAAGACACAGACTCATCTTTTGTTCACTTCTACAGCAATTTCTGTGAATGTATCATATTTAGTGGAACTCCTGTGGTGCTTTGGGAACTGTAAATATTTGGGTGTCATTTGAAGAGGTATAAAATCACTAGAGACAAATTCTGGGTGGGCTTTAAGAGCAGGAAATATAACTTTAAAAATCAGGCACTCATATTAAATTTCCAACATGATTGGTCTAAAATACTCCAGAGAAAATTTTCAAATATAATATATCTCATAACAAAATTGTTCAGAATTTGTCACCATTTCCACTTTATTTAAATGAGAATAATTTGTACTTCAGATCGTAAAGAGCACTGCAGGCTAATGCTTACATCTGTCAAAAACATAGAACTTTCAAAGCCACTTAAGTTATGAGCAAAGCATATTTCCAAGCTTCAAAAAGGGCAATGACTCGGGACCGGCTTTTATCCCTGGCTTTCATTTTGGTAGCAGGATTGTTTGTAGCCACTGATACTGGTGGGCACAGATATTGCATACACAATTAGCCGTTATCTCTTAATTTTGAGAGTGTAAATGCCTAATTGCTTGTGCAATTAAAGGAAGCACAAATTTTCTGCCTGTAAAATAGAAGGCTAGGGTGGAATGTAAATTAAAACCATTAGTGTAATTTTCTGACTTGTATATCAACAAATTATATATGTTTCTCCTATATGTTTAGTGTTTCTGTGGTATTGATCAAAAAGCTACCCTTGAAAACGGGATATGCTCTCAGATAATGCTTAATTACCCTTAAGACAGAGAACATATTGACAGTCATGCTAATCAAAATGTCAAGTTTAATATTTAACAGTCAAGCCTTTAATAATAATTTTTAAAAAGGAATAAAGCACTCTTTGTTTACTGAAGCTTTCTGGTGGAATAATGCAGTATTTATTTTGAAATTCAAAATTGAACCTAAATCTCCTTTTCTATAGTTGGCACACATTCATCCTTGCAGATCAGAAATAGCAAAAACTACACTTACCTACTTATCTGTCACTTAGACTGAAAACATGCCCCAGCCATTACTGCATCCCCACCAGATACTTTCAATACCAAGCTCCCACCTTCCATCACTGTGCATACACACTTTACACATTCCTTCAGTTCAGCACTTTGCATAACCTCTTTCTGTCACAAACATAAATTGTAGTTTTCCTTCTAAAGAACGCTAGGTCAAGTCACAGTCACCTTCCTTCACATTCTTTCCCAAATTTTCTTTTTACTTTTTTACTTTTTTCTGTCCTTGTTTTCTCCTTCCTAATATGGGTGCACACGTACACCCTCACACTAATATGTCCATGACACCTATTCTAGGGCTCATCTTCACCTACAAAATTACTTGACATATGAAATATGAAATGCCTATTAATTAACTCTGCCTCGCTTAACTATGCTTAACCATGATCGAAATTATGCTCTAAGGCTCTATTATGATAAAAAGGAATTATTAACTAGTTGAAGAGTTCTTTGGATGATTAGAATGTGAAAGGACCTGAGAAATGCTGGGATTTAGTTATACCTCATTTGTCACGTAAGGAAGTAGGACCCGGAGCGGGCAAAGGGGCCTGTGCTGTGTTTGGCAGGGAAAGATCAAGAATCCTTCAGTTAGTCTGCCTCCACCCATGAGCCAGAGCATGAATTTATCCCGCAGGTTCTTCAATGCATCATGGGCCAAAGGGTAAGGCACTTACCCTTTCTGAACTTCTGTTTGCCATCCCAAGTGTCCCAAGCTAGCCACAGAAGTGGGAGAGACACAGTGGGCATTCCTTCACAATGCATTACAAATGGAAGACATGGGATAGGAGTTTATTAGCATTGAGCTGAATTAATAATATTGGCTGATAAGAAATTGCATTTAATCCACAAAGAGGAAAAAAAACTTTGTTACAATGAGGAAATTAGTAATAACCTTTTGTAATACTGCGTCTCACATTTTAGGATTAGGTCAAAAGAAATAGGTGTTCTATGATGACAGTTTGCCTTCACTCTTCTGGAGCTGTTTATTTTTTGTTTGTTTTTTGCGGTACGCGGGCCTCTCACTGTTGTGGCCTCTCCCGTTGCGGAGCACAGGCTCCGGACGCGCAGGCTCAGCGGCCACGGCTCACGGGCCCAGCCGCTCCGTGGCATGTGGGATCTTCCCGGACCGGGGCACGAACCCGCGTCCCCTGCATCGGCAGGCGAACTCTCAACCACTGCGCCACCAGGGAAGCCCTCTGGAGCTGCTTTTAACAGCAGACGATCATTCATGTCATGTTGTGATTCTAAATAAGCCAGAAAGTCCTGACAGTTACACCTTTGTTAGGAAAATAGATTGAATAGAAAACTTGATGGTTTGGTGACATGTATTCCTCTTACACTAAGAACAATGGCTAGTTAAGATATAAGCACTGCCACGTTCTTAAATTTAGCTTTCTCCCTGAAGCTGGCCAGTGTCTTCCAGAATGAATTTTAGGAAATAATGGTTTGTGGGGGAGACTGGATTAGATAATCTTAAGAAAATTTCATTTTCTAGGAACTTACAGACACTCCACGCCATTTTGTGACTCTACAAGATTGGGGATGTGAGGGGCAGGGCACAGTACAGCAGCTTTCAAATGTCTTTGAGGTATGTTTTCTTAGAGTATCTCATTGTACTAGGGTTCTGGACAAAATCTTTGCACCTGATTTAGTTTAACACTCAGATATTATAATAGAATAATAAAAAGTTAAAGCAGCCTACTAGCACGTCAGACTCAAAATTAGGAAAGAGCAAAGAGCTTTGACCACACAGGCAAGAGTTCTTTTCATTCTTCTATGATAATCTCAGTGGTCATCAGGGTTCCTACATTAAGACTTTTTTATTGATTTTTAAAATTCTTCTCTTCATTTGGTGTGCTGTTAGAAATAGTTTATAGCTTCTAATAGTTGAGGCTTCAGGTTTCAATTAAGTCAAATAGCAAGAATTATATAGAAGCTAGAGAAATTTAAGGTCCAATGTACACCAGGGAAGAATCTATCAGAGAAAGGCAGTCCTCCCCATAGCATGAGCATTAAACAGTCACTAGCTCCAAAAGCTCTCTTTCCCCAGGGCACCAGCAATTCTCATCACATGGGGAGGGGTTTAGAGAGAAGAGAATAGATGGTAAAAGAGCCAAAACAGCACTTTCTATGTACAAGGTGCTAGGCAGAGCACCTTCACAAAGATCATTTCCTCTATTGTCTCACCACACTGGATGATGGGTAATGTCATCCTTATTTTCCAGAAGAGAAAACAGATGCATAGTTTTAACAAAGCACTAATCAAAGTGCATGTTTCTCCTTGGGGTTAACACAATGGGTAGGTTGGGAAAGAGCAGCCCCACAAATAATAGGCACTAAGGGCCAGGTATAGGGGGGAAGGATAGATATTAAAATGCACAAACTTACAGAGAGCTTATTATAATTACTGAAACCAGAGGGCAGCAAGAGTCCTTTAATCCTTCAGTAAATTCTCATTGATATTAAAGGTAGAATTTTAATAATTAGAGATGCTCAATTCTTCAGCAAATAAAGGAACAGATGCTGAGAGTTTCCAAGTGGCCTCAAGTCTCAGCACTGGCCAACTCAGGTAGAGTTAAGTCTGAGATTATAAAGAGAATTCTTCTTTTCTAATTGAAGTAGAGCTGATGTACAATATTATATAATTTATAGGTGTACAGTATAGTGAGTCACAATTTTTAAAGGTAGTACTCCGTTTATAGTAACTATAAAAATTGGCTATATTCCCCATGTTGTACAACATATCCTTGTAGCTTATTTTGTACAGAATAGTTTGTATCTCTTAATCCCCTACCCCTAATTCTTGACATGTCTATTGATGCTTTAACACAGCTATCAAATCTAGCTCTTAAAAGGATCCTCAGCTCACTGCACTTGTATGTTTTGTTAAGTTTTGTTTCTTTGCCCCTGACCTAAACAACTAATTAAAAGCATTAGGAGTTTCTGTGGCCAGTATATTCCAGAGGTGTCTTACTCTCTCAGTAACTCAACCTTTTGATTTTCAAATGCTCTTAAAGACAATGTTTTCTATATTGGTTTCATACTTGTGAAGGTTGTTTTCAGACACAGAATTTTCTTTCACATAAGAGCTTTCAAAATGATTAATCATAAAAAGAAAAGAAAGAAAATTGTTTTACAAAGATGTGCATAATATTTAATTAGGAATCCATTTAAATTCTCATTTGAACACTCTTTACATATCTTTGCAAGACTACAAAATTTGTTTTCTACTCTACTAAAATGGCTAAACAAAAAAAACTGCACCTAAAATTTTAAATCCTATAAAACATCAATAGATATATTAAAATTTTACTCTTCCAATATTACTATCTGATTCATTATCTTTATATACTAACATTGTCAGTTAAATCACTCTCTATCAAATACAGGAACAGAATGATACAACATGGGATAAGCCAGATATGATTAGATAACTTTAAATCGATGCAGTTGTGGAGCTCATATTAATGAGGGAATCCACATCAGAAATTAGTAACAGGAGGTATCTTACAGATGGATGGTGATAAAAAATTCCAATTTAAAATGAAAGTAGCAGCAATGCAAATTAGTGCAAAGTGTAACTTTTGTTCAGGAAAAAATTAAGGTCAAATTGCACAGATTTAGAACTAAGTGTGTTAATTTCAGACACTGTCAGCAGTTTCTTTGGGAACCTCAATCACTCATCTTTCTGAGATTACTTTGAAAATTGTCTTAGACAAGTGTCATATTCTAAACGGTGCTTTTCCAGTCCCTCCACTTTGACCTGTATACTTACAGACTTTCAGCTATTTCCAAATGAGAAGCTCCAATCTAAAAGCCTATTTTTAAAGAAAAACATTTGGAAAATAAAGTTCAATGCCTAAAGAGCTGAAATATTCTGTGTGAATACCAGCCCTGGACAGAAGATTTTCAATAAGGAATTGAGAGTTCTGAAGCATTTGGGACCAAAGGAAAAGAATATTTCTTCCCAAACATTTCCAGCTTAGGATATGTGGTAAGGAAACTGGAATTTTCAAAACTTGAAAAAAAGAGAGAAAACATTTTGGCTGATAGGATGCTCCTGAATAAAATATTATCTGAAACAAATGTTTAATTCAGAAAACACCTGCCAATGTAGATGTGCCCTTCAATAAATATGGCATCTCCATCCTCATTTAACATGTTTCTTAGCAATAAAATGTTGGCATTAAATTTAAACATAAGTGCAGTATAAATCAGGCATATAGCTATATCTTGTGGACATGGTGTTATAACAGCTAGACCAAGGATTTTCAATGTTTTGAAGTCACAACATTTTTATATTAACACCATTTGGAGATCATAATTAAGTAGTAAGGTGTTTAACGATATATACAAGAGAACAGTAATCTAACCACAGCAATATACTGGTCTTTTGCTGATAATTTACATAAAAGGAATAATCTGAAAATAGGGCTTTTGATAATATTAAGACAGTAAAGTAGGCCATGAGCAATATAATAATATTTCCATTTTTCTTTTTATGGTGTGTTTTCTGGATCATGTAACATATCTTCAAAACTGTGGCAAGTGGCAATACCAATCTATTTGTTTTCTAATGCAAACTTGAATGCCCTTGAGACAAATGTATCTTTGTAAAACAGAGGCAATAAAATAATTTAGATATCTGAATGAAAATGGATTCATTCTTTCCTGGATTAACAAATTACATCCCTCCTAAAAACTTATTATATAAAATAAAAATCTGTAATTTCCAATAAAAACGACCAATGGGTATTATACTTGCAAACCATGAAAACTGGCAGACACTATGCAACATTAATTTGAATTATAATGTAAAAAATCCTGAAACTGGGTAACTACAATTGTCAAAATAAAGAAAACCAGATGCTACCTTGGTTAAAACAAAAGTTTCAAAGCACAAGATTATCTTAATTACGATGACAGTTGTTATACCGTATCCTCCAGGTTTGAACTGGTTTGAGGGGGAAAAAAATCTTTAGAACTTATTCAAATCTATACATTTATAACCAGAAAGCTGTAACTTAAAGACTCATGTAAATACTTAATGAAGAAAAAAAGCAATGGTTTTTTTCTTTGAAAATGTATGTATAACAGAACACTATTAAGATTATTTTATTCAAGAGTTGTTATAATGAAGTATTTTGATTCAGATGTGTTTAAAGCTTTCACTTGAAACATATATCTTATTATGTATCAGTTTCTCAGATCAAATATTTGATAAATTTGTATTTGATAATACAAATATTTGATAATAATAATTTCATTTTAGGAAGATGAGATATACAGTTCAGATAAAATTACATAGGAGAATGGGATGGAGAGGAAAACATGGAATTAATCCTCCCTTAGAATGAAGATCCTAAGATATAGAGGAAAGACTATCCATGATTTTGATGGAGTATATAAGATGGGCCTTTATGCATACAATGATTGTGCAATGTCAAAAGGAAATAGGTACTGAGCATAGCAGTTCCAAAAGTATTTCCTGTAACACAGGGTTTTCCTAAACGTCTGACTCTTGAGTAAGGGATGACAAGGTTCACCCTATTTGTGAAATATTTTAGATTAGTGCTTAGATCAATTCTTAACTCATTGAAAGCTATGATTCTAAAATCTCATTCTAAATGGATTTCTTGAACTTCATCCAAGACAGTCTAATTATTGAGACTCCATTTTAAAACACCTATATAAGCATGTACCCCAAGAACCAAGTATTGTGATGCCCTGAGGGATGTTTTTCCTCCTATTTTGTTATCACTTTATAACTAAAGTACCACATACCAAAATTCTGGTTTATTAATATCTCAAAACATAAATATGCTTCTAAAGATATAATACATTTTAACTGATAATGGAAAGTTACCTAAATCAAATTCATAATATACATACTCCAAAAATACTCAAAAAGTTATTGGAGCTCTTTGTAATAAAAGGAAGAAAGACTTTTGAATTATTTACTTTAAAACAAATTGTTAATATGTAAAATATCACTCAATATTGGCTAATCTCATCATTTTTGGGGGAAAAAAAAGAAATTACTTTCACTTCCAAATACCATGTAGTAGCTTGGAGTAGATCAAAGCTCTTACTGAGAACAGTTAGGAAAAGCTAGATAACATACAAAGACATAAGCTTGAAGGCATTGGAGAATTGCTGAGACAGCCAGGATATGAGGGGCAAGCTTCTGGAGAAAAAGGAGCTTACAAGGACAAGCCCAATTTTTTTTTTTTTAAACACTTTTCCTGCAATGGCATATACCAATTCCTGGCTTAGGGAAAGAAGATGAGAAGGCAGATAAAGGTCAGCTGCTACCTACTGAAAAGGCAAAAATCAGAGTTTTGTGCTATCATGGCAGGCAGGAATTTGAGGGGCCTAAAACTACACAAAAAAGAAGAAACTCTTACCTTCACAGGAGTTACCAATAAAGCTGTATTGATGATTAGGCTAAGAAGCCAAGCAGAGGGGACTTCCCTGGTGGTCCAGGGGTTAAGGCTTTGCCTTTCAATGCAGGGGGTGTGGGTTGAATCTCTGGTCAGGGAGCTAAGATCCCACATGCCTCTCAGCCAAAAAACCAAAACATAAAACAGAAGCAATATTGTAACAAGTTCAATAAAGGCTTTAGAAATGGTCCACATCAAAAAAAAAAAAAAAATCTTACAAAAAAAAAAGAAGCAGCAGCAGCCAAGCAGAAAGTAAATATAAAGTAGGACAGAGTATTGGCATTCTCACGGCCCTGGGAAGAGTCTCAGTTGGGAAACCTGGAAAGCTGTACCTTGGAAAGGGATGATTAAGAGGAAGACCAAGCCCAACAGAAAATCAGCTTCCAGTCAGCTCAGTCCATAATTAGATACGTTCTATCTTTTTGCTGCCTGCCAGAGGGTGGGATAAATCCTCTTTGGAATAAGAAACAGAAATCAGTTTCTACAATCAAACACAATGTCTACGACTCAATAAAAAAGTGCAGTCTTAGTGAAGAAAAAGTGTCAAAAGAACAAGTAAGTAAATAATAGAAACAGACCCATAGGTGACACAAATATTAGAATTTCCAGACATGAAATTAAAGATAAGTTAATCAATATGTTCAAGAAACTAAACAAGCCAGATAATCCTGCCATAGAACTGGAATATATAAAAAGAATCAAATAAAAATGCTACATCTAAAAATTATAGCAACTTAAATCCAGATTTCAAAAGATAGGCTTAACTGTAGTTTGGAAAGAGCTTACAGGTTTACAGATCTGGAAGATAGGTCAGTAGAAAATATCCAGACTAAAGCATGGAGAATAAAATTAATGAAAAATACAGAAGATATAGGTGGGTTGTGGTTAAAAAAAAATAGTTCTAATATACATGCAATTTGAGTCCTTGAAAGAGAGCAGAGGCACAATGGGGCAACTACAATATTGCAGAGATTTTTACCAGGAATTTTCAATGCTGGAAAAAAAACTGCAAGGACAAATCCAGGATGTCTTATGAACTCAAAGAAAGTAAATACAAAGAAAATTCTACAAGGCAAGGAAAATCACACTGAGATTCTTCAGCATAAAGCAAGCAAAAAAAACACAGAGTTTAATCTTAAGAGTACTCGAAGGATGAAAAAGTCATTACTTTCAAAGAAGTGAAAAAAAAGCAATGAAAGCCAGAAGATAATGAAATATCTTTAAAGTGCTGAAAGGAGAAAAGAACTTACTAAATTAAAATTTTATACCCAGATGAGATATCCTTCAAAAAAGTGAAGCTAAGAAAGAAATACAAAAACAAAGATTATTCATAGCAGTAGACTCATACTAAAGAAAGTAGTAAAGTATTTCTTTGAGCAGAATGAAAATGAATCCAGAAGCAAGCAGAGAAATGTAGAGAGGAATGAAGAGTAAATATGTTTATACATCGAAATAGTAAATCCATAAAAAGAAATAATATATTTTGTGGTTTAAAATATAGTTAGAATTAAATGTGTGACAACAATAATACAAAAGTCAAGAAGTAGGTAGATGGACATAAAGTGTTCTATGTACCTCGCATTGTCTGAAAAGTAGATAAAAGTACAAATTTAAAATAAATGGTCATAAAATAAGGATCTGAGTTATAATCCCTAAGGTAATCAATAAAAAAAAAACTAGTGAAGTATAATTAACAACTCAGCCAGAGTTTTATGTGGGGGACATGCATTGCTAAAAACATTTGATCAGTGGAAAATGAGGAAAGGGAGAAAAGGAAAGTCATATAAAACAGGAGCATTTTCTAATGATAAAAGAGTTAATACATCAGGAAAACAGCAATTTAAAATGTATATACATCTCATAACATTGCTTCAGAATATATGAAGCAAAATAAAATTGACAGAAATATAAGGAAAATTCACAAATCAAAAATCATATTGCAAGATTTTAACATAGTTCTTTTAGTAATAATACAACAAATAGATAAAATATCAGTAAGGATATAGAAAATTTTAGCATGAAAATAAACACTCTTGATCTAACTGACTTCAAATGTGATAGACTATACATTGAACACTGTCTTTAAGTGTGATAGAATATACATTCTTTCAAGTGTACATGAAATGTATACCAAAATAGAACACACTTTATCTATATTGATATATGTTCAACAAATTTCAGAGAATTAAAATCACGGTGTATTCTCTGACCTCATTGCTATTAGATTAGAAACCAATTTTTTAAAAAGATAAGTAGAAAGTATAAAGATGCTTGAAAATTAATCCATATACTTTTAGGAATAAATTAAACTTTCTTAATCTGTTAATACGTATCTATATAAAACCTACAGCAAGTAGTATAGGTAATAGGGAAACATAATAACTTTTCCCCCATGAGACTGGAAAAGAAAAAAAGATGTCCATTAGCACTCTTCTGTTCAACAACTAGTCAGAGTAATAAGCAAGTAAAAGAAATAAGAGATATAAGGATTTGAAAGAAAGAAAAAAGAGAGAGAAATATGACATTATTTGCCAGTGATATAACTGTATATTTATAAAATCCAAAGGCTTTTATCCAAAGGCTTAAAATAGGATTTGTAAAAGAGTTTAGCAAAGAAACTGGATAAATGGTCAATATAAAAAAATAATAAATTATGTTTCTATATACCATTAACAATTAGAAAATGAAATTTTAAAAATATACATACAATTTGCAATAGTATCCCAAAAAAGCAAACACCAAAGAAAATAATTTTAGTATGTATAATACCTGTACCATAAATCTATAAAACATTATTGAGAGAAATTAAATAAGGCTATAGAAACTATAGATGAAAGGATTTACCATTTTTATGAACAGAATACAATGTTGAAAACATAGCATTTCTCCCCAAAATGATATATAGATTCAATGCATTCCCAATCAAAATTCTACCAGATATTTTTAAATGTGGAAATCAGCAAGATAATTTTAAATGCAAAAGGATAAGAATAGCCAAGATCATCTTGAAAAAGAACAAAATCAAAGGCTATACATTACTAGAAATCAAGACTTAGTACAAAGTATAGTAATTCAGACAGTATAATGCATAAGAAAACTAAAGGAGAATCAAGACAGATCTACACATATACATAGTCAGCTGATTTATGACAAAGGTGACACTGCACTGCAATATTGAAAGAACTGTCTTTTCAATAAATGGTGTTAGGCCAACCAAATATATATAAGGAAAAAATTATAAGTGATTCCTACTCTACTGGATGCACAATTCAGGTGGTTCATAGATCTAAAAATAAAAGGTTAAAAAATAATCTTCCCTCCAAAATAGGAGTATATTGTCACACTTTGGGGGTAGGTAAAGATAACAAGAAACAAAATGCACTAACCATAAAGGAAACGACCACATTAAAATTAAGAAATTATGTTCATCCAAAGACACCATTAAGAAAGTGAAAAAGGCAAACTATAAACTGGAAAAAGTTGTTTGTAAAGAATTGATCTCACAAAGGACATATGTAGACTATACCAAATACTACAAAACCATAAAAAAAAGACAAACCATCCAAAGGAAAAATGGGCAACAGATACTTCACAATAGCCAATAAACACAGGAAAAGTGCCCAAACTTTGTTAGTTTCCAAAGGAGTGTAAATTAAAATTACAATGAAATATCACTACATACCCACCAAAATGGCTGATATTAAATAGAATGATACCATCAAACCCTGGTGAGGATATGAAGCAACATCAGACATTGCTGGTGCAAGCATGAAATGGCACAACCACTTCAGAAAATTGTTTTGTCACATCTACCCCAGCTGAACATACCTTGTTTCCATTCCCAGGTATATACTTAACCCAGCATATCCATTCCCAGGTATTTATTTAACCCCAGGTAGAAAAGTATACTTATTTGCCCAAAACACATACAAGATGAATAGAAGCCAAAAATTGGAAGCAACTCTTGTCCATCAAAAGTAGGGATAAATGAACTTTGGTATATTCATGTGATGAAATACTCTACAGCAATGAAAATAAGTGAACTGCAATTACACCACCACTGTGCCATAGCATGGGTACAACAAAACATATACCATACGTAACTACTTATATAAAAGTCAACAACATAAAATTAATTGGAGGTAATAGGAATCAAGATAGTGATTTCTTTTGGCGGGTAGTAACAAGATGGGACAAAGGTGAATTTCTCATATGGTAATAATGTTCTTTTCCTTGAAATCGTTGAAGATTACATGGATGTGCTCACTTTGTTCAAATATTCAATAATTTGTACACTTACAGTTGTGCATTTTAATATGTTTCTTGCTTCAATGAATATTTAAAAATTACATGGTAATGAAAATAAGCTTCAGAAGAAAAGTTTCAGCTTTGTCTTTTCATGTTCATTACTGACTTGCTATACCAATATTGTTCCATAGCTTTGGGTTTATAATATTGACATCCTGGAGACTTGGGTCTTCAATTTCACTAATGGCAAAGGGAAGTTAAGAAATTCAGCTTATAAATACTTCTACAATAACAACTCCAAATGAAAGTCACTAAAAAGCACAACAGAATGTTTATGTCTTAGATTTTTATGTGCTTGCGCTTTTTTCCCCTAAAATCTCAAAAGTTATTATGTTGAGAAGTAATTATCATTTTGTGTCCTAGCTACATACTTATGAAGTGAGCAGGGGGTGATATTACCACCCCATCTCACAGGTGAGGCAGAATGAACCAAAAACACAGCCAAACCCATTTGGATTTTTCCTAAAAGAGGGGGATTGATTGATTCAGTACTTGTTTTGAGACCTGCCAACTCAAACATCGAATTTCTCCTTTGACCTAACCTACCAAACACAGACTCTAGTCATTTTCAGAGACTAGTTTTCAGCCTCTCCTTCAATGGAAAAGCCCATGAATATTTGTTCCAGACAAAACGCTTTGGATAGCTGTCCACATTTCTCTTCAGAACTATTTTTTCAAGGCTCCTTTAATTACATCAGAGAGTCTGACTGATGTGCTAATCAGCGTTCAACACCTTAGGTTGCTTTACTCTCTCCCACCAGAAGGGCAGCTAAGTTTCCTTTAAAGAGAGAGGATGTAACCCCTGGCCCAGAATTCTGACAGCTGCATCAGTGGGAGAGAGAGGTAGACTGCTTCTTGTTCTTAAAGGAACTGAAGAATTATTATATCCATATTGAACCATCCATGCAGTGTGTGTATTTGAAAGTATTATCAATGCCTCAAAATATCGGGTGGGTGTCCTGATGATAGTACATCTCATCCTGCTCAGAATAAGAGTTGAGACATTTCTGGAACGACTGATAGGACCAATCTGCCTTACCTCACTAAGATCACTTTAGTCTATTTGATTGCTTCAGGTTACTTTAGGAATTGACATCTCTAGCGTGTAGTTAGGGTTAGGAGTGATCTACATGATTCTAGCTTCCAAAAATCTCTAGCTAGTCCCAAAAGAGTTTATAATGCCTTGACCTCCAGAAGGGGGCTCTCATTTGGTCTACAGACCAAATCATTAAAACGATCATTCATTGCCCCCAATTATAGACACAAAACCCTGAATGGAAATGTAATTTAGTTCAAGATCATAGCTGTCATGAAATCTAGGTTGGAAAATTTAAGCAAATTCACTTCTCCTAATTTCTAGTCCATTTCGTTCTTCCAGGTATTTTCTAAATTGTAAGATATTAGCAAAGAACATCAGTAGTGAGACATGAATTATGAGAGCATGCAAGCTCAGGGCTTGTGAACTTCTACCACCTGGTCTTCTTGGTTCCAGTTTCCCATGTGTAACTCTCTGCTGTCCATGGTATATGTTCCCTAAGCAAACCTCTTTAAACCTCATGTGATTATATTCTTGGAAAAGCAATATCTTCTGTCATACTTTGAGAATCAGGTCCAAAATTCAGTTGAAGACGATGAACTGATTTCTGTCCTCCTTTGACTTTTGCCTATCATTGTTATCCCTATTTCTCGCATCTAGTTTTAGACCTATCAGCTATTCCACTCAACTGAAGGAAAATCTTTTTATGTACACACACACACACACACACACACACACACACTCAGAATTTTCCAGGATATAACTAGTTGGTTATAAGGAAATATTAAAAGAGATTAAATTTAACTATATATTCAGAACTATCCTTTGGAAATATTAGCATTCCACACAGGCCTATTATTTTAAGATGAGGACTAAAATGCTCATGAGAAGTCTTACCTAAAATTGGAATGGAACATCAAATTATTCTGCTCTTGGTTATCATGAGAGTTCAATTTTGTGAAAATGATTAGATTCTGGATTTGCCACTATAAAGAGAAAGGACTAGGACTAAGAATGAAGAAATCTTCCAGGTTTCAAGTTCTTATACTTTCAGTCTTTACTCATAAAAACTATTGCTGCAAATAATATTCATGAGCAACCAAACAGCATTATAGTCTTTCATCTCAGAATCGTTTTTACAACATCTCATTAGTGATAGAAACAGCTTTACATAGCAAAATATTTTTTGAAGAGATATTATAACTGACATGAAGAATAAACTATTTATTAGTATTTTGATCCTGAATTTTTTTCATTTGAAAAGTTATTTCAAAGTCATTCAAGACCGATATAAAGGAATAGGAATAAATTGATTTTTGACACCCAAATTCCTTGTTGGTTTTCAAATGACTTCTCACTTACCTAGATATTGTGTGTTTCCTCATACTGTGGACCTTGAATACTGATTTTCATTTAAAAATGTTAAAGGGATAACATTCTGAATTATAAATAACATAAACTCTGTGGGTATTTGAAATTGAAGAGAGTTGAGAAGTGTTGCTTTTAGAAAGAGCAAAGAGGACAAGTGAACAATTTAAAAATGGAATGAATGGAATTTTAAAATGCAAATGAGTGAATCATATTTTCCACAGAAGCCAGATGTCCACTTGCTTCTATGTTACAAATCAGGATAAAGGCTTATTTGTAAGACAAGGTTTACACCATAAAAACAAAATGATGTTTTTAGAAAAACAGTCTATTGATCCATCTGGTTTCAATGTCTATGTAAGAAAAGAAGAAAAAAAAGATGGCATTTTGGTTAACTTCACCTCAATTATCAAGATCAGAGCTGTTAATCTTCCTTCAAAAGGTCAATGAATATGCACTAAGTTGTACGCAAAATTTTCTTGAATGTGCTTCATAAGCATTTTCTGTGAATAGGAGCCACACTTTTAAAAAGGGTTGAATTTCCAAAAAGGTTAAGAAGCACTGCTCTTCTAGCCCAAACATCTACATTTTAAAACCATATTGCTTGCAACTTCTTTTAGATAATTAACAAAAGATTCAAGTATGACGTGTTAAGAAAGTCAAAATCCTGCAAATAAAATTTTTGCTTGAAGTAGTCCAATTTGGTAAGTGCATTAGAAATTAACATCCTTGAGAAATGGGATGGAGTAGAAATGACAAAAGCACTTAATCATAAATTATTACTGTAAATATAATCATTTATCCTCAGAAATGATAATATTAAAAGTCATGGGGCCTCCCTGGTGGCACAGTGGTTGAGCGTCCGCCTGCCGATGCAGGGGACACGGGTTCGTGCCCCAGTCCGGGAAGATCCGACGTGCCGCGGAGCGGCTGGGCCCGTAAGCCATGGCCGCTGAGCCTGCGCGTCCGGAGCCTGTGCTCCGCAACGGGAGAGGCCACAACGGTGAGAGGCCCGCGTACCAGAAAAAAAAAAAAAAAAAGTCACACACGCCAGGCAAAAGAAATGTTAAAATTATATTAATACTTTAAATATTTTTGCATTTATTTGGCTGAGGGCTTGGGTATTTGTAGTAACATGATCAGTTGTCCATATTTGATCCAGTTCACCAAGAAAATAAACAAACTGAGAATTGAGAAATTTACTGTTAACTATACAAAAACCATGTTGAGTCACTGAATTTAACAGTATCATATCACTTGAAAATTTGTGAATGGGAGGGACATAAGAAGAACAGAAATGTATGCATCCCACGGTCCTTAAAATCATCCAAAGTTGGCCAAAGTAAGTACTACAGATCCCATTCCTTGTCTTTTTTTTTTTTTTTTTTTTGGCGGTACGCGGGCCTCTCACTGCTGTGGCCTCTCCCGTTGCGGAGCACAGGCTCCGGACGCGCAGGCTCAGCGGCCACGGCTCACGGGCCCAGCCGCTCCGCGGCACGTGGGATCCTCCTGGACCGGGGCACGAACCCGCGTCCCCTGCATCGGCAGACGGACCCCCAACCACTGCGCCACCAGGGAAGCCCCCATTCCTTGTATTTTTATTTGAATGTTCTATTAGAAATTTCTACTTCAAATACCATCACCTTTATTTCATTTCTCTGTTTTTTAAAAGGTCTACATGGAACAGAGGGAATGGAGAATTATCAATTACCAAGAAAATGTAGGTTGAAGACAGCCAACACATTTCTCAGTAAGGCTCCTTCATACCCGGACCCATATAATCCACCAGGGACTGTTACCTGATCAAAATTAAGCCTATTTTCCAATTCCTTTCACTAAATTTAGTTCAACCTTTTCCTTTATATGCACAGAACTTGTCTAACAAAATAAAAATTTTAAACAGGGGCAGGGGGAGGTTAGATAACACAACATGAATAATGTGCTATTTCTAAGGTTTTTGTTGTTTTTTTTTTGTGGGGGAGAAATGTTAGACCAATTCTTTTTTACCTTCTGTACTTAACAAATTATCAGAATCAGAGAAATATAATGCATTTAATACACGGCCATTCAGGGTAACATTTAATTTCTAAGGTTTCAAGGTAGTGATAGAAGCTACTTAAAAGAAGAAACCTGCATTTGACCTAATCTTTCACAGTAACTAGGGCAGGCATTTTAAACAGGGAACAGAAGCTTGGTAAATGTTTCTCTCAGTAGGGTTGTAATATTTACTCACACAATAAACAAGAACTAACATTAATTCTCTATTAGCCTTTGTCGGTAAGGAGACAATCTTATTTGGTCTGGAAATAAACTTGAAATCATTTCTTGATCCTATTATTTTCTGAAAATCACCAAGCCATGTCATATGACTTGGACTCTTAAGGCAGGAAATCATCTAAGGCCTTGCTTCTTAACAGTGCCGTCTACAGACCAAGCGGTGAGTTTGTTCAAAATGCAAATTCTCCCGCCCACCCCAGGCCTACTAAATCAGTATCTTCAATTTAACAAGATCCCCAGGTAATTCATATGCAGATTAAATTTGAGAAGCACTGGTCTACATTAGTTGTTCTCAAAGTGTGATCCTCAACCAGTAGCATCAGCGTCATCTGTGGGTTTGTAAAAAATGAAAATTCATCAGCCCAGCCCCAGGCCTACTACAGTTTTTAAACTAGTTCTCCAGGTTGTTCTTATGCGCATTATACTTTGAGAATCACTGGCCTAGCTCATTACATTCTGATTTTGTTTCAAATACTTTCTATGTACCAACCTCTCCTGCTACCTGTTCCTTGTTCACACCTGCTAAAAAGAGAATCCTTCTGACACACTGTATAATGGAAAGTAAAAGAAAAAAAAAAAAGTCTGTATATTTAGCTGTTCTTGGAAAGCCCTAGAATCCTCTCAAATATTTAAAACAATTTGAGTGTAGGTTTCCCTGTTTGGGTTTGTTACACCAACATCACTCTTGTTATCTCAAAAGATATCATAAAATTCTCATAATAACCTTTATTCATGTTTACTTTTTCATATGTACACACACACACCACTCAAAAAATAGAGGTAATGAATGGGTAGAAAGTAGTCATGAAATTAATCACACATTTATATTTAGTAGTTACTGTTTTCTCCTTTCCTTCCTATGTAATAGAAGAGAAGACAAGAAAGAAAACCTAGTATCAAAACAAATTGGTGGTAGCAGGACTTCACAATAGTGTATAGTTTTAAAGCCAAGAAAAAAAGAATGCTTTAAAGCCAAGGGTCTCCTGAACAGCACAAATTAACTCGGCCCTCCTGTGCAATCTTTGGTCTATCAGCAAGAAGTTCTATTTTCACCATCAATCTAGTTCAGTGTTCTCCTCTAAGTAGTTTTCTTCTCTCTCTGAGGCAAAGTTAGGAGTGCCTCCTCTGACTTCCCAAAGGAGCACTGCCATGCATTTATCATATCCCTTGTTATACTGTGCTGTTAATTTTGGTTTATTGCTTCATCCTTCAGACTACGAGTACTGTGAAGGTTTGGAACTTTGTCTTAGTGGTCTCTGAATAACTGATAGCAAGTATGGTCATGCCCCTTAGTCAATACTCAGTAAATATCTTTGAATGAACAAATGAGTATATGAAACTATTGTGGTAAATATATTCTTTATAGCATAAGAGCTCAGACAACAATAGAAACTTCAGGTATCAGAAATAATCTAAAATAATCATGCATTCCTTCCTATACTACCAGTGTTTGAATCTTGTTTGCTCTGTACCCGTGTAAGCCCTGAACAGTGAAATGACTTGCTCAAATTTATATGGCATCATACTGAAAAACCAGAGAAATATCGTCTTGGTTTTTCCATTGTCCAACATTGCCACTTGAAAGACCATGAATGAACCTTCCAATTATGTGCTTTTGCACTTAAATAATTATGAAAATTACGTTACATTTCAACTGAACCATTGCCTTAGTTTTAGGAAAAAAAATGATTTTCATTCTGTGCCATCATTTTTAAGCTTAGAAGTTCCTACTATTTGATACAGATTTTCTCCTATCTGTCTTAGGGTATCTACAAAATTTTTCCAGATCTCATTTCATCTTAAAAGATGTCTTTCTTTTTCAGTACCTGTGCTTGAACCAGCTTAATGTTAAAGAAGTTGTGCACACACACACGAAGGAGAGAGCAGACAACTTAACATTGCTTGGGAAGATTTCCTTTCCATGTTTTCATCCCAAACAAGAACATATAATGTTGGGTGACCTTCTGCTCCAGACTACTCAGGCTATTGTACACTGGCTTCCTTTTCTTAGATGTAGCAAAGAATTCAGGCCTCAAATCTTTGAAGTGGAGCATCAGAAATTTACCATTTTGAAAATCCCAAAGATCTCTGGAGCCAGAGAATCACATCGTTAACAGTACCATGCTTTCACCCCCAAATTACCTTCCTCCACACTTCAGCTTTCCAAATAGATTTTAGTTGTAGAAGGCTATTCAAGTGTCATATTTGAAGAAAGGTAGATAAATAGAGATATAGGAAAAAATGCGGTCACAATAAAGAAAAGAATGTATATATGAACTGGTCCTTAAGAATATAATTATTCATTAATTTGACTGTACATTTATTTGGTTTCTTAGTGAGAACTTTGTACAATTCTCTTGTATAGGTGATAAAATCAGCTCGTGAAACACCATTCTTGGGAATGGGAAAATGTTGCAGAGCAAATATATTCAAAATGTGCTCATGGAGCTAAAAGAAATGCAGTGTGTGTGTGTGTGTGTGTGTGTGTGTGTGTGTGTGCGCTCACGTGCACTGCAAACTAAATATGTGATTCTGAGATCTTGCAAGGGAAAATATATTATTTCTGTATGTCTTCCCCAACTGCATATACTACAAAATGACTGCATAGATGTCATGTCAAAGTCATAATAATTTCTTAACCATGTGGAGGGAGAGAAAAAAAGTGGATATTGAAAGATGTCATAAACGTCAGTGCTAGAAAACATTGATTTATAGTAAATTCCCAGCAAAACAAGTCTGAAATAAACAGAGATTAATTTTAGAATTTAATTAGTTAAAATATCTAATTCATTCAGATCATGGCAAAGATAATTCCTAAAATAAGAGATCTAGAATATATAATCCTGTAAATCTTTGATTCCATGATATGTGTTAAGATTATTCAGTTTCTTGCTCAAAATGAAACAATGGCACTATAACAGAGGAAAACAAGTTTCTGTAACATTGTGAATGACACTGCCACTGCCATATCTAACTTTTTTTTTGCTGTAAATACAGATATTAACTTATTCTTGCTGGTTATAAAAATACTGTAAGAAGAAAAAATTGAAAACACCCAGTAGATAACTAAAGAGCTTTATGTGCTAAATTCAATTCGGGTTTAATTTGTGAACAGAAATCTTTTAATGTGTATTTGGTTAAGGATATGTGATCTGGTCACAAACAATGAATGGCCTGGGAGGTAAGAAACAGCTGTGAGCCTTAGAATAAAACGTAGAGAATTTTAAGGTCTTAAATTTATCACTGTTTATGATTTTATACTACTACTATAATCTACTTTAATAACAGCACATGATTTTCATTATTTTGTGAATTCTCAAACCCCTCCTCCAAAAAAATCAGATTTCAGAAGTTCTCACACAGTCAAAACCCTCCAACATGAAATTTATAATCAAAGACTAAGCTCAGAAACACATTTAAATTCAGTTCAAGTAAAATATCTCAAATGTTCTCACCTATCGAATCACCCTATGTATTCATCCCTATGTATTACTTCTGCCATAAAAATTATCAGTGCGCTTTCAGAAAGGTTTTTACTTTTACAAAATTATTGAGATGTCTATCTGAAAATCAATGGTAGGTTTGGTGACATAATTATTCTAATTCTCAAAAGCCAGGCATTCATAAATGTGGAGCTATGTCTTTTCCTGATGGTAAAGTTCAGGATCTGATAATTGGTACAATCAGAGAGAAATGGTTTCAAAGCTGCTGCAGCAGTATGCTTACCTAAATTGAAGCACAAGCTAGGTCCATGGCGAGAAGCACTCATTTACATGTAAAAACTGAGAAATTATATTGCCCAGTAATCAACCTGCCTAGGCAGTTGTTAATAGATGTGTCTCTGCTCCATGCACTAAAAAGCAGAGCCAGGTAGGGTCTTACTTCTTCACCCTCCAAAGGATAAGTTACAAAACAAATCACAGAGAAGGGACTCAGAAAAACACAGGAGCCGTATCTTCAGCCCTGATAAGCTTATTATATGGTTGTGCAGTTATAAGAATTATATCAGGAAAGCCGTAACCTAAATAGACACTTCATTTCGGGGTAAAGAAATATACAGCCTATAATAAAAATACTTTTAAAGCTAATGTTAGTTTTCTGACTTCAAAGTTCATGAAAGAGGTTACAAATAACATGCACTTTTTTAACATGCACATTCTATGGCTCTTAAAAATATTATATAGAGTGTACAGTGTATTTATTTAGTTATTGCTTACAGCAGGATAAATACTGTCTTTTTTTCTATATTTCTACTACTTACAACAAGAACCCTATGTAACCCCCCTTCACTATATTTGTTTTATTAAAGATTTTGGAAGGATATCATAGTTATATTTACATATGTACAATTTGAGGTGCATGGGAAAAAGCAAGTAATCAAGAGCTTCAATTTGGTGTCTTAAGAATTGTCCTCTATTCTTATTATCCTGCGATTGTGTTCAGAGCTTGAGAGTTTAAAAGGGGAAAAAAAAAAACAACTCATACTAACGATCACCATTTTTCCTGTAATCAAGTTCATACTTCTTTTCATATTCTTTCACTGGATTGCTTTTCTCTGTTTATTGTTGTTGCTAAACAAGGTGAGAGTTTAGGCGACATTTTTCAATGATGATTTCTTTTGCAATAACAAAATCTTAAATGCAGTCTCCCTTTTCCTCCTGCTATGTGCCATCAAATTCATCTTTGTATGAGAGGCACAAACTAAAATGAGTAAATTGCCCTTAGTAGGTAGTACTCTTTTTCAGACACTAGGAAGTAAATTGTCAAAGAGTTACACAGGGTTTTAGCTGCGTGGTTCCCATTGACGTTAATGGGAGTTGCAAAGAAAACACCCCACGCAAAGCTTAGAAAAGTAGGGGTTAGTTTTCTTTATGGTCTCCACTGTATTTTGTACCCTCCAGCCTCGAACATTCTCTCTTCACATGCCTCTCTGTTCTCCCTTATCTTTGTACCTTACCCCTAAAAGGATATAAATCTTGGGCCTTTTCATTTAACCATGGGCAAACGCAGCTAGTCAACATACTCCACCCCTAACACCATTTCCAAGTCTCACAATTAAACATCTCTTTCTTCAACCTCCACAACCACAAACCATCCTTTACTATCCAGTTTATGTGGATAGCTAGAGGAAATATATGTTTAAGGAATATTGCTATAATATTAGCTGGATAGTTTTGAAACTTGTACTGTATTTCAAATGATATCAAAATTGCCTAAATAATATTCTCTCCTACTTCTTAAAAATGACTGTTAGTGTTATCACTTTCACTATTATTTAACTTTTAGTAGTTTTAGTATTTCCTGGTTCCCATAGAGCACAAATGTACAAGCCACTGGGAAATTCACCAGGCATTGCAAGGCAGTTATCATAGCCACTTAAGCAGCAGTTAAGTGTTTCACAGGACAACTAGTGAACAACATAATAGATACCATGATGTTAGATCCTGGCAGAATGGGTACAAGTTTCCATCATGTCTAGGGAATGAAGGACACCCTTGTCTGTGTAATGGAGACAGCAATACCACAATTGCCTGATGTCACTCTTATATAATACATCACAACACATACACACACACACACCCTATGGGACTGTTCTAATTCTCTAGTAAGTTTTGATTGTGGAGAGAGCCAAACTAGGCTAGCTTTGAGCTAGATTTTTATGAGTGTTTGGTTCTGTATAGAATGCACAAAAGGCCCAATCTTCGTGCCTACCACTTTTTTTCATTACTGTGGCATTAATTACAAAGCAAGATGCCAAGTAATTGGCAAGGGGAACACTACTTGCTTATTTATCAGATACCTTTATCCTATGCCCCTGGCTTCTCTCCTTTACTGCACTTTTATAATAGATTACCAGGGTAGCAATGTAAAGAGTAAAGGGTCTTTCCTTTGCACATTTATAACCCAACTTACCTTGAATTCTTTGTCCTATTTCAAATCATACCAGCAAGAAAGGATTTGCATTCAGCGACATATTAATCAACACGCCATATACAAACACATAAAGGCTAAAAGCAAAGAGTATGTTCTGCTAAAAGCAAATGGTTTACTACCAAAAATCTTGCCAGTTCATTCTTGCACCTATGGACTCATTATTTCTATGAAACACTGTGGGAGTATGCCATAAAATACCAGACCAATCAAGCAAACATCCTGAAATCTTCTCACTACACAGGGTACCTCAAAAACATACCAGAACATACTTTTCCCAATTTGTTGTCTTACTTGCCCCCAGTTATTATCAATTACTACTGTTCTATCTCTATGTTGATCATGACAAAAGATATGTTTTTCATAAAATAACACATTAGGACATAATAACGAGAACCTTGGTTCCCATCTTCCCTGTTGCCGAATAGCACGTCTCGTGCTGTACAGGCACAGTTGGCTGTCCAAGGACCCTGATGCCAAATTGCGGAGGATATTCTTGTCGCAGTGACAAATTGCTTGCTGGTGGGCTGTGCGGAGTGTTGTTCTGGCAGCATCAGAGTTGTCTACGTGTCTGTCACTTGGTTAGGCTGCTTCAATGCTAGGTGATTTCACCCCCACCGACACCCCCTTTCCACTTCCCTCAATGCATTTTTCAGACTTACCTTTGCTTCCCAGTGAATGGGGGCTTTAACATTTACTTGACAATGAGCCTATGGAAATGCCTCCGGAGCTCTCCGTACAGGTATCTGAGGGTGAGAGAAGGATTTTTTTTTTCACAGTGCCATACTTGTTTTCCATACAAACCTACAGGCTGCCATTACAGCCACCCACATCCCGGTTGGCAACGCACTTAGGCAGCGAGAGCCTTAATGAATCCAGACAAAACTGCACAGCATTCCTGACACACAGGAAAATCATGCATTTTAATGGTATTGCAGGGTAATTTATTTCTTTAGTCTATGAAATGTTGACGGTCAATGTTATTTGATAACATTTCAGCAAAGAGATTATTCTGCTTTTGATCTGATGCTTATTTTTAAAAATCTTTTTAGATTTCTTTTATAAGTTTCTAATATTAAGTCTATTTCTTCAGTGAGGATCTGCTTTAAAAAAAAAAAAGGCAGCAATGTAAACGAGTAGACAATATTCAGTAAACAAATTAGCTTGTAAACATACTGCAGGAAATCCCAACAGTGTCTGTTGACTACCTATGAAGGTATATAATTTAATGCCTCCAGATAATGTGTGGGTAAAGTCTAACCAGCTGACATTTTGAGATAAATAATAAATAATACTCCTATTTCATTACTGAGTTTATAATTAACTATAAACGTAAAGGTATCTTAAAAACTATAACTACTGGAGATACAGTACTTAAGATTGTTTTGTGAAACTGAAAAGGATAATGTGATGAATACAAAAGATGTAGGAGGCCTTTTTTTATTCTATGGAATGACAGATTTTTTTTTCCATGAAACATATTCTGCAGCACTGGTGTATTATTTAAGACTCAAGGATGTGTAAAAGAAGCTAATGGGTTTTTCACAAAGGATAATATACAATGGAATAATTCTAAAAGGAAATGATCAGGCTTTTAATCTTGTGGGGGAAAAAATGTTTGTTTTTGCTCCTCTCATATATGAATGTATGTTAGTTTTATTGTTAAACTATAGCCTTGAATTTAGTAGACTATAACATTCTTCTAAATATGTTAATGTAAAGATATTAGATCAGATTTGTTTTCAAAGAAATAGATGGATGGATGGATAGATGGATATTCACTTACACGAATTAGAAGTAGTAATAATAAAGCTGTAAGTAGCAGAACTTGGAGAAAGACTAAAAGATCCTTTAACAGTTTCTACTCTCAAGACACATAGGTAAAGATTTCAGCCCAAAGTGAGGTTTAGTTTGTTTCATGAGTGCTGATAGGACTTAAGTCAGCCCTCTGGACTACATGGGTATTTCCAAACTAAACTTATCAAATTATCTTTCCCAGACACTTTTGTGTTTTGTTTTATTCTCCAAAACCTGGCAGCACAAATGTTCTAGCTTTCATCACTTAGGAGCATCCTGTGTGAGGCTATTGATCCTAAAATGGCAAGGGTTTTTCTAAGAAGGCTGTTTGTTGGTTCTGCACTGTTGTCACTGAAGTGGTTAAAGCTTTGTTTGTTTGTTTTGTTCTGAATGGCTCTTAATGGATTAAGCTTTAGGCTTTCACCAAAGCAGGAACTGATTGTAAAAGTAGCAAGAAATAAACTAACCACAGGGTGCGTGCGTGTGTATGTGTATGTGCTGCCAGAGCAGAGCAGATTATGCTCTTTAAATTCTAAA
Organism: Monodon monoceros; assembly: GCF_005190385.1. NCBI lineage: Eukaryota > Metazoa > Chordata > Mammalia > Artiodactyla > Monodontidae > Monodon > Monodon monoceros. Next base: position 105,859,441 of record NW_021703778.1, read on the forward strand.
ACTAAGCTAGTATAAATATACGTGAAATATTTCTCACTATATATCTTTAATAAATCTATCCACTGTAAATTGCCATAAATTATGTTAACCGATACCTACAATAGCTTAACTCTATTTAATCAAGAATAATTGAATTAAACTATATAATGACCCACAGCTATTGAGATGGATAATATTAATTACAGTTGCAGGATCACATTTTACTATGAAATTAACATGCCATTGTGTTTTGATCCTAGAACTGCTTTTCATAATTTTACCAATAATATTCAAAATGGTGATTCCAAGTTACATAAACCTTTAAAACTACCACTGGGACTTTCAGTATTACATGCACTTGTCTTCATAATATTATGCTGTGGTTCTGGACTCATATAATTAGGTTTTGGTTTGAGTGTGATATTAAGTAGAGGATTAATAACCTGACAAGTAAAGAACCACCCATGTTTGGAGAAACAGATAGAAATGCATGAACTTCTAAGACTCTTTTCTACAGTGCCAGCTCCTCTCTAAGAGAAGGTCCTTATTCAAGGTCTCATTACCAATGCAGGGTGATTCCAGGTGCTGAATACTCAACTCAAAAAATGACATTACGTTGTACAACTCTATTAACAGATGCAACGAACAAAACACTACAGACTGTGTTCAAGTCATCCTACAGCTCTCCAGGAATGGCATACGGGGCTTCTCTTGAGCACCCCCTAGCCACTAGTAATAGAAGATTGATTCCCTCTGGCGGAGCTCTTGGATTTGCTGAAGAATTGATACTTTTTCCCAATAGGCAAATCATGAAAGTCTAGAAGAAATGGACTAAAATAAAATGGCCTCTACCTCAACTTCAAATAACCCAAGATTCATTGGTCAAAGTCTACAGATAGTCCTTCGGCAAATCTTCAACACGACTGTTCCAGAGAATTATAATACCGCATCTGGGCCTATCTGAATGTCATACTTGGAATACTGCATTTTGGAAGTATACCATATTAGAATTAGGATACTTTGAACATGGAATTAAAAGCCCTCAATTATACTTCTGGATTCTCTTGGACATGGATATTGTATTTCATACTTGTCCACATAAGTGCAGATGAACTGTTTGTTTTACTTCTTAGAATATAAGCTCAATTCACTAAATCTCATATATTTATGAGGTCCTTTAACAGAAAAAAAAATCCTTCTCTTTCTCACAGATATCGTGCACAAAAGATCTGAAACCTTCAAGGAAGTTTCTAATTTGTCTCCCACTTGTAATAAATGCAATCAATTGAACTGAAAGGGGGACTATATTAAAGGAAATGCATAGGCTTCAAAGTGAGAGTGCATTTATTGTATGGAGAGAATGATCGATTCTGCTATAATGCCCTCGCAGTCTTTGTAATTTTCAAAATTCCATTCAAAGTGCTGATATTCTGATGACAGAACTAACCTGCCACTATAACTCCAGAGCCTAGCATTAAGAGAAGGGATTTCAATGAGTGCAATAAGAAAGAAGGCAATTTTTCCCCTTGGCATGTAATATTCTAAAATTAAGGTGGGGAAAGGGTTACAAAACCTAGATGAATACTCTTAGTGACCGACTAATATGCTAATTGTGTGACACCCAAAAAGCCAAATGTAGTTAATATTTATGTAAGAAAAGATGATACATTTATAAAAAGCAAGGCCACCGTGTCATAATCCTTTCCTGAGGCTTTGTACCAAAATAATAAGGGCAGGGGGTTATAAAGGAGAAGGGTATTTCACCCTCTTTCTTTCCTTTTTAAAATTTGGTATGCCTCTAATTGACCTAATGCACATTTTTCATAATGCCTTGTAAAAAGCAGAACAAACAAGCTGTGTATACAGAGGCTCCAGGGGCCCTTTTGGTTGTGCCTATTTTTCTTACCTAATTTTCCAATATTCCCTCATTTCACTTTGTCCATTACTGTTTCATCTTCCCTACTCATACCACCCTGGTCCACATTCTCTTGCATGAACCCTCAAGTCTCCTAGTCTTCTCTTGTCACTCCTTTGCCATAAAGAGAGAACGAGGGGCACTGGGGCATGACATGGCCCATGACACACCCCTAATCTTCTTCCCCCTGTTTACACCACCACCTGCAAATGAGGAGGAAACTTTCCAGAGTTTGAATGAAAGCCTTTGGCCTCTGCTATAGACAGGGATGCACAATACGGAAACAGTGTTTGTTAACCAGGCTGAACCATTAAAAAGATCACACACGACAGGGTAGCTTTAGAAACTCTGAGGAATTTAGGCCATACCAAGTTAACTAAATGGGAAGCCAATAAATCAGGTGAACTTTCCTGACCACCTGCCCCCGCCAACATCCAAAAGCCCAACATTATATAGGATCTTTAAGAACTGGGCCATGAAGAGTTTTTTTTTTTTTAGTTTCATGAGGATGAAAGAGTACTTGGCACATTCGCAATACTCCATCTGAGAGCAGAAACATGTTTGCATTTTGGAAAGAAAGCACAAAAACATCCAGGATTGATTGTTGATAAATTGATTTCAATAGTGTTTGGGTTTTAAATATTACATTAGAAAGATGAAGCACAATTTTGATGTATTAAAAAAAATGATTCTCCAGGTTTTCATTGCATTCTTACTCCAGATAGAAAGAGGAACACAATTGGAAACATGGAAGAATTAGGTTAAACACAAAGTATGTTCCAAATCTAATATACTGAGGGTTCCTCTTTACACAGTATAGCTCTTACAGAAGAGCTTGGGTAAAGGTGAAAGGTTTATAAAATGTATCTGATTCAGGGATCATAAAAATAAGGTGCCTGTGTAAGTAGCTTTAAAAAATACCCTTTGCAGTAAGAACCTTCCTTTCACTAATGGAAACTATGAAATACTGTGGGGAAGGAATTTCAAAGGAGATATTTATTTGTGTGTTTACTGCAGGCTTTGCCTTCTCATTTTATCCTCAACATTTTGAATAAAAATGCTTACCTCCCTCCCTGGGGTTCTAAGGGCTTGCCCCTTTATATCTATGTATATTTAGAATATTTGAAGTACTAGAAATATATTAGCATTTCCAAATATCTCAGCAGTAAGACTACTTCTTTGTATTTGTCAGTGTATGTGTGTGGATATACCACTTACTTAATGATTACAATCTACCATTATGTTTAATCAAGAGTACATTTTTCATGTATTAACTTTAATAGAAGGTACCTTTTTATTATAATAATCCAGGATAGATAGGTAGACAAAAGAGAGATCATCTAAATGGATATAGATCTAAACATAGATACAGATATATTGATTGAAATTTAGTAGAAGTCAAGGGCATCAATTTTGGCATGAAATTATTTTCTGCCCTTAGGTGAATGTTTCCAGGCCTTATTTCCCTTTAGATAAACTTCATGTAATGATTGTCATCTATTTTTTTAAGTAATTATGAACCACAGATATCATGGTTCTTCATGGTTGAAAAGGGACTTAAAACACCAACTTTCAGCATAAATGGATAGCCAAAATTTCCTCAAGAAGCAGGAAATTGTCAAGAGACAGGAAATAAACATGCAGTGGCAGTCCAGACCCTGGGTTCTGAATTCCTTCAGAAGAAATTTTCAATCTCACTTGTATCTCTTTTGAGTACTTCCCTATTTCTGCCCTAGTTCCAGTGGTACCAGAGCATTGCTCAGCACCATAGATGCTCAGCAATATGGGTGCTGACTGACTCCCTGTTCTTAAAGGGGAAATCATTTTTAGCCTAGGTTATTATTTTTTCCTTGAAGAGCCACAATCTCTAACTGTCATTTTGGGAGACTCCAATTCATTCTGAAGTATAACATACACACACATACGCAAATCATTTAAGCTCTAACTTCAAAAATAAATGCTGAGCCATCTCTCAATACCGCCCACCTACCCTACCCCATATACACTGCCCTCCTACTTTTTTCCAGAAGGACTGTGAGTGATGGAAAGAATAAGGAAAACATATTTTGAAATCAAACAAAAAAATGTATTACGGCCCCTTAAAATAAATCACTGTCATAGATGGCAATGAGACTAATGCAAATGAATGATGGCCGTGGTCAGAGGATTTCTTTCTGCTAGATAGTTTCGCACACACAAAACATCAACTGGAGTTGGAGCGTGGAGAGATTAGCAGAGCACCATATTTGAAGCATCTACTGTGTGTCAGGCCCCAGACGTAAATTAATCAGGATAGAAAGTTGTACAAAGTCTGAGAGAAGTAGATTTTTTTGGTCTACATGTTCTATATAAGTTGCTTTAATCCATTTAAAGTTAAGACATCTCCAATAATAGGATGTTAGGCATTTTGTACTATTTGACTTTGATAATGTACTTAGAAAAGAATGCCTGGCACACAGGAGAAACTTAAATATTTGCTGAATGAGTGAATGGTTATAAGTACTTTTCAAAGGCGAAATAAATCCTCTGCCACTTCTAATGTATTTGGAAAGACATCAATAAATGGCTATTGTAAGGAAGACTGCAGATGCTAGTTAAGATAATCTGTGTAGTAGTTTATTTATTCTGCTATAGAATTTTTGTTCAGAACCCTTGGGGGAAAACTTTTGTGATTACTTCCAGGCTGGCAGTCAGTGACTCTACTCCAGAACAAAATCTCAAACCAAGCCCACGTCCTCTCTTCGTGTCCCTGCCACTTAACCATCCAGTTGTTAACACATTTAAAATCTGACAGGTTATTTTACTTCCAAAATGATACTAAGAGTCACACATGTCAGAACACTACTTGATAAGTTGTGTTAGTTTCAAATGCAGTATGTGAGCACTGAACCCTCACTCTTGAAATCCTGCAAAGTGTATCAATAATTATGCCAAATCCATCCAACAGTTGATTGAGGTGATTTCAGCTTGATACGGGTGTCAAAAAAGTGAAAATTTACTTTATTCAGATCTTTGCCTCATATGTTGAATGGAAAAAAATCCATTTATACATCACAGATTCATCTCTAATACTAGAAATTAGGAGAAGGTACCTCAGATTCTGCACACATTTTCTTTGTGGTTACAGAGGTGACTTTGCCACCTGGCATCCTGTCCCTCCTTATTACACCCAATTATATCTGTCATATGTAAAAGTTCTAAGAAGGATACAAATTTGTATAATTCTCAGGCGGTGCTTTACAAAGAAATAGATTTTTTTTTAAAGATTAATGCTTCTTTAATTATAAAGTAAATGTTATAAGGATATCTACCATGATCTCTTTTCAGGCCTCTCCTAATATAATCTTACATGTTCCTACTGTATCATCAGTGGCTGAACTCCAGCCTGAGAAAATTCAGTCATGGAAACTTTTTACTTGGGCTTCCCACATTTACTTGTGACATCCCCAGTTTGTAGCTGTATTTGTGCTAGAGCAGACAGCAATAACCAATGAAGAAAATAAGAGTAAAACAATTTCGTATTTAAAGTGATGTCATAAGGCACCAAGGTAGCAATCCAGGAAGCCTCAAAATACATTTTTTAACCAGATCAATGTGAATGAAAATTAGAAACTGAGTCAAAAAGAATCATTTCTAATAAATTATAGACAAACACTGGAATGGAGAACATCACCATATATATTAAGTTTACAAAGGCAGAAGTTTAAGAAAGGGTAAACTTAATTTTATGATTATAAAGCTCTTCAGTAGATATATTAGATTAGATATTGTAGATAAATTGATCTCTGGCATATGCATGTTTTTTTCAAATGTTAATTCTTGGCAATACTATAGAGAACAATTATTTTGTAACTGTACATGTTTCTGTTCTAGAACTCTTTCCCTGTAAAATCCTCTGGTCATGGGCAATAGTGGCCTGAGGTTAAAAATCTAAACATAAATTCATCTTCATCTTCTAATTTTGTGGCCTTGAGCTTTTGACCCAAAGAGGTGTTGGGAGTTTACAAGGGCAGGACTAAAAGGAACAAACACTTGTGTTTGGAGCCCAAGCCCTGACCTTAAAGATGTAAAATGAACTGCCTACTCTGGAGGATATTGTTATAGTCAGGTATGTGAAAATGAGCAGTAGGAATGCGAAAGAAAGACAGAAAAAAAAGAGAGAGATGGGGGTGGGGGGAGGATGGGGGTAAGGAAAAGCATTTTAAAGATTTTGGTTTAAGTATTTAGTGTGTATGTATGTATGTATATATATAGAGAGAGAGAGTTTATTTTTTTGGTTTTTTGTTTTTTTACCATGGTCTGCTTTTAAAACTGTAGATAGAAGAGATACGCTTCTGACTTTTCATGAATTGCTGTGAAATTTGGTTACATACATTATTCCAACCCTGGGGGGTGGGGGGAGAAACAATTATAGTTCATTATATGCATCTCAAGTTGTTTATTCCTTATGATGCACAAGGATAGTTTAAGGACTTGTTTCTGCCAAGAGCTTTTTCCCTCCCCCCAAATAATTTCACAACAGAGTAAAAACACATGGACTTTATATAAAATAAAAATAGAAGTGATATAAGGGTTGTATTTTTATAGCTGTATTTGAGTACATTTCAAATGAATGTTTGTTAAACAGGGGGAAAAATCAGACTGGCATTGTCGTGATTCTAAGCGAATTAGGTGAGGCAGGAACAGGAAGAATCTGAGTAGCTTGCATTTAATTAGCACTTACTGGTACAAAATAAATTAGACAGATTTGTCTTGTTTTATGAGCAAGATCCTGTTTTTCTATTTCATTTTCTTTGTGCTTTTGGTAAGGACGGATCTGGCGCTTTGGATACTAAATAGGCAACTAATTCAATTGGTGCTTTCTCCAAGGGTCTGCTTGCAAACCGGTGCCAGACTCACTGGTCCTTTGTGTACTGCCCGCCCTGCATGTGTCTGGGCTCCCCTGGCCAGTCCGTTTTTTGTCTCTGATGGTTAATAAGCTTTGAGCCTAGTAGTCAAATGTGGTGGGAACGGGGACAAGACGAGGGTCCTTAGTGAAGGTGTTTGTTGTTAAATAGAACAATTCAGCTGTCTCTTTAGAAAACTTGACAAAAGGAAATGCTCCCTGCTGAAAATTTTCTTAGCCTGTTGCACAAAAGATGAAGTTTGTTTAAGAAATTGCTGCTAAAGAAAGCGTCAACCCATTAAGGTAATTATATGGAACCTGTGCCGTATAACAGCTTAATTGATGTTAATGTTTGTCTAATTGGTGATTGGGAGAGTGCAAAGGACTAAAGGTCTTCCGAGCACTTTCAGTCACGGCTCTGAAAGGGGCTCTTCTGGTTTTCACAGTTATAACAATGCCTGCGCGTCTTTCTCAGATTACGCCTTGTTTTCAGCCCCTTACAGCATTCTGCTCCACTACTTAAAGCGTAAAATAAGGGTGAAGAGCCATTGTCTAATGCAGCCTTTTTCAAAGAGTGTTTCTGACAGGGATTGTTCTAGGAATCAGGCAGGAGAGAAGGGAGTGTGAGAGGTGAAAGCCACTATCACCCACTTGTGTCACCTCCCCAATGAGCAGCAAGAGCCGCCTAATTGCTGCATCTGTTTTTTTTTTTTTCCCTCCAACCCTCCATTCTCTTAAACAAGATCCTTACACCGATGCCACATGTTCCTGTGGAATCTATCAAACAAAACAAAACAAAAAAACACCCCAACCTGGCTGACGTTTTTAAAAATTGGCATAGAAAGAACCGTTATGAAAACTAATATAACAATTAAATGCATGCACAAAAATCTACGAAGTTTTATCTTTTCTAAGAATTCATACTCTAGTATGGACATATTTACAAATATAATTAGATAAAACAATACACGTGTGTACCTAAACACGTATATGTGACTTTTCTGTGCAAAGATACAGGCATGATTATTACATGGATTCTCATGTATACAGACACAAATGTATAGATTTTCAAAGCTTGCATTTGTTTTCATATGAGAAAGCCATTTAAATGTGTCACCCATCTTTATGGTTTAAAAAACTATCATTGATCCAGGTTATAAACTCAAATGCTTAAATATTTTGCATCCCAAGGTAAACTGACTGAAGAGCCAAGACTTGCCTTAAAAAAAAAATCTCAGCTTACACACTCATTCTTTCACACATACACACACACACACACACACACAATGCATTTAATATCCCCCATCTCTGAAAAGTTCTAGTTCTCAAGCTTTTCAATTTTTATGTTTTACATTCCTATATTGAACAGATTGATATTTTCCTGTTTGTTCTCTTTAAGATTTCTTTTCTACATACAGAGTGTATTCATGTGCTATCCTAATGAGGAAATGACGAGTTTTTATCAACCTTATTAAACATACACCCAGAAGATATCCATTTTAATAAGGGGCCAATTACTAAGTGTGTCTTCAGTTAGAAAGAACTTAGCTTTTACCTTGTTCTTTGGCTCTCCATGTCTCTAATTAATTGAATCTTGAAATCGTTGGACTTTCAGCTTAAGAGAAGACTGAAGAAGGGAACTTAACAACACTGCCTATTCCTTTATGTCTAGAACAGGCTAAAAAAAAAAAAGAAAAAAAAAACACCTGTAATGCTAAAAGACTCAGGCTTTTGTCTGTTTCTAATATTACTTTTCTGCCTAATTGCCATCACTGCCACGTACATTAGGCCCTTTTTCAGCAGGGTTAAAACAGGGCCAGTGATGAATGGAAAACTGATTGTACTGCTGTCAAACTTGAATGTGAGGCTTATTCTAGAGATAGAAGTATGAGGAAAAGGACAGAGAATTGCACTTCATTAAAGCTCCACCAAGCTGATTGGAGTGGAGGAGGTAATTGAGATTTAAAGTGGCATTCCCATCACACTGTCCCTTTTTCAACTTAACAACTGTCATTCAAGCCACATAGGGCAACAATTGGCCAGATTTCCCAGCTCTTCTGAGTAATAAAACAGACACTCACCTTCTGGCTATTCGTTTTACTTACTTTGTTCTAATTTCCAATTCATGTGTCATTAGTGAACGAAGATTGACAAGAAATAGCTTTGACCTCACAGATTTGACCTTCAACCCCAGAGACCCAACTCTAGTCTGAACATAGGTTGGAATATGCTAAGAAACACCTTTCCTTTGCACAAGAATGAATGGCAGTTTTTTCATCATTGTACCACCCCCTGCTTGCCACTACATTTAGACTATGAGACATGTCAACTGCCTGTCACAATTACAATAGACACAGCAAACCAGAATTTTCCCCAAATCCAAGGGGAACTTCCTGAACAAAGAGTAAATTTTATTGCACAGATTTTGGAGACCTCCAATTTGTAGAGCCATAATGAATGCATCCCACAGACAAATAGGTAGTTGTTAATTATCCCAGCAATTTCTTTTTTTAATGAACAACACAGCGTGCTAAGCCTTCATATCCTACACTGTTACCTGATGATCTCATCACATTTGAAAAGATGGTAGTCTGGGAAGAAGGCATTATTATAGCAAGTATGCATGACAATAAGTTACATGATTATAATCCCTTATTATCATGATGTAATAAAAAGAAAGTGTGATATTTTGGAAACAGATGGTTCTGGCTATATCTTTACTGCACCAACTGAAGTAAGTTTACCTATAGTATCACTTTAAGATAAACATAATCTTTATATTCTCCTCAACTGATTATTCTAAAGCTTATATATACTAATTTTGTGTCATCAAAGCACGCTGTGGATAAAAAGAAAATTGCTGAAGGGCAAGACCTATGACCTGAATAAGAACCCTCAATAAATTTAAAAGTAATTTATACCTTTTACATAGTTTTGAATAGAAATTGAGTCCCGGAAATCTATTATGGTAAGGAAACTGTTATGGTTTCTTTATACTGGGTAACAAAATATTGGGATGATTCTAGTATTACACCCCTAAAAAAGCAGAATAATGAAATACACCACTTTATTGTGCTAAGTGTTTGAAAAGTTGACTGTTTCCTTCATGATAAAACATTTTGAAAACACTGTCAGGTTACTGCTTTGACTTCAACTTAATGAAATGTGAAGTCATTTTCATTTTACCAGCAATATTCATTCTTCAGCAGTTTTTGAAATCATGGGTACATGAGTATATTGACTTCACTTTAATGGATGTAACAGTCATTTGGTTTTCCCTTGTAATACTCTCCTATTATAACATGGATTTGCATAACTCATTGTGCTTCACTGTATTTTCTGAATTTCTTACTTGTATGGCTAAAAAGGGAGGACACAATGTATTTTCTTACAGGAGGAGGCATTACCTTTCATGAAAAATCACAATTGTTACCATATCATCCATAAGTACTCTTAAAACTACTACCTTCAGAACATTTAAATAAAACTCAAAGAACTGATTTCTTTTGAAGAAGCTGATTAGCATATAAATACAAAAGAATCATTTCAGAATAGGACACACCTCCAGTATATGACATAGTAAGAGTTTACTAATAATTCTAAAAATTCAGGGAGTCTATTGTGGATAGAGCATTGTTTATTAGATCTGTGTCACAATTATATATGAAACATGCTTTCAGGGTAATGGCAATAACATATTTACCATCACCTTGCCCTGATGCATGTACCCTCCCTGTTACAACAGTGATCTTCCAGCCCGACAGTCAAAAAAGCTCTTTGTATTTGGAATTTTGCTTTCTCATGGGTGAATTTTCATGTCTTTATAGGTCAGAGAAGGTCAGAACTTACAGTTTTATCTCAACAGCACATGTGTGGTCATTGAAAGAAATAAATCTCAGACTGTTGGTAGCTTCTGTAGAGATGTCTTTTATCCTGCACCTGTGACAATTACCCTGTGTTAGTGAAGCTAACAAGAGTTAGGCCATAGGTCAAGGGTCAGGGCACTGTCAAGAGGAAGTTATTCTTCAATCCACTAAATCTCTTATCATTTTCATCTAATGTGATATCCACCTGTCAGTCAGAGAATGTAGGCCATTGTCTTGTTCTAAGTGCTGCACTTTGTGCCTCAAAGAGAACAAATTTTATTACTTTTCTTATAATTACCATCTTCTAGCTTTAAAATGTCATCTTCAAAATAAACACACTGAACTAATAAATATTATTTTCAGACTAAAATAAAAATAAGGAGCGATATTAAAAACAAGTTTCAGGCATTCACATTTGTTTGATTTTATGGTCATATATTGTGAATTAAGTCAAAAGTCTCAACCAAATGAGTAATTAAATGAGTAGCATTTGGAGAAATAACAAATGGCAGAACAGCTTGACAACGTAACGTGTGCCTAAATGTGTGTCTACGTGTGGGCAGGCTCACCCCAGATATTATGGACTGGCACCACACCCAGCTAACAAGTATGTTTCTGGAATATAATACAGCATCATCTGAGAAATATTTTCATAAAGGACTTTGGTTGAGTTGATATATATACATGGTATGATCTGCTTATGCTATACTTGGATATAATAAAATTCCATTTAGAATGTGGTATAGGCTCAGCCATCCTAGTAGTACAATATGCAAACTGCAACTCCTCCTGTCATGAGATTCAACTTGTAAGGAAAACTTTACCTCAAAGAAACTTCCTTCAAAACAAAACAAAACAAAAAACTACTAGGTATCTCAAAGCATTAAAAGAGCAGAATTAGTTTGAGTCATAAGGTTAAAAATGACTAAGTTGGGTTGCTTAGACCTTCTCTTTCAATGCAAGGATACTCAGTCACAAAGAAGCTTCATGCTATCCTCTGTCTCCAGAGAAATGTAAAGTCAATCTCAAGCATTTTCATGTCCCTTTCTTCCTGATAACTCCTATAAGAATAACATAGTGGGATGGAAAGTTTTAGAATGGAAATCAGGGATCATATACTTTCCTCAAATCTGCTACTGGCTAGTTAAATAGCATGAATCTCAGTTTCCCTAGCTGTCAAATGGGAGTGAGAGCTCATTATTCCCAACCGTATGGATTTTTAAAGGTTTAACAGCATCTTTCTGCATCCTCACTACAGACAGAAACCTCTCCTCTGCGCTCCCTAAGAAGAGTTTTATCTTAATTCCTAATAAAAACATATATATTCCACCCTCACAGCCTTGATCTTTCTGAGGCAGGGATGGTGTTTTTTTTCATTTTATCCCACAAGTATTTAGCAGAGTGCCTGAAGAATTAATGAATGAAGGAATCATTCTTAAGGTGACTATACATCTTATTTTTTTGCCTATTTTTTCATGTTTAATTATTAATAGGCCCCATTCACTTTCAAAATTATCCAAGTTTGGATGACAATTATATGGTATTTATTATCTCCTTAATGGATACTTCTTATATCACTATATGGAAACTACTTATATCACTAGTTTACTTGAGATATATTAATACTTGCTCGCATTTCCCTTTTCTTCACAAAATAACTCCAGTTCTTTTGCCTTTCTTTATTGTCTGTTTTAAAGTTTGGAGATTATTTTAGTGAACAGTTGAAGCACAGATTTGGACTTCTACATTTACTGTCATCCAATATTTAAATCACCCCGGTCCAAAGGCAACGCTGGAGTTCCTTACAATTATATGGTTATAGGATTCTAATAAGTATAGTCCTGTCCTTGATGAGTCTCCTAAATTGTACCTAAAGATCTCACATTTTACTGATTATCATTTTAGGTAACCAGCTCTCTGTCTTATTTGTCATGGCTATACATAAAACTCTGTATTATTACAGGTTTTGGAAAAAATAACCCTCTACTAACAAGCAGAAATAAACAATATATTCCAGTAGGCCTTGTCTTGGAAAATACTAGTTCTGTAGACAGGACCCACTTGAAAGAGTGAGGATGAGATAATAGTTTTGTTGTTACAATAATAATTATCATAACAAATGACATCTTAAAATATGAAGCACATGGTTCAAAAGTTGGTATACTTGGTCTGTGTCTGAGTATAGCAATATATTAGAAACATGACCATTGCTGATTCCAGAAAGAAAAAAATGATTTTCCTAAGAAACCACTCCCAAATTCAACCACCTCTTTGCCCAGCCTGGACATGTTTTTCACTGATGCATTCAAACATTCTATATGCTGATATATCAAAGACTGATATGAAAACAAACAAAAATAGAAAAAAATGTGGTTTTTGTAAGACAGAACTTTTAGCTTAAAATAACATTTTCAATATATTTTTCCAACTGAAATATGGAGATTTATTGTAGGCTCTTTAAGAACTTACACCACCGTTACTAGTCCCATGTATTAAATACGTAACTCAGTTTTAGCTTTTAAAGTAATATGTGAGCAAATGTCCTCAGATACTCTTCAGAGTAAATGAGCTGATTCTTATACTAGAAGAGGCTGGCTGCCTTCCATTTAATTTTAGTTCTATTGCTTTATATTCTTCATATCATATCTAAGTAAAAATAGAGGGAAACTTACAGGTGAGTCTTGGCAATCACTTCTGACCAGCCACCAGCTGAGTCACCAAACCATGGAATTGCTCTTAATAGGCATATCACTCACAAAGTTTCAAGGCAAAAGTCAGAATGGCCCTATACATTTTAATATTTTCTAAATCTTTAAGATAATTACATCTTTAACCTTGTTTCAGCTTGAAAATAATATTAGTTGAGAGTGAGCAAAGATAGACAAGTCAAAATAATATGACACTCCCTTGATTTCTCAAATTTTTTTAGCATCTCTCTATGGTCACCTGTAATCAAACCTCATTTCAGCTGTTTCCAAAAAGTTAGAAAAGCTAATAACAACAAAAAGAAGTGTCTGTTTCTATGCATGAGTAATACACATTCAGGGAAAGGAAACTTGAAATCTTTTCAAAACATAAGGACCTGAATGATTTTTGTGAAAGGCAAGTTTATTCCTTGCAATGATCCATAAAGAATGTTCTACTTCTCTACATCAAACATGTAATAAGCCCTCTTCCCTCAATGCAAACTATGAAAATCCACCCAAAAGGCCTCAGTTAAATACATGGCCATCAGCCTCAAAATCTATTCAGCTGAGCATGAAAGTCACCAAAGTAGAAACATGATGGTTTTAAAAGAATTAAACAGTATTCAAGTAGAGGAAAATAAGTATCTGAAAAAAGGAGTTTGGTGTCATCTCTCACCTCCTCTTGGCTCCTGTAGGTTTGTTGATTCAGAAGCTCTGGTTCCTTTTACTTTTAAGATTTTCAGAAGTTCCTGGTCAAGATATCGGTGCGGGGGAAGATCCTGAACTGACCTCATCCCACGGACACACCAAGTCTACAGCTATGTATGGAACAATGTCCTCAGGAAAAAAAAACAAAACTAAAAACTGGTGGAGCGACCGCTTCACATCAGGCAACAAGAGGGAAACCACCTCGAAGCAGGCAGTAAAGGCTGAGACGCCATCTCGCCATAAACTGTACCCTCAGCAAGGCCACCCATAACTGGGAGAGAACTCAAAACCTGGAGCTTCTCCCTGAGGAGTGAAGGGTTTGTACCTCACATGGGACACGCCAACTTTTAAGACTGGTACTAGAGAAACAAGCCCTCAATACACCTGGCTTTGAAGACCAGCAGGGCTCACTCCATGGGATCACTCACTGGAGACCCAGGGGGTGCGGCAAACTGAGGAATGGCTCTTAAAGGGCCAGCACACAGACTCACCTACTCCAGGGCTCAGCACAGAAGCAGCCATTGAAAAGTGCCCAGACTTGACGTGGAAAAGACTCATGTGTTAACTTTTAAGCTTTGGTCTGAGAGATAGTAGTCTTCTAGATACTCTCCAGGGATGGAGGCTGGTGGGTGCCATCTTCCTTCTCTCCCTCTGCCTTGCTGAGGCCAAAAGTTGCCATCTTTTTTTTTCTTTCTTTCTTTTTTTGTGCTCTTTTTCTTCTTTTTTTTGGTGGGTGTCATCTTTGCACTACCTATCTGCCTCACTCCAGCCAGTGGGCACTATCTTTGTGCTCTTCCTCTGACACATCCAGAGTGTTAGTATCTCCCAGAGGGGAGCCTCGGAAAATGAGTCCCCCTAAAATCGAGTTCCCTTACTGGATCTTTTGAGCATGAGCTGCCCGTTTTCCTTGCTTGACACCCTGCAAATAGACCCTTACTTTGCTGTATGCCAGAGTTTGGCTTTTTGTACCACAGGCACATGAACCCTTGCTTGGTTACACCTCTACATAGGTCTGGTAACCCAGTTTTTGTGGCTGCCACTCAGGGATGCCCCTTGACCACCTGGCTCTGGAGGCCAGGTGGGCTTGCATTCCTGGACTGTAAAAATCAGAGAGCAAGTTCTCATCAGATGACCACTCCCAGGGCACTGCAGGGTTAGCAGACTGAAACACACCCCCAGTCTTTCTGAGAAAGAGGCCTATTTGCTTTTCCAGGAGCTTTGGCCTGAGCAATAGGCTTTTGGCTTGGCACACTTACAGGGACCTACAGAGGTGCTCTCAGGGAACTGAGGCTGGGGGATGGAGTCTATTTGCTTTCTCTCTGCCTTGCTTCATCTCAATGGTGTCTCCCAGAAAGGAGCTTGTCTGGGGCCCTGATTTTTGTGGCTGCTGCCAGGAGACAGTCTATATCACCTGGCTCTGGTGACCAGTGGGGCTTATGATCCTAGGTCCCACAAGACGGTAGCCAATGAAGAAAGAGTTCTTAAACAGCTACCAGCTCTAGGGCACAGCAAGAGGCAACACATCCCAGAGCTCAGTCTTTCTGTGAAAGAGGACTGTTAGCTTATCACTATAGCTGCAGCCTGAGGGGCAGGCTTCTCTAATTAAACACCTAAGGGCTGACTGTAACCCTTTCCTGAGACCTCAAAGGGTGGGCGCTATTTCACACTCTCCCTCTGTCTTGCTCCTGTGCCAGCATCTCTTGGAGTGGAGCTTTATACCCACCCCAGTTTTTATGTCTGCTGTATAGTATTCCCTTATTATCCAGTCGATGACTGCAGGGTCTGTAGTGATATCCCCATTTCATTTCTGATGTCACTAATTTGTGTTGTCTTTTTTTCTTGTAAGTCTTGCTTAACTTAAAAGGCTAGAGGTTTTCATTTTATTATTCTTTGCAAAGAGCCATCTCTTTATTTCATGGATATTTCCTCTACTGTTTTTCTCTCAATTTCACTGATTTCTGCTTTTTATTATTACCTTCGTTCTGCTTGCTTTGGATTTATTTTGCCTCCACTGATGAGTCCCTGACTGGGAGGGTGGGAGTGCTTCATTATTGACACCACGGGGGAGT
This sequence comes from Monodon monoceros, assembly GCF_005190385.1. Lineage (NCBI taxonomy): Eukaryota > Metazoa > Chordata > Mammalia > Artiodactyla > Monodontidae > Monodon > Monodon monoceros. Next base: position 105,875,550 of record NW_021703778.1, read on the forward strand.
GGGGAAGAGGGTGAGAAGACACCACCCTAGCTGGGAAGGGGACTGGCACCTCATTATAGCTAGGTGAGGGTTTAAGTTCAGGCTCTCCAGGTGTTCCCTACTGCCATCATGGGGCAGGGGTAGTGGGCAGGTGGGGAGGTGGTGGGAGGGCTCATTACTTCTTGGTGGGGGGGATAAAAGTTTCAGCTCTCTACTCAGCCACCTCTGAAAGCACCCCATCGAGAGATCTGAGGAGCCTCATTAAAGCTTAGAGAGGGTGGAATTCCAGGCTCCCCACTTAGCCTTTACTGGTGTGAGTAGGGGCTGGGCCACAATATTTTCTGCAATGTTTTGGCTAAAGTAAAGTGGTTACTGTCTAAAAATTATCTGTTTTGCTAGACTGCCCCTTTCCTGTCCTTTGGCTGGAAAGCAGGCCTTTGTTGGGGCTTACTGTGTCTTTACCAGTTGGCATTGCTGGGCTACCAACTTCTTCACCTCCAAGTTTGGAATACGTGAAGCAAAAGGAAACCTAGGGAACTCACTCCTAGCCAGTGAGTCTTTTTCTCTTCACTTTTCGAAATCTCCTTATGTTTGTTTTATATGTATGTCCAGGGGTTTTCATTTTACTCAGGGAAAAGTTTGTCTAGTTTATCTTTCCCAAAGTGGAAGTCAATCCACTTTATAATTTAAAATTATTTTTATAATATAGCATATATTATTTTGGTGATGGTCCATTTAGTATATAGTAGAACTTCTTTCTCAATAGAAAATTTAGACCAACTCACCTTAGGAGTAATTGGATAAGCAAAGATAAAGCCATGTTGATAAAAACTACCTTAATATCATTTTTATGGACTTTCTGAAAGCTAGAAAATGTACCAGTACACAGTTCCATATCTGAACTACCTAAAAGCAATGAAATACTTTGAATTACTGATTCCCAGAATTTAGGGGAAAAGAGTAAAATTCTCTAAAGAATTTTAGGAAGTAGAATAGAATTGCCAAAATTTTTGTATTCTAACTCAAGAAATATTTACTATTATTTAGTGAGACTTGGTTTATTTTATTAAAAATACTACAATTCTTTTATTGTTCAGTAACATCAAGAACTGTTTACATTGGCTAAGCTGTTTGAAAAAGTGTTTCCATGTGCTCTTTCCAATTGGCAGAGTTCTGCAAATACCTGAGTTATGTCTCAGTGAGCTCTGCTGCTTAGACCTAAAAAATATCTCAATGAAAGAAGAGTAATTATTTTGTATTTAAATAATATAGGGCTTCCCTGGTGGCGCAGTGGTTGAGCGTCCGCCTGCCGATGCAGAGGACACAGGTTCGTGCCCCGGTCCAGGAAGGTTCCACATGCCGCAGAGCAGCTGGGCCCGTGAGCCATGGCTGCTGAGCCTGCGCGTCCGGAGCCTGTGCTCCGCAATGGGAGAGGCCACAACAGTGAGAGGCCCATGTACTGCAAAAATAAAAAAATTAAAAAATAATAATAAAAAATAAATAATATAAAGGGTTGTCAGATTTAGCAAAAACAAAATAAAACAGAAAAACATATAGGACACCAGTTAAATTTGAATTTCAGATAAATAGCAAATAATTGTTAGTACTGTATAACTATGCCCCATGCAATATTTATTGTATACTTAGATGAAATAATTATTTGTTGTTTATCTGAAATTCAGATTCAACTGAGTGTCCTGTATTTTATCTGAAAACCCTATATTTTAAAATGTCAAAGGAAAAATATAGCTCACTATACAAGAGCTAGATATAGATAGACAGATATAGACATATACGAAATGTTTTAAAGGACCAAGTAAAATGCTTCTATTTTAGAAATTGCTCTTAGTAGATCTATCATAAAAGTTAACACAAAAGCAAAGAATTATGACCCAATAAAATACTAAAGCAGAATGAAAATGATTGGTTAATTGGTTAGGAAGTATAAAATAAATATATTTTACCCTTTCTTTCTGTGTGTGTGTGTGTGTGTGAAAGAGAGCGAGAGAGGAGGAAGGAAGGAAGGAAGGAAAGGAAAGATGACAGATTGACTTGATTGAAGGGGTGGTAAAAAGTGGTGAAAAATCCAAAAATATCTGTTTTTACATTGGAAAACAGACTATATTAGTGCTTTTGCTGAGAAAAATAAATGCCTTTGAATCCCCAAACAGAGATTTGCTAAATGAGAAGGAGGTGTAGATGGGGAACAATGCTAAATGCAGGGCAGGGCTGGGTTGAGGGATGATTACAATTTAGGGGCCAAATACTATTTTATTTTCTTATCTTTAGCCTACTCATATGGAAACACTTTTAAGCATTAAGTATTCTAACCTACAAGAAATTATTATTGTCATTAATCATTATCTTTGGAATAGTAAGCTAGTATAAAACTAGACTGGGAAAGCTTTCATTCTTTCATTCAATATTTTATGTCTGGAATAAGGAAAAATGAATCAAAGGTTAGTAAAGATTTTTGTTGGATTCAAATGCCTTCTAATGTTTGACATGAGTTATTTTATTTTGCTTAGGGAGTCTTCTTATAATACTGATCCAAGGGTATATCACTGGATTAAGTCAGTGCAATCCTACCTGGTAATCAAACTTCAGTATTATCTATACTTAGCTACAAACTGCATGCCAGTGATAGTTTCCTTAGGTAATCCTCTTCTCATTGTCAAAACCAAATCAAGACCAAATCCCCACCCTGTCTTTCATGGGGCACTTCAGTGTGATCCCAACCTCTCTTCTAACCTTTTCTCTGGCTGTTTCCCCAATGGCAACCCATGAGACAATCCAATCGAAATGACTCATTGCCGAAGCCCTTTACCTTCCTCTCTCTCTGTTTTGTTCTTGACACGGTCCACACTTTCATCTTCCTCCCCAGATCCCACTTTTTCTTGTAAAACTTCTCACTTTCTTTTAAAGGCAGAACTTAAATTCCTCTGTACCATATAGATTATTTCCTGATTGGTAGACTCAGTTGTTCTTACTCCCTACTTTGATTTTTCACCTTATTCCTTAATGTTATTTAACATATTTGCATTGACTCATCAATATTTAGTTGCTTGTGGTCCTCCCAGGAGACAATAAAACCTTTGAAAATATGGTCTATGATTTACTCATCCATCTTTGGGCCCCTGCTATAATTTTATTAGTTCCTCAGACTCTGTGTTTCATAAAGATTTGTCTAGTAGTATCATTCAGCCCAGAGTTTTGTCCAATTAATGACAGACTTTGGGTAAGAACTCTTTTCACATTCCTATGTTGTCAGGCTTGTCATTTGCCAAAATGGAGTAAATGAACCACTGGAACATGACTTCAATGATTGGGTCAACAGCTTTTATTAATAAATAATCAAAATGGCCAATTAGGAAAAAAAGACTGCAAGTGGCTTGGTAATTTCAAGTGCCTTAACTCCAGCTGAGTGCTTGTGAAACCAATTCTCAGAAACAACAACTAGGATTTAAAGAACCCAACACAAGCTTCTATATAATTCTTACAATGGAAAAGAAATAATTATAGCTTACTTTATAGGCTTTTTCTGATTTAGTTGAAACTAGCATAGCTGAGATACAGTGTCAATTTGGGAAACTTGTTAAAGGTTTTTATCTTTGCTACTGGAAAGGAGAGAAATGTATTTCTTTAAAATGAAAACTTACCTGTGGGAAAAAGAGAAAAATTGCAAAAGGTAGGGAAATTACAGAATCTACAATTTTTGGTGTTCATGATTTTCCACTATTCCTGAGAGATAACCTTGAAATTGGATGACAATAAGAGGTGCTTATGGCAAGTACTTCAGTTCTTATGAGATTTCCAATATCATTTAGATTTGCCATGGCCCAAAAAATGCCTTAAAATGCTATAGCTTCTCTTATTTTCAAAGTTTTAAAGATGTTTTAAAACCATTCCTGATATTATGAGCTCTTTAAATGGGGGGGGCTGTGATATCTGTAATTCCTCAGGTGAATCCTTTTCTTCACATCTTTTTTTAACGACAAAAATATTCACTCTGCATTAACAAAGAAAAACACTGATTATTAATCTGGTAGGGAAAGCAAATCTCTGTAAAACTCTGTTAGGGTCTCAAAATGCCCTCTTCACCTGAACCTCCTACAAGCCCTGTCCTTCCTTCAAAGTTCAATTTAGCGCTCACATTCTTCAAAAAGCCTTTTCTCCCCTTTCAGTCCTTGGTGATAAACCCCTAACTTGAACACCTGTTATATATTTGTCACTTGGCACACAGTACCTGGTAGATTCAATTACTTTTTATGTTGCTCTTGTCTTTCAAATTATAACAAGGCCCTTAAAGTCAGGGTCTCTTATTACAGAGTCCCAAGCATAGTGGGGCACTGTCAATAGATGTATGTGGCTTTAATAGAGATGATTTTGCCTCAAATTTATGGAGCTCCTGTTTGGTCCCTTTCATTGTATCAAGCAAGGAGAGTGCCATAGAATGAATGTTTTTCCCCAGCCCCCACCCCACCCCCACCATATATTGAAACCTAACCCTCAATGTGCTGGTGTTAGGAGGTGGGGCCTTTGGTGGGTGATTAGGTCATGAGGTTGGAGCCCCCATAATGGGATTAGTGCTCTTATAATGGTGCCCCTTCCACTATGTGAGGACACGGGGAAAGACAGTTAACTGTGAACCAGGAAAAGGGCCCTCAGCAGACACCAAATCTGCCAGCACTTTGATTGCTACTGGAAACGAGAGAAACCAACCTCCATAACTGTGAGAAATAAATTTCCATTGTTTATAAGCCACACACTTGTCTACGGTATTTTGTTATGGCAGTCCAGTCGGACTAAGACAGGGAGAAAGCAAGCAATGCTAAATTTCTGCTGAATGAATAAATAATTTTTCAAACCATGTAGATATTCATAAATTCTAAACGTAAGTACAAGATAACCAGGCTCAGGCTGTCATTTATCTAGGTACACTCCTTCAAACAGCAGTCTCAGAAGACTTTTTGTTGTATAAACATATCTGAGGAACACAACGTACTATACCACCCTCTTGACCATCTGCAACCCACACTTTCTATTTAAAGTTCTGAGAAACCCAGGAGTAAAGATACATTTTGAACTCAACCTTTAACCCTTCATTCCCTAAACTTGTTGGACCATGTAACCTTACATAGTTTAAAATTGCTGTTTTGTGGAACACACTTTGAGAAACAAATGGAAATGCTCGTTTTGAACAGCATCTAACCCACCTATCTTCACCAGAAGGGAGTGGTAGGTGGGATGCTGCTCAGGTGAAGCTGTGGAGGCATTTCTCGCACAGGACCACATCGTCATTTTCTCGGCATCTTTCTATGGTTCCTTGACCAACAGAGCGAATTTCATAGCTACTTGTTAAATACTAAAAGTTCGGCACACTGCTATTCTCATGAAAGCATATACTCCATACATTTAATAATGATGTAGCGAACAAGAAAACTAACTCTAACTTGAGGGCAAATTATAAGTTAAAAAAAAAATTAAGTGTAGGCTGGCACAGGTTGGAAATATTTAAAGCCATTTTGCCGCAATAAAATATAGACAAGTCCCTGAATGTATTTATCTGTTGTCTTGTATTTCAGGAAAAATAAAAGCATCCTTCCTATATTCAGTTATTCAGAGTTCAGATATTTTTCTGCTGAGTCACATCAGATAATTGTCACCTGCCTAATTTTTAAAACAGTTGTTGTTGTTGTTTATCCTATACACTCAAACCTAGGACATGGGAATGACCATTGTGGTGGTTCTTGCTCAACGTAAACCTGTAGTTCTGGTTGCACTGGGCAACCATCTTGGAAACGGGGGAAATCACTGTAAGAATGAAATCAGCAAGCAAATAAACAAGGGAATGAAGTCCGCAGGAGGCCTGAAGAGAGGGAAAACACAAAAAATAACAGAGAAGTTTTGCTCCAACTAAAGCCCTCTCTACTTCTGCTTTGTATGCTACATGAGATAATATATCTTCTTTAATATTTAGGCTTAAGTTAGATTTTTCTGCCACTTACAAATAAAAACATCATACTTGATATAGAATCTGGTCCTAAAAGTGGGGTCTTATAAGCAATAGACCCTAAAACATAGAACGAAGTTAGTACAGTGATGACACCTACATCCTAGGCTGTGAAGTTGGCTATCCTCATAATGTGCTAGGGCAACAGCTACTTCAAATGCTGCCCATCTCTATCTAGGGGCTCAAACCATGAGTTCACTGAGGCTTTAGCTCTAGGATACTTACTAGGGAAACTTCGGTATTTTAAATTATGTGGTATGTAAGTGAGAGACTCAGTAAGAAGCAGAAAGCACAGTCAGCTGCAATTTTGGGAACTTAATGAAGAGACATTTTATACAGGTGTAAACAGAATTAATGGAACCAACTTGGAATCTGAGGCACCTACATGTTGATGATACTAGGAAGCCATTAGCATCCTTGGGCCCATAGGGCTAAGGGAAAGAAACAGTTTTACTGGAGCAAAGAGAAAGTGAAAGCTATAAAGGAACACAACCACTGCAGGAACTGTGGCAACCTGATTCAGAAGACATTTGCCAGTCTCCCACAGATTACTCCTCCTAGCCAAATCACAACTGGTTACTTTTTACCAAAAAGATCTACAAAAAGAAAGGGAGGGAGGAAAGGAGGGAGGGAGAGAAGAAAAGGAAGACGAAGGGAAAAAAGATTGGGATGTTGGGATGCACGTCTTGTTTGAAGGCATTTTGGACGATTTTGATCTAATGTTCCTATGTGATAGGTTTTTTGTTACTGTTTTTCCCTCAAATAAGATTCTGGATCTAACTGTTGGGATAAAATCTTAATGAGAAGTCCTCTAATGTGTCTCACCTGATTGTCAAAGATACACTTGTCACCCCTCTGCCGGCCAGATGACAAGAAAACAGAAATAACATCAGAGTGGCTTCCCTGGTATTGCAGTGGTTAAGAATCTGCCTGCCAATGCAGGGGACACGGGTTCGAGCCCTGAGCCGGGAAGATCCCACATGCCACGGAGCAACTAACCCCGTGCACCACAACTACTGAGCCTGTACTCTAGAGCCCGCGAGCCACAACTACTGAGTCCACGTGCCACAACTACTGAAGCCTGCGTGCCTAGAGCCCGTGCTCCACAAGAGAAGCCACCGCAATGAGAAGTCCACACACCACAATGAAGAGTAGCCCCTGCTCGCCACAACTAGAGAAAGCCCACGTGCAGAAACGAAGACCCAACGCAGACAAAAATAAATAGATAAATTAATTAATTAATTAAAAAAGAAATAACATCAGAAGGTTGGGTGTCATTGTGTGGGAGGCAGGATTTAAAACAAAATTGCTTTGAGGGCACAAGTTAAACACTACATTGCTCCTAGAAGCCAGGAATGTGGAGAAAAGAGCGTGGCTAGAGCGCCGGTCCACAGCAACCTGGGTAATATGCTTCCATGTATGAAATGTCATTCTGCCTTCTCCTTACCTATCTCTACTCCAGGCTCATAGGCAAACCTTCAACCACAAGCAATATGGGGTCCAGAATGAAGAGTATACTGAAGAAACTACTCATTTGAAATACTTATACTAAATTTTCACCACACACACAAAAAAAAAGAGTCCAAGGAATAGAAAAGAGAAAGGAGTGTTTGGAGGAAAGAGGGTAAAACGAAACATAAAACAAGATATTAGAGCAAATAAAAATTTTGTAATAGGAAAGACTATAAGATTACAACAAACAAACAACTATTTCTAAACTGTAAAATACTAAATAAATGTGAGGTAAACTTTAGAAGAAAAGTATATGTCAGCTTTTCATCTAATGATTATTTTCATGATATACTTCATTGTGCATGTCTCATTGCTGTTGTTTCAATAAAATCAAATGTAAAAATAGGGTCATAGGAGTTCAGATAATTAAATCCGAAAATTTTTACATAGACTACAGAAAACAGGATATTTTAAAACATTCCCTGAATGTATATGCCTGTTGGTAAAAATAGATCTGTGAAAGCCTGAATACAATATTTAAATTATATATATGTATATATATATATATATATATTCATTCTTTTTCTGATTCTTTTCCCATATAGGTTATTACAGAATATTGAGTAGAGTTCCCTGTGCTATACAGTAGGTCCTTGTTGGTTATCTATTTTATATATAGTAGTATGTGTATGTTAATTCCAAGCTCCTAATTTATCCCTCCCCCCTACATTTCCCCTTTGCTAACCATAAGTTTGTTTTCTAAATCTGTGAGTCTGTTTCTGTTTTGTAAGTAAGTTCATTTATATCATCTTTTAAAAATTAGATTCCACATATGAGTGATGTCATATGATATTTATCTTTCTCTGTCTGACTTACTTCACTAGTATGATTATCTCTATAGGTCCATCCATGTTGCTGCAAATGGCATTATTTCACTTTTTATGGCTGAGTAATATTCTGTTGCATATATGTACCACATCTTCTTTATCCATTCCTCTATTGATGGACACTTAGGTTGACTTCATGTCTTGGCTATTGTAAATAGTGCTACAATGAACATTGGAAGATGCATGTATATTTTTGAATTATGGTTTTCTCCAGATATATGCCCAGGAGTGGGATTGCTGGATCATATGGTAGCTCTATTTTTAGTTTTTTAAGGAACCTCCATACTGTTCTCCATAGTGGTTTTACCAGTTTATATTCCCACCAACAGTGTAGGAGGGTTCCCTTTTCTCCACATGCTCTCCAGCCTTTATTGTTTGTAGACTTTTTGATGATGGCCATTCTGACTGATGTTAATTTCTTGAATTTGAAATTGAAAAGTGACTCCTTAGGAAGATTATCTAGATTTCCACCATTTACTAAATGTGTTTCTGAATATGAAATAGGTTCTTATATAATATTTATACTTAAATTTTGAGTATGATATTCAGAGACTCCATTACAAAACTTAAAATGAAACCACACTGGGAAATCTGGTTCAACAATTGGACACCTCCCCCAACCTCTCTAGTGCCCCAAAACACTTCCCTTTCAAACTCATGTAAAACATAATCAGTCACATGTGAAACTAGATATCTTTAAATATGGTTCTTTAAACTTCATTGGGGTGGAGAAATCATTTAAATAATTTGGTTTATCCTGCATTTCCCTTCTAGATTCAGCTGTTTTTATGACCCATTTTACATATCGTCAATAAGAACTCGAAGGCTTAAAGCCAGTTTTATCTATTGAATGGGATCATAAGATCTGCACAGACCTTCAACTCAATGCCACAGGTACAACTTTTTTGTTTTTCCTTGACTGAAGTATATTTGATTTACAATGTTCTGTTAGTTTCTGGTGTACAGCAAAGTGATTCAGTTATCACACATATATATTTTTTCATATGTTTTCCATTATGATTTATTACAGGATATTGAACATAGTTCCCTGTGCTATACAGTAGGACTGTGCTGTTTATCTATTTTATATATAGTAGTATTGTATCTGCTAATCCCAAACTCCTAATTTATCCCTTTCCCACTCCCTTTCCCCTTGTGTAACCATAAGGTTGTTTTTTATGTCTGTGAGTCTCTTTCTGTTTCGTAAATAAGTTCATTTGTATCATATTTTAGATTCCACATATAAGTGATATCATCCCTTTTAAAATCCCATCAGAAAAAAATATATATTTAGGAATAAATATGACCAAGGAGGTAAAAGACTTATATCTGAAAACTATAAAACTTTGATAAAAGAAAGTGAAGATGATTCAAAGAAATGGAAAGATATCCCATGCTCCTGGACTGGAAGAATTAATATTGTTAAAATGGCCATACTACCCAAAGCAATCTACAGATTTAATGTGACCCTATCAAACTACCCCTGACATTTTTCACAGAACTAGAACAAATAATCCCAAAATTTATCTGGAACCATAAAAGACTGAGCACTGCCAAAGCAATCATGAGGAAAAAGAACAAAGTAGAGTCATAACCCTCCCAGACTTCAGACAATACAACAAAGCTACAGTAATCAAAACAGCATGGTATTGACACAAAAACAGACATATGGATCAATGGACCAGAATAGAGAGCCCAGAAATAAACCCACACACCTATTGTCAATTAATCTTCGACAAAAGAGGCAAGAATATACAATGGAGAAAAGACAGTCTCTTCAGCAAGTGGTGTTGGGAAAGCTGAGCAGCCACATGTAAATCAATGAAGTTAGAACACTCCCTCACACCATACAAAAAATAAACTAAAAATGGCTTGAAGACTTAAATATAAGACATGACACCACAAAACTCATAGAAGAAAGCACAGGCAAAACATTCTCTGACGTAAATCGTATCAATGTTTTCTTAGGTTGTTCTCCCAAAGCAATAGAAATAAAAGCAAAAATAAACAAATGGGACCTAATCAAACTTATAAGTTTTGCACAGCAAAGGAAACCATAAACAAAATGAAAAGACTACGTATGGTCTGGGAGAAAATATTGGCAAACGATACATCCTTTTTTTTAATATATATAAAGTTATTTATTTATTTATTTTTGGCTGCACTGGGTCTTCATTTCTGCACACGGGCTTTCTCTAGTGGCGAGTGGGAACTACTCTTCTTTGCGGTGCGCGGGCTTCTCATTGTGGTTACTTCTCTTTGTTGTGGAGCATGGGCTCTAGGCACACAGGCTTCAGTAGTTGTGGCTTGTGAGCTCAGTAGTTGTGGCTTGTGGGCTCTAGAGCACAGGCTCAGTAGTTGTGATGCATGGGCTTAGTTGCTCTGTGGTATGTGGGATCTTCCTGGGCCAGGGCTCGAACCCATGTCCCCTGCATTGACAGGCGGATTCTTAACCACTGCACCACCATCCTTTTTTAATAAAACCGAAGTATGTTTTCAGCACAGTCCCTGCTTTACAGGAGCCACAACTTCATTCCCTCTAGCAGGTTTCTTACCCCTATGATAAGGTCTGTCACACTGTTATAATTATCTCTTTATTTCCTTGCTTCCTCCATTAAACTATAGGTTCCATGAACATTTAATTCAATCTTCATTACATTGCTAAATGTTTCCAATTAGTATCTTCTCATTATATAAAAAGATTGAATAAATGACTAATTTACACGTACTTAAAGTGAAAGAAATGGACTGTTTTTCAGAATATAATTTATATTCTAATTTTAAAACTGCCAGAGGTTTTGGATTACCCTCAAAGTCCTGAGGAGGAAAGACTTTTAAAATAATTTTACAAAATACAACAAAGAAAATTCTTATAAAATATTTTCATACACGTGAGACCAAGAGTTAATGTAAAACACACGTAATGATAAAACTCACTAGAGGCTCATCTCTGTGGCTGCCAACTGACTAGACCATATTGCTTAAAATCAAATCCATCCATTTTGTAAGTTTCTTTTTTTTTTCTATAGCTGAGATTACAATCTATCATTTAGAGAGAATCTGACACCTAGATAAAAGCAAGTACATAAAAAGGAATCGAAACTGATGCAGAAGGAAGAAAGTACAAATAGGCTGCTTTTCTGCTAGTTAAAATGACAAGGTTCAGAGCTGAGGAGATAACAGGAGATAGCATCAGAGAAAAAAATTTTCGGTCATTTTTATCCAGTGACTTGTAGGTGAAGGAACATGGAAACATGTCAAAAATTAATCATATCTTCTAAGTTCATTGTTCTAAAAATCCTTCCTCCCTCTTTCCTGCTATTCTTTGCATTTAAGATACTCTTTAGTATGAAATTAATTTCATATTTGCTTTAAAGATAATAATATCTAACCAGTCTGCTTACCGTGTGAAAAATTTAATCACAAACCAGTCAGAAAATAATTATCAGTCAAGCCATAATTATCATGTACATTTAGTACATGGTGTACCTATTGCTTTACACTTGATAAGTATACTAAGCAAAATTATGCTTCTACATCTTAAGGGCATCTTAAAAGAAGGATTTCTATCCATTTGTAAGCTGATCATTGGGAACTAGGGCTGGTTATGATTTCCACAGTTTCTTATTGCAACCAAGAACCATAACCAAAAAAATCAAGGCATTTAGTAGCTTAGAAAGGAATAATGGTGTCAAATCATACAATGGGATGGAAAGTACATTGTAAAGAAGGAAAGAAGAAAGAAAGGAAGGTAGGAGAAAGGGAAGAAGGAAGAGAGGGAAGGACGAAAGAGTCCTGTCTTGGGCATATACTACACACTGAATAAATTCTATATTATTTTTCTATTAGGTTAAATCATATGAAATTACTGATATCATTTTTATCTAAAAAAACATAATTTTCATATAGTTCAACCCTAGTATGTTCAAGGTTATTTTTCAAAATTTGTCTTTGTATCGAACTAGTGGTGAATGAATAATGTGGCAAGGCACTCCCATCTGGACTGGCCTTCTTAGATAGCCAGGTCTGTCAGGTTCAGTCTGCACAACCAGAACCTCTTCTCTACTGGGAACCAGAAGCCTACAAGTAGCTGTTTTCCACAAGGTGTTTAATTCTTCACTGCAAAGGAATGCTTTTGTTTCAGAATCCTTGCCGTCTGTGTTGTGATTTGCCCAATCAGGACTTGCCATAAAATCTACATGCCATTCTCTCCACCACTAATATATCTAATACTGTGGGGTTTACCAGATCATATAGGCCAGGTAGCAAAGTTACTTTTTTAAAAAAATAAATGTATTTATTTTATTTATTTATTTTTGGCTGTGTTGGGTCTTCATTGCTGCACGCGGGCTTTCTCTAATTGCAGAGAGAAAGCCTACTCTTCATTGAGGTGCATGGGCTTATTGCAGTGGCATCTCTTATTGCGGAGCACAGGCTCTAGGTGCGTGGGCTCAGTAGTTGCGGCTCACAGGCTTGGTTGCTCTGCGGCATGTGGGATCTTCCCGGACCAGGGCTCAAACCCGTGTCCCCTGTATTGGTAGGCAGATTCTTAACCACTGCGCCACCAGGGAAGTCCAGCAAAGCTACTTTTACTGCAACTTAGACCTGATGCAAAGCCCTTTACCGGGCCCAGTCAAAATAGCAGCCTTTTATGTCACTTATCTAGGTCAGAAGTGCATTCAAATATGTGGCTTCCAAAACCCAGTGAGGGTCACAGGGCACTGGTGCCTCCTTTTTTGTGATAGGTGATGTGAGGTGTAATGATTTGTCCTCTATTTTGGACAAAAGTTCCAAGATAATGCCTAATGTTGGTTGGGTCTCCTTAGCTGTGTATGGTTTATAATGTTTGAAGGGGTTCTTTAGGGTCTAGAGGAGAAAAAAGCTAATCAGTTCAGAGGACCCAAGTTAACACTTCATGAAAAAATATATTTTCTAACTTTTTATAATTAGTTCTAGAAATGCCTAAATTAACACTTAAGTAAATATGTGTACATAATTAATGTAGGCAACTATATACCTAATTATAAATTTATATATAAAATATATTGTATAAATAATTACAGTTGTGTTTAAGGTAATTGTCATATGTCTATAATTAGCATAAACACAGGTATTTATTTTTTTATTTTCAAATTATCTGCCTTAATCTACAAATAAAGATATTTAAGCAAATAGATACATAATTAAATACAATTGTTAAATTAGAATGAAGATCAGAAAAAATACAAATTAGATTTTTTAAGCTCAGAAAAAAATTAGAAAAAAGTACATAAATGGAAGCCACAGGTTCCTACTATAAAACACAAAAAAGCATGTGTGGTCCATACAAAGAATTATACACTCATAAAAACAAATTATATACAAAAGTATTGTCTTTGACCTTTTTTTATTGTTTTTTGCCTCCTTTCTTTTTATTCCCTAATCAGCTTGTCCAGTTCTTGGGCTCTATAACAACATTCCCTGTAAGCAATAAAGAACCTCAGGTTCCTTCTATGTTCAGTGGTTTTTCACTACAACATGAAAATTTTATTACTAGTACTATTGTTCTTTATCCTCTTCTCCTTGTGCATTTCCTGTCTCTATGCTTTCCCTCTTGCACCCATTTTCTGCTGCTGTCAACACAGACCCTGAAAGTTATACTTTCTCTTTGGCGACCTTTTAGACTGTTTCCTCAGCATTATGCCAAATGGCTACAAAAGCAATGATCTTCCTGGCCATGCTTTCATCAATGACTTTATTGCCCACTTACGTTTTTGTCTTGTTGACCACCCTGGTAGATTTTCTTTTGCTATAAGCTTATTAGTTTCACTTCAGCCAGTTATGATGCTTGTTCTAAGTCACAGCCTGCTCTGTTCTGATCTGTGAATCTTTATGAACCTTTACAGTTTGCTTTCCTGAAAAGGGAAAATTTTCTTTTCTTGATACCCTTGTAGTTTGAAGCAGGAAGAGATAGCTTCTGGGAGAAAGGGAGCTAGGCAGATTGCCCTTGGGGAATTAAGTCCTCTTTCTGAATGATAGTTTCCTCTATCCCTTTTAAAATGTCTTGGTGACTTCCAGGCTCATAACAGTCTTCTGTAACCACTGTGGTAGTATGCATCTGTCCTGGATTGAGGTTGTGACTGCCTGCACGTTAAAGGCAGCCTAACTACTGAGAGATATGTTCAATACCTTTAAAATTTTCCAGTTCCTCTGTCACTCCATCTTTACTTCCCAAATGTAGCCACTGCAGTATGTAAACTGATGGCTCCAAAATTCACACAAAGTTTGTTACAGTTCACAGTAAAAAGTAAAGAAATGCACTATATAAATAAAACCCTTAAAGTCAAAAATCTAGAAAAGACAAAACGATAATGTGATCACTGAGTAGGAAGTGGTTATCTAACCAGGTCAAATTCATAAAAGATGTGTGTATATGTGTGTGCCTGAGTGTGTGTTTATGAATCAAAGAGACTTTAATAAAAAAGAAGCAGAGCTTTGACTATGATTATGCACAATAATTCATGCAATTGTTCTGGATACTGTCTTGTAGGTATACTATAATTTTACATCTTGTGAAGGCAATTAACTAATACCTTACTCATATAAACATTAGTCCCTGTTTCTTTAGTTTTCATGAAGTCAACCAACAATCATTTTTGGAACACCTGCCATATTTCAGGCCCAGGCTAGGTTCTAGGATTATAAAGATGTGCAATACATGATACCTGTTTCACAGAACTTCAGTCTTTCTGAGAAACTGGATATGCCTTACAACACACACTTCTGGAATACTATACTGATAGAAGTATGCATGAAGACCATTGGAGCATCCCACAAGACAGGACCAGATTTTCCTAATGAATATAGAAAAGTTCCATAGATGTTGTACACTTCCAATGTATACGTTAGGAAAATAATTTTTTCCCAAGCAGTTGTGATTAAAATGCAACCATTTGGGGACTTCCCCGGTGGTGCAGTGGTTAAGAATCCACCTGCCAATGCAGGAGACACGGGTTCGAGCCCTGGTCCGGGAAGATCCCACATGCCACAGAGCAACTAAGCCCACGCACCACAACTACTAAGCCTGCGCTCTAGAGCTCACCAGCCAAAACTACTGAAGCCCGAGCACGTAAGCCCGTGCTCCGCAGTAAGAGAAGCCACCGCAATGAGAAGCCCGCGCGCACCACATCGAAGAGTAGCCCCCACTCGAGGCAACTAAAGCCCGTGTGCAGCAACAAAGACCCAATGCAGCCAAAAAAAAAAAAAAAAAGCAACCATTTGACTATTTGCATGAATTAGGCTGTTTTAAAAATAGATTAATCTTGGTTTAATAGTGAGTTCCTAATGAAGTTAAAGTGAAGACAGAACATCAGTGTTAGTGATGAAATATTATCCGAATGTATATTTAGGGACTATGTCTCAATGGGATCCTTTCCTCTAAAGTTTTGAAAATGCTTGTCCCTATCTGTAGAATGCTAGTAGTATTGCATTTGTAGCCATAACACAGTTGCAGAATTCCAAAAGGACTATTTTGTTCCCATTTATTATAGTAAAAAAAGGAATCCTTGCTGAATATAAAACATTGCTGTTTTGATTATGTGAACTGATTGTGTGTAATTTTGCCGCTTCTTTTTATGTCATCATGTCCATTGAATCCCTTTTAAAGGAAAATCATTTTCTAGACTAAAATGTTATCATAAGAGCAGCTCTACTTTTGCTGACATGATTTTGATTAGGAAATTTAGATCTTCACTCTATATGAATACGTTAGAAGAGGATTACTCTGATCGAGGCTCCACAAGAGAGCTCAAATATACCACAAATAAATAATCAAGCATCTTGTATGAATTTAAAAATAAATCATGTATCATAAAGTAAAAATGGCCAGTTTAGGCTCTGAAAGAACACAGAAAGCATTGCTAATTTGTAGCAGAGTGAATCCAGTAGCATGGGTTTTTAATTAGATGGCAGAAACAGTAAGGTGACAGGGCTGAGAACAGGTAGATCATCCAGGAATAGCAAAGTACCGAACACAGAGACAGCTGGTGCAGTACTGCCTCGGTGTCAGAGATCGATGCTGCATCCTGAAACGGGGACTGTTCAAACAGTCTGTCGCACAGCTGTTCTTACTCAGAAACAAACAGCCAGGTCTGGGAGTGGTATCACTCTGCAGGTAGTATCACGACAGTAAAGTTTCTAGGAAGGACTAGGCGGCTCAGGGAGATGAAAAAAAATAATTAAGCTTTATTGGAAACACCAAAAACCATATTTAAAAATATCCTTTCCCCCCTCCTTGGCTTCATCTATTGCATTATGTGTATCAATTGAATTATTTAGTTGTAACTATAGTTATACCATCAGATTTGGGGTTCTTAAGAATTTGGGCTGGGGAGAAGCATCACAAAGTTGGTGCTATTGTTAATGTTGAATGTGATCACAAATAAACCTTGGGATTTTGTTTTTTTCATTGAGATCATGTCAGTATGGGCAAATACATTGTTAAAAATTGTTTGAGAAGGAAGATCTTTACAATATTAACTTCTTTTCCTTCATTGATGTTTTTATTTAAGAGTTTGAAAGACATTATATTTGTTGAGACCCTCCCTCAGTAATAACTGAAACTGGTTGAATTCATTAAAGTGAGAAATAACCTGTTTAAAGAGGTTTAAAAGATAAAAAGTGAGCTTCCCTGGTGGCGCAGTGGTTGAGAATCTGCCTGCCGCCCCGGTCCGGGAAGATCCCACATGCCGCGGAGCGGCTGGGCCCGTGAGCCATGGCCGCTGAGCCTACATGTCTGGAGCCTGTGCTCTGCAACAGGAGAGGCCACAACACTGAGAGGCCCGTGTACCACAAAAAAAAAAAAAAAAAAAAAAAGATAAAAATTCAGTACCTATGAGATAATTAGTCAAAAAAGTGTTTTAACCAAAAGGGAAGAGAATGATGTTGTGAACTAGCACTCAAAGCACATTGAGAGGACTTTACCTCAGTGCTCTGGACTGAATTGTGTCCCCCCCACATTCATATGTTGAAATCCTAACCCTCAGTGTGACTGTATTTGGAGGTACAGCCTTTAGGAAGTGCTTAAGATTAAATGAGGTCATAAGAGTGGGGACCTAATCCAGTAAAACTGGTTGCCTGATAAGAGGAGGAATAGAGGGATCACTCCTCCTCTTTCAGTGGGCACACAAAGAAGAGGTCATATGAGTACAGAAGGAGGTGGCTGCCACCTACAAGTCAGAAAGGGAGACCTCACAGGGAATTGAACCCTGCCAGACCTTGATCATGGACTTCCCAGCATTCAGACTGTGAGAAAATGAATTTCTATTGCTTAAGCCACCCAGGCTATGATAATCTGCTATGGCAACCAAAGCTGATTAATATACCCAGAAAGAAGTGATAGCTCCCTGCGAATCTACTGGTGAGTACAAGGACTGGGAAATGAGTAGGTGAGAACTGCTTCTACATGCTCCTGAACTGGCAATGGGGCCTGAACCGTCCAGCAGAGGTTGCCACAAACCCCTGACGCTTGCCATGTCCATTCCCATTGACAGTTTTGGATTTTGTTTGTTTGGTTTTGTTTCTTTTGTTTTGTTTTGTTTTCTTACGTGTTTGTGAGGAGAAGAGAGCTATTTGTTTGGTTTTCATTTATTTGTTTGTTGTATATAAAAACAGAAGCACTTCAGTTGGGTAAATTATTGACATTTCAGCCACTTTGCTTTGCAAAACTATCTTGATGAAATAGAGAAGAAAATCATAATCTTTAACACATCTGAAAAATAACTAATCTTTTATTGAGTATCTTCTATCAATGACTTTGATGATTCTTAGTAATTTTTATGTAAAAAACCAGCCAACCTCCATTGGGAAATAAGTCTATTACTTTATCAAATCACCTTTTACTTGCTTGCTTTGTTGAAGTGGCAGACGCTTAAAGGTACTGTCCTTAATAACCTTTGAGCAAAGACGGTATAGGGCAACAATCCATGAGTGAGATTCTAGTCAAAATCAATACAAACATGAAAAGCAGTTTATGTTTGCTTTCACTGCCCCACCATTTTGGCTTCTTAACCTTTTCATCCCTACTCATATTGGTTTTCCATATTTGCATGTATTCCAGATACTATCACATTCATTCAAAAAATGTAATAAGCACCGGCTGGATATTGGAAAAGCAAAACTAGACAAGCCATTTTGCTTGCACTGGCTGGATATTGGAAAAGCAAAACTAGAGAAGCCATTTTGCTTGCTCTCAGATAACTAAAAAATTTAAGTGGGCAGACAATTATATAGGTAACTAAAATTATAGTACAATAAACATTACAATGGGAACATGAATACAGTCGACGCTATGGGAGTACAAAGGAGGAAGGAAGTCCAAAAAGTTGATGGAAGAAATATTTGCTGTTGGCCTTGAGTGATGGGTTGTAATTTTCCATAAAAGTAGAGGAGGAACCACAGATATGATTCCTTTGGTCAGGACAGTATTAAAATATAAATTTTAATTTGCATGCTTTTGCAAGGAAAGGGCATATGTTCTCCAATTCACACAATTTCCTTCCCTGCTTTGCCAGATGCCTAAAAATACTTAAATTTGCAACTTCCAAGATAGAATAAGCAAAATTGTGGCACTGGGAGGATGGAGAGTGCCTACCTAGCACTTTCTGGGAACTGTAATTACTTTAATATAGTATAACATCAATTACATAGAGTAGATTGGTATAATATGATGTTAATTGCTAACATTTATTGAGTGGTTACCATGTACTACTTCCAAGTACTTAACATGTATTCATTCCATTGCTCTTTACAACAATCCTATGCAAAGCTAGGATTATTATCATTGTTTTGTTTTAATTTTATATTGGAGTATAGTTGAATAACAATGTTATGTTAGTTTCAGGTGTACAGCAAAGTGATTCAGTTATACATATACATGTATCTATTCTTTTTCAAATTCCTATCCTGTTGAGGTTATTACAGAATACTGAGCAGAGTTCCCTGTGCTATACAGTAGGTCCTTATTTTGGAAGAGGAAACTGAGACAGAGAAAGAGAAAGGTTTGGTATCTCACCCAAAGTCATGCAACAGGTAAGCGGTAGAGTCAAGATTTGAAGACAAACAGTCCAGAGTGTGAGTTCCCAAACACAGTACACGTGCAATAAAGGTAGGATGAGGGAGAGGGAATGGCTTTGAATCTCTCCAAGGAATTAGTACTTTATTCTGTAGTAATAGGGAGTCATTGAAGGTTTTAAAAGAAGAGAATGACTGCTCTAGTTTGTGTTTTAAAAAGATGACATGGAGGATGCATGGGAGAATAGTGTGACTTTAGTCAAGGGGAATGATCAGAAAACAATAGTGAAAATCCAGATAGAAAATGAGAGAGTGAACCAGGGCAATGACATCAGAGATACAGGATCTTTTCCGAGATGGAATTCACAGGCTGTCCCAGCTTCCTCCCCAGGCACCCTCGCCCCCATCTCAGTCAACCAGAATTTTGATGGCTATGCCTGTCTCCCCTACTGAAAAATGCTGACTGTGTCACTTCTTTCAACACCCCCCCCTTCTGGGCTCAGACCCTTTGTACCATTCAAGATGGCAGCTAAAGAATCTGTTACTTTAATCCATGTTAACACATTAGTTAACCTAAAGGGAGCAACTTCAGCCTCAATTCCCTCTCCAAATAGCAATGCCTATGAGAGGTGAGTTTAAGGTAGAATAACTCTGAACTCAGACATAAAACAAGAGTTGGTAATCTGAAGAATAGGTAGAATTTAACAGAATGATCAGGTTATACCATGCAAATTAACCATCATTTTTATAAATTTATCTGTAGAGTCTTAGTCTGTACACACATAATTTCAAAAATTAATTCTTGGTTCAGAAAAGATCCTGAAATCATATATTAATTTTGTTCATTTAGCCTTTCTTCATTTTTATGTTTTAAATGTTTCATACATAATATGAGTGTACTTTTATGTAAATTCTAAAAGATAACAGTAGATAAACATCTGTGTTCACAACCCAGGTCCCAGATTTTAAAAACAGAACATTATTTATTCACTCCTATGTATTCATTATTTATCCTTTCATCTGATTCCAAGCTTGGCAAACTAAACTGGTGGCACTCTATGGATGAGAAAAATTTTTGTGTCTGGGAACACCCCTGATAGACCCATCAATGGTTTATTTGCATAAAGGACCTAGGAACTTACTGGGAAAGAACTCATTTTCAGGATCATTTTTTATCCACTCTAATCTTCCCTATAACTGTCCTAGGGCCTGTTTGTTCTCATGGCTGGGGAGTGAAAAGTGTGAAGTGATGAGAAGGGCTTTCAATTTCCATTAGCAACTTTTGGCTGTCTGCAGATATCTTGAAACTCTATTTCAGATACCAATACTGTTCAACCTAGAACCTCATTTACACATGAAAAGAGATAACCAAGAATTGGCAGATATTTGAGGAAAACCACCAGCAAGAGAGAAACTAAAGTCAACACAGTCAACACAGAAAAGAACTAAACCCCACACCAAGTGAAACAGGGCTATTAGAGGAAACAACGGGTAACTCTAAAATAATCTAAGTAATGTTTCTGAGAGAGATTGAAGAGGATAACACATTTATATTTTAAATCAAGATGTAATTGCTTTCACAATATTACAAACAATTCTGGGAGTGGTGGACAGAAGATAACAAAATACAAAAACTACTCCTAAAAAAAAAAAAGGACCAAGCCTTTAAGGAACAGACTATTACTATGTTGCATGAATTCTCACAGAATACCAAAAAACATATAAACCTTCCAAACTCATTCAATGAGATGCTGTGACCTTAATATCAAAACTGAAAAAGGTAAACACAAAAAAGACAATCTCTAGGCCTTTACTGTTACAAACATTTATAAACAAAGTACTGGCAAATTACAAAAACATTATATAAAAGAATAATACGTTATGAAGTAGGTTTTATCACCCAAACTCAAGAATGCTTCAATCTCTGGAAAACTATTAATGTAGTATTTACAAGTTGGAGAATAAAAACCACATAATCATCATAATAGATATAGAAAGTTATTTCATTAAATTCAGCACTAACTTCTGATTTGAAAATTAATAAATTGGAAATAGAAGAAATCTTCCTTGGTAATGGGTTGTTTACAAAATAGCTATCGAAAACTTAAACATAATGGAAAAATTAAAGATAACTTCATTTCAGTCAGGAACTAGTCAAAAATGCTCATTATCACTGCTACAATGTAGTGATAGGAATGGTCAACTTCAGCTACAAAGAGGTATGTGTTGTCTATAGAGAACTGTAAAACAGTAGCAAAACCAACTACTACAGTTTGTTTTTATTACCATCATGTGCCAGCAATTCTAAGCAATGTCAATAATAAAATAGTTCTCTCTGAAAAAAAAATATTGTTAGTCTAAGGTCTAAAACTATAGCCTCAGTGACTATTGTTTGTTAATATACGTATGTATGTATATATATGCATTACTATGCGTGTGTGTGTGTGTGTGTGTGTGTGTGTGTATATATATATACACGAATTAGATTTTATTATTTGTCCTTTAATAACTTGTAATATATCTGGAAGTCAATATGGAAAATTCCTAGTTATACAGTCAGCACTGACACAGGGCTAAGTTACATGGATTTGTATTGAGAGAAAGTTCCTAAGAGTTCAGAACTATTCAAGGTTGCTTCAGACACTGTTTGTATCTTGTACCCCTATGGCACTACATATTCCTGCCTTGAAACAGTAGGTTTAAAACCAAAAAATGATATCAAAGTGATTATAAAGATGAAGAAACTGAACTGGATTCACTTCAGTTCTGCCACTGTATGAAAGGCCAGGAGAAAGACAAAAGACATTGGGCTTGACTGCCTCCATCATTTTCCCTAAGAACCAGACGCTCATTCTAAAGCAATGGGTCAAATAGCGGCAATGTTTGCTACTATTCGGCCATTGCCTCTGATTTTTGCAGAAGAAAAAAATATTTCTTTCAACCAAATGCAATAGAAATTTATGATGACTTTCTGATGAAGATATTTTAATGGAAAATTTTTATACACAACAATATTTGGAAGCTGATAGAATTGATCCCCAAGAAACATAGACATGGACAGTATTATAATTTCTGGACTGTATTAAGAAATGGAATCTTTATGAATCACTGAAAATTTTATCTTTATGTTTAAGACTTTTCCTATTTGTATATCTGCTGCTTCATATGAAAAAAAAACTCTAAAATTAAAACTAATAGAAATATTCTGTCTAGTATGAGCAAAGATGGATTAACAAACCTAGCTATACTATTAAACATGAACAACCAAGATTAATTTTTCCAAAGTTTGACAAATTTGCAGAAGCCTTGAAAAGAAAAATTGTAAGGTTATTATATACAGATATAAATTCCTCTCTTTTCAAAAAATACATTAATGTATTTGAAAAGTATTAACCCATAGCTTTTTTCTTTTTAGGCACTGTAATACCCATATTCTTTTTTTTTTTTTTTTCCCTTTGCGGCACGCGGGCCTCCCACTGCTGTGGCTTCTCCCGTTGTGGAGCACAGGCTCCGGACGCGCCACTCCGCGGCATGTGGGATCCTCCTGGATCGGGGCACAAACCCGTGTCCCCTGCATCGGCAGGCGGACTCTCAACCACTGCGCCACCAGGGAAGCCCCCCGTATTCTTTTTAATATTAACTTTAACTGGCATGTATATAAAATTTTAATTTAAAAATCTCTAATCTGTCTGCATTTCTAGTCTGGCTATTATTATTACTTGTTTTTTTTCATGATTATTACTGAAAATAATTTTGTCATATAGAAAACAGAGTACCAAAAAAAATGATCTATTCTAGATGTCAAATACATGAGGTACACTACTATGTCTACCTAGAAAATATAACACTGTCAATAGAAAACGGTCTCAGAAATGAGATTTGGTAATGTGGGACAATATTAGCTTTCCCACCCTAGGAATGATAAAACTCTAAAATACCAAAAAAAAAATTAATAAACACTAAACTATAAAACAATTAAATGACATAAAATGAAATGAATGAGTATATAGGATGGGAAGATTCCATATTTTAAAATCTAAATCTCTCCACCTTGAATTAACTGATAATCAGGTTAAGAATCATACAGTCAGGGGCTTCCCTGGTGGCGCAGTGGTTGAGAATCTGCCTGCCAATGCAGGGGACACGGGTTCGAGCCCTGGTCTGGGAGGATCCCACATGCTGTGGAGCAACTGGGCCCGTGAGCCACAACTACTGAGCCTGCGTGTCTGGAGCCTGTGCTCCGCAACGAGAGGCCACAACAGTGAGAAACCCATGCACCACGATGAAGAGTGGCCCTCGCTCGCCACAACTAGAGAAAGCCCTCACACAGAAATGAAGACCCAACACAGCCAAAAATAAATAAATAAATATATTAAAAAAAACAACAAAAAAATCATACAGTCAGAACTGGAAATGACCTTAAAGTTCTATTAGTTGAATCCATTGAATTTACAGGCAAAACTAGCACATTCTATGCAGTAATACCTTATGCCCACTCTGAGGTAGAAGGTAAACAGGCTACAGCTCTGGTTTCCCCATCAGTGTGATGTGGGGGCTTTCATATCATAGAAACACTAAGATGCAACCTTCCAGGAGAATGAAAATGCCTACATCAATTTGAACACAATTTTAGCAGTTCTCCCACCATTGTGATCCTCAGTTTGAAACACCAGTGATATCATACCAGGATAAAATCAGAGACACACTCCACTAAACATTCATGAGCACGCAAGACTTTGTCTTCTTAACAAGTTGCGTGAAAGTAACTTACCAATTAAGGACTGTTTTGTTTGTTTTGTTTTGTTTTGTTCTGTTTTTGGCTACACCACACAGCTGTGGGATCTTAGTTCCTGGGCTAGGTACTGAACCCAGGGCGCTCGGCAGTGAAAGCACAAGAGTCCTAACCACTGGACCACCAGGGAATTCCCTAGAGACTGTTTTTTGTTTTGTTTTGTTTGTTTGTTTTTTGTGGTACGCGGGCCTCCCACTGCTGCGGCCTCTGCCGCCGCGGAGCAACAGGTTCCGGACGCGCAGGCCCAGCGGCCACGGCCCACGGGCGCAGCCGCTCCGCGGCATGTGGGATCCTCCTGGACCAGGGCACGAACCCGCGTCCCCTGCATCGGCAGGCGGACTCCCAACCACTGTGCCACCAGGGAAGCCCCCTAAAGACTGTTTTGAAACAGTATTATTCTTTGAAACTTCTATTGATACTGACCTAAGAATTTTTAATTATTAATGACACTGTTCCCTGGCAACACATATATATCATAACCTCTCTAGATTTGTAGCCCAAAGAAAAGAAACCATTTGTAAAGAAATACATTCTGTGACCTGGTAACCTCTGGTTCAGTAAATTAAAATCTTGAAATTTCCTATTCTTAGCTGGGAGCAGTCACTATTACCTTCTAACCATACTTACAACATTTAATCATAGGGTATAAAAGAAATTTTCTAAATTTAAAATGAACATTTTCATAACACATAAAAATTTTATAAAGACAAAGTATTAATTCCCAGGCATTTTGTAGGAGATTAATAAGAAAATTTTTGTAATGTACACCAAAGACTTTGTACACATCACATACTTTCTGCTCTGGGATCTCTCATCTTACCCAAATATCTGAGATCCCATCCCAGTGTCTAAGACCTGATGTTACAATTTTCTTCCTCAGGACCCACCTCTTGACACAAAATCATTTCTCTATCTTACAGTTCCTTTCTGAATTTTTAAACTCTGTCTTCCATCTTCAGAGTGCTGCAAAATTCTACGCTGCTTACAAAATCTGTGGGTCCTGCTTTCTCTATTTTTTTCTTTTTTTAAAAAATTAATTAATTTATTTTTGGCTGTATTGGGTCTTCGTTGCTGCACATGGGCTTTCTCTAGTTGCGGCAAACAGGGGCTACTCTTCTTTGCGGTGCTCAGGCCTCTCATTGTGGTGGCTTCTCTTGCTGCGGAGCATGGGCTCTAGGCGCGCAGGCTTCAGTAGTTGTGGCGCACAGGCTCAGTAGTTGTAGCGCGTGGGCTCTAGGGCACAGGCTCAGTAGTTGTGGTGCACAGGCTTAGCCACTCCGCGGCATGTGGGATCTTCCTGGAACAGGGCTCGAACCTGTGTCCCCTGCATTGGCAGGCGGATTCTTAACCACTGTGCCACCAGGGAAGCCCTCTATTTCTAAACTCATGCTCATTTAGCACTGACCATGTTTCTCCCCATTTTTTTCTCATCTGACTCTAGCCATACAGGAGAGTTGCACTCACCCCATTCTTATCTGTTGGTCTAGAATGTGCAACTAATAGTATATAATAAAAAACATGGAGTCATAATAACTCCCATATGCCCTGCTAGTCACTCTTCCCAAGCCAATAACAAAGCAGGCAGCTTAGTTAATGTAATATTTAGATTAGCAGTGAAAAGAGAGATCTTTCTCCCTCTTGTACTCTGAATAAATAAATTAGTCTGACCAAATGAAGAAATGTGGTGTAACATGATTTATTTGGGTCAGAGCTGACACTGGTAAGACAAAGCCTCCTTATCTGCTTATAGAAACTGAAGCAGAGGTCAACAGCCACATCCTCTGATTCGTATGCCACGCATGAACACCATGGGGAAGAACTTGAACCCGGTCTTCAATAGGAGTCCAAACATATACTAATATGTCTTACAGACAAAAAGGGAGTAAAAATAGAAGCCAGACTACACAGAGAAACAAACGTTCTCCTAAGAGAACACCTAAGAGAAGCATCAGGAGTCAGGTTTAAACCTAGCTTTGCCAAGCAAATACAAGCACCCCATCTAGGGGATGGAGTTCCAGAAACAGAGTGTTGGTTCAGGAAAGCTGAAAACTCAGTGTCACTCAGGACATGGTCTCATTTCCATGGGACCACCACCACTAACAATCTGGACACTAGAAAGGAAGGTATTTCCTCGCTGGATGGAAAGAAATTGTACTCCCCAAGTGGAGACTGTTAGAAACTATCCCAAGGGGCCTCTGAGACACTGTGAAATGTAGTAGATGAGCACACGTGTGTCATCCCTACCAAAGGGACAGGGACCTGGAGGCACATTAGGAACAAAAACAAAGGTGCAGCTGCAGTAAACAGAAGCAGAGGCAGAAACTGGGGCTGTAGTTTTGAGTGCACTCGCCTCCTTTGGAAGCACCTGCAGATCCCGCACGCAGGAGAATGGGGAAGCACTGTTCTATCTGGGAGGTGAAGTCTGTTGACCCACTGTGCCCAGGAATCAGTAACTAAAGGGCTCTTACTGAGGATCCCTTAACTGGGGGATTTAGGGTAATGGCAGGAAGTAATAGCTAAGTGCAAATCAAGGGGCCACATAGACTAGAGAAAAGCAAAATGTTTGCCCCACAAAATACTTTTTTGGAAAGAAGTAAACTATTTTTCAACAAACGTGAAAATTCAAAGTAACCAAATGACGGCTTTTATTGGCAGGATGAGAAGTTTAAGGTCGAGAATGAACAGGGGGTGAGGGTGGGCATCAGGTAAACACACCAATCCGAGATCCCTTTCCATTGAAAAGTAGCATTCAAAAGTGCAAATTACACGCGAACTAGATCTATTCACACTTCAGTGAACATTAAATTATCCAAACTGATAGAGTGATGGAGGAAGAAGAGTCTGAAGTGTTAATCCTGGAGAAAGGAGTCCATCATTTGAGGAAACTGGCAGCACACAGAGGTCAATGGAGAGGTAATACATTCCCAGTTGACAGAACAGAGGAAACATGGCACTTGAAGAAAGATAAATAAAGATTTTCGGGGAAGGCTTCTAAAGCAAACTTAAAAGCCCCCATAAACTACAGTGCCTGGATTTCTACAGAAAACTGCTTCTATGAAAGATCATTTTGATGTAGCAATTGACTTTCTGCTAAGGGTCGCTAATGATAAGAATTAGAGCAAGAATCACATTAGACAGATATAGTATGTATAAATAAATCAACAAACAATTTTAACGCATGTATTCGAGGTCCCATTATTTTTATATGGGGCCTTTTCCCCACAAAGACCAGTATCATTTTTTATTTTTTGCGGTACGCGGGCCTCTCACTGTTGTGGCCTCTCCCGTTGAGGAGCACAGGCTCCAGAAGCGCAGGCTCAGTGGCCATGGCTCACGGGCCCAGCCGCTCCGCGGCATGTGGGATCTTCCCGGACCGGGGCACGAACCCGTGTCCCCTGCATCAGCAGGCGGACTCTCAACCACTGCGCCACCAGGGAAGCCCAAGACCAGCATCATTTTATCTTTGTCTTTTAGGTATATTATATAAATTCCATTTAGGTCGAAATAAATTGTATATAGCTGTTCATGAAGGACTTAATTCCCTTTGAATAAACTATTTGTCCTTTTTTAAAGGAAAACAAAAGATGCAGAGATGTAGATATAGGAATCCCTAATTCAAGAACGTAAACCAATTTTTTTTTTGTTCATTAGTGTTCTTTTTTTGTCAGCTTTCAGTATCTTTACACCTTCCGTAATGCTCAGTTCTATTCACGTACACTCTATTGTTCGCCTTGTTTCAACTACTGGCAAAATCACAAAACAGAAGACAAAGGAAGTCATAATATTCTATCAGTTCAAATCAATGGACCATGCATTTAGGAAGGATTCAAGACTGCTTTTGCAAGATGATCCTGGAACACAAAAACATGATGAATATATCAAAAATATTTCTCACATATGGCCTGCCATAAAAAGATTGTTTGAATTAAAAGGATTGTTTGAATTAAACATCATTATTGCTCTGTTGTCAGCATGTTAGAATATAGAGATAAGCCACACACATGCCTAAGCTCTGTCATGATCTATAAATTACTGTTATATTTGCTATTGCTGTTTTTTTTATTGTTTAATATTTTCCAGTGCACAATAACACAGACCTTGGATCCTATTTTTGACAGAATTCATTTTTCTTCAACTTGTAAGAGACAAATTCTGAGTGATCCTTTGAACCCCTCAAATGTTTCAAAATGCATGCTGATGAATTATACTGTCGAGGACAGGGGCTGTCACTGACATGGTATTTTGTCATATAAATGTCAGCAAGGTTAAGGATCTTTGCTATTATTTAAAGGGCTCATTGTGATAGAAATACCAGCTTCATTTCACAAAACTATGCATCAATTTTTCAATAATTTAGGATTGACCTACCTAGTTTGTAGACCATAAAAATTTTAGAGATATAAAGAATCTAAAAATTATCTTATTGAAACCCTTCCTATTTTCTATGAGGAATCAGTTTGGCCCAAAGTTTAAAAGGTTTGCCCAAGGTCATACAACCGAAAAACAGGCTGGGGGACCTAGAATCTGCCTTTTTGCTCCATTCCTAAGTTCCTTCTACTGTGTGTGACATCTCATTTTCTGACCAGCTATACTTATTAGAAAATTTACTATAAGAAGAGCAAGAAACTCAATGCTGATCTTTACTCTAGTTTCAATAGAAAATATTAATTGGTTTTGGATATAATCTATGGTTTGTTTTATTGGCTCTCATTAAAGTCCTATTAGAATTTGTATATTTTAAAATTTCACTAACTCCTAAGTGAACACGAATGGAAGGATTCAGACTGTAGACTTTCTAAATGTGTCAGAAAAAAACGTGCAAATTAGAGGATCCAGGCATAAGGTGTATACCTGGTTATGCTGTTGACACTTACATGGTCAGATCATTGTGTTCCAGCTTTTAAATCAAGTGTTTCCATGTGCCATAAGATAGCAGGAAAATGTGATCCTATGATCTGCCATCCATCTGGAAGTTGTATCTGATAGAAACATAAAGTTAAATCCTGAGAAAATAATTAATATACATTTTTTCCCACAAAGCTTGCTGTGTTAGCTAAGGTCTGCTCCAAACAGAAACACCTGAAAACCATGACTGAGTCTACACAGACTAAACAAAAAAGAAACATTAATTTGATGGCTGTGGATAGCCACATTTAAGAATTTTGACTGAAAGAAAGTTAGGTATGCAGGGTAAACTATTTGGATAACCATTTAGCCAAGTGACAGAAGCAGAAATTAATGGTAAAAGAAGAAATGCTTTGTTAAAAATAAATACTGGAATTAAAAAAGAAACATCCTGCCCCAACGTTCATTGCAGCACTATTTACAATAGCCAATATATGGAAGCAACCTAAATGTCCATCGACAGAGGAATGGATAAAGATGTGGCACATATATACAATGGAATATTGCTCAGCCATAAAAAAGAATGAAATAATGCCATTTGCAGCAACATGGATGGACCTAGAGATCATCATACTAAGCAAAGTAAGTCAGACAGAGAAAGACAAATATCAAATGATATCACCCATATGTGGAATCTAAATTTAAAAAAAAAAAGAAAAGAAACAAATGAACTTATTTGCAAAACAGAAATGGACTTACAGATATTGAAAACAAACTTATGGTTACCGAAGGGGAAATGTGGTAGGGAGGGATAAATCAGAAGCCTGGGATGAACACATACACACATACCACTATATATATCAGGTAAGGTAGATAACCAACAAGGACCTACTGCATAGCACAGGGAACTCTACTCAGTATTCTGTGATAACCTATGTGAGAAAAGAATATGAAAGAGAATGAATATATGTACATGTATAACTGAATCACTTTGCTGTACACCTGAAACTAACAAAACATTGTAAATCATCTATACTCCAAAAAAAGAAAATAAAGTAAAAAAAAAATTGGAGCAATCATCGCAGAATTGAATTTGGAAATATTACTCATGAGCATTTAAAATGATTTTTTTTATCCAAGTAATTCACTTTCAGATTAATATGCTAAATAAAATATCATGGATAAGCAATAAAACAAACATCCTGAATATGAGACTGTGAACTTCAGATTTCTACTCAGAAGAGGAAGAAATATGTGTTATTATAAATTTTTCTCCACATATTAGATTACAAAGAGGTAGAAATCTATTCAGTAACTATAGAGCAACTACTAGGTTCAAGACACTGTTTTAGGCAATGAGCAGGGTTTTGGCAGAAAATAAAAGGCAAGATCCCTGTTCTCAGGCAGGTTAGCATTCTATTAAAGCAAGGCAGCATATAAAAGTGAAGAAATTCATGGAATGATATTCCTATTCTTTTGTTCTCCAAGTGTCAGGTTTCCATTTCTAAACCAAAAGAGAATGAGACAAGTAAAGAGTGAAAAAAATCTACATCTCTTTTCATATTTGATTTCTTTTCCTGCCAGAAAATTATCCAGTGATTGTCTATAATATTTTGATTTCATCTCCCTAAATATGAATACCGATTAAGGCACATTAAGTGTTTTTCATATGAATGAAACAATTTTATAGTTAATTAAACAAACATGGAGGGGCAGAGTCAAGATGGCAGAGTAGGAGTATGTGGAGTTTGCATCTCCTCACAACTAGGGCACCTACCAGGCACTGGTGGGGGACCTTGGACACCTAAGGGGATAGTAGGAACCCCCAAGCAACCAGGTAGGACATGGGGGGAGGGAGGGGGAAGGAGAAGCAGAGACCAAAAGGGACAAGTGCCCCTGAGGGGCAACTGGGGGAGGAGAGGGGTTCCCATGCCCAGAGGGGCCCACACACAGTGAGGTGATCAATGGGAACAGAGAGACCCTTGCAGCATAGAAGGATCAGAAGGAAAAGCCAGCATTTCCCCCGCCCACTCTGACCCCCAGGAACCTGCTGAGGTCCCGGGCCTGATACTCCACACTCCGAGGCCCCTTCCAGCTGTTGTGAGCCTAGGCCCCACCCCCGCCTAAGCCCCGACTCCACCTGAGCACTGCCCCCACAGCCAAGGCCTTTTTCAGTTTTTTGTTTGTTGGGTTTTTTTTTTTTGCTGTTGTGGTTCCCTTTCACCTTGTTTTTGTTGTATCATTTATCTTTTTACCTTTTTAAGATAAATTTTCAAATAAATTTTTTTCTAATTTTATTTTTTATTCTTTGTTATTGTTCTGCTCCTTTTTGTTTGTTCTCCCCCCCTTTGTTTTTACCTTGCTTTTCTGTTTTACCTTGCTTTTCTTTCACTTGTATTTTTAATTTTTCTAACAAACTTTTTATTTTTCTAATTTTATTTATTTATTATTCTTTGTTATTGTTCTGCCTTTTTTTTTTTTCCCCATGCCACGTGGCTTGTGGAATCTTGGCTCCCAGGGCAGGGGTTGGGCCTGAGCTCCTGTGGTGGGAGTGCTGAGTCTCAACCCCTGGACTAACAGAGAACCTCAGACCCCAGAGAATATTAATAGGAGTGAGGTCTCCCAGAAGTCCTCATCTCGGCACCAAGACCTGGCTCTACCCTACTGCCTACAAACTCCAGTGCTAGAAGCCTCAGGCCAAACAACCATTAATACAGGAACACAGTGCCACCCATCAAAAACAAAATGAGATGACAAAAATATGTTACAGATGATGGAGTAAGGTAAAAACCTGTAAGACCAAATAAATGAAGAGGAAATAGGCAACCTATCTGAAAAAGAATTCAGAGTAATGGTAGTAAAGATGATCCAAAATCTCAGAAATAGAATGGAGGCACACATCGAGAAAATACAAGAAATGTTTAACAAAGATCTAGAAGAACTAAAAGAACAAACAAACAGAGATGAACAACACAATAACTGAAATGAAAAATGCTCTAGAAGGAATAAGTGACCTGGAAGATAGAAGAGTGGAAATAACTGCCGAGGAGCAGAATAAAGAAAAAAGAATGAAAAGAATTGAGAACAGTCTCAGAGACCTCTGGGACAACATTAAATGCACGAACATTCGAATTATAGGGGTCCCAGAAGAAGAAGAGAGAAAGAAAGGGTCTGAGAAAATATGTGAAGAGATTATAGTCGAAAAATTCCTTAACATGGAAAAGGAAATAGCTACCCAAGTCCAGGAAATGCAGAGAGTCCCATACAGAATAAACCCTAGGAGAAACACACCATGACACAGATTATTCAAACTACAAAAATTAAATTCAAAGAAAAAATATTAAAAGCAGCAAGGGAAAAGCAACAAATAACATGCAAGGGAATCCCCATAAGGTTATCAGCTGTTTTTTCAGCAGAAACTCTGCAGGCTGGAAGGGAGTAGCAAGATATATTTAATGGGATGAAAGGGAAAAACCTACAACCAAGATTACTCTACCCAGCAAGGACCTCATTCAGATTTGACAGAGAAATCAAAAGCTTTACAGACAAGCAAAACCTAAGAGAATTCAGCAACACCAAACCAGCTTTACAACAAATGCTAAAGGAATTTCTCTAGGCGGGAAACACAGAGAAGAAAAAGACCCACAAAACAAACCCAAAACAATTAAGAAAATGGTAATAGGAACATACATGATAATTACCTTGAATGTAAATAGATTAAATGCTCCAACCAAAAGACATAGACTGGCTGAATGGATACAAAAACAAGACTTGTATATATGCTGTCCACAAGAGAACCATTTCAGACCTAGGGACACATACGGACTGAAAGTGAAGGGATGGAAAAAGATATTCAATGCAAATGGAAATCAAAATAAGCTGGAGTAGCAATACTCATATCAGATAAAATAGACTTTAAAATAAAGACTGTTACAGGAGATAAGGAAGGACAATACATAATGATCAAGGGATGAATCCAAGAAGAAGATACAACAATTTTAAATATTTATGCACCCAACATAGAAGCACCTCAATACATAAGGCGAATGCTAACGGCCATAAAAGGGAAAATCGACAGTAACACAATAATAGTGGGGGATTTTAACACCCCACTTACACCAATGGACAGATCACCCAGGAATAAAATAAATAAGGAAACACAAGCTTTAAATAACACAATAGACCAAATAGACTTAATTGCTATTTATAGGACATTCCACCTGAAAGTGGCAGAATACACTTTCTTCTCAAGTGCACACAGAACATTCTCCAAGATAGATCACATCTTGTGTCACAAGTCAAGCCTCGGAAAATTGAAATTGTATCAAGCAACTTTCCCGACCACAACTCTATGAGATTAGAAATAAATTACAGGAAAAAAAACTGTAAAAAACACAAACGCATGGAGGCTAAACAGTGTGCTGCTAAATAACCAACAGATCACTGAAGAAATCAAAGAGGAAATTTTAAAATACATAGAAATAAGTGACAATGAAAATACAACCACCCAAAACCTATGGGACGCAGCAAAAGCAGCTCTAAGAGGGAAATATAAAGCAATTCAATCTCACCTTAAGAAACAAGAAACATGTCAAATAAACAATCTAACCTTACACCTAAAGCACCTAGAGAAAGAAGAACAAATAAAATCCAAAGTTAGTCGAAGGAAATCATAAAGTTCTGAGCAAAAATAAATGAAACAGAAATGAAGAAAACAATAGCAAAGGTCAATAAAACTAAAAGTTGGTTCTTTGAGAAGATAAACAAAATTGATAAACCTTTAGCCAGACTCATCAAGAAAAAAAGGAGAGGACTCAAATCAATAAAAATAGAAATGAAAAAGGAGAAACCACAATTGACACTGCAGAAATACAAAGCATCCTAAGAGACTACTACAAGCAACTCTATGCCAATAAAATGGACAACCACAAAGAAATGGACAATTTCTTGGAAAGGTACAATTTTCTAAGACTGAACCAGGATGAATTAGAAAATATAAACAGACCTATCACAAATAATGAAATTGAAACCATAATTTGAAATCTTCCAATAAACAAAAGTTCAGGACCAGATGGCTTCACAGGTGAATTCTATCAAACATTTAGAGAAGAGCTAACACCTATTCTTCTCAACCTCTTCCAAAAAACTGCAGAGGGAGGAACACTCCCAAACTCATTCTACAAGGCCAATATCACCCTGATACCAAAATCAGACAAAGATATCAGAGAAAAAGAAAATTACAGACCAATATCACTGATGAACATAGATGCAAAAATCCTGAACAAAATACTAGCAAACAGAATCAACACAATAAAAGGATCATACACAATGATCAAGTGGGATTTATCCCATAAATGCAAGGATTCTTCAATATAGGCAAATCAATCAATGTGATACACCATATTAACAAATTAAAGAATAAAAACCATTTGATTATCTCAATAGATGCAGAAAAACTTTTGACAAAATTCAACACCCATTTACGATAAAATCTCTCAAGAAAGTGGGCAGAGAGGGATTCTACCTCAACATAATAAAGGCCATATACAACAAACCCACAGCAAACTTCATTCTCAATAGTGAAAAACTGAAAGCATTTCCTCTAAGGTCAGGAACAAGACAAGGATGTCCACTCTCACCACTATTATTCAACATAGTTTTGGAAGTCCTAGCCATGGCAATCAGAGAAGAAAAAGAAATAAATGGAATACAAATTGGAAAAGAAGAAGTAAAACTGTCACTGTTTGTAGATGACATGATAGTATACATAAATAATCCTAAAGATGCCACCAGAAAACTACTAGAGCTAATCAATGAATTTGGTAAAGTTTCAGGATACAAAATTAATACACAGAAATCTCTTGCATTCCTATACACTAACAATGAAAGATCAGAAAGAGAAATTAAGGAAATAATCCCATTTACCATAGCAACAAAAAGAATAAAATACTAGAAATAAACCTACCTAAGGAGGTAAAAGACCTGTACACAGAAAACTGTAGGACACTGATGAAAGAAATCAAAGACAACACTAACAGATGGAGAGATATACCATGTTCTTGGATTGGAAGAATCAATATTGTGAAAATGACTATACTACTCAAAGCAATCTACAGATTCAATACAATCCCTATCAAATTACCAATGGCATTTTTCACAGAACTAGAACAAAAAAATTTTACAATTTGTATGGAAACACAAAAGACCCCAAATAGTCAAAGCAATCTTGAGAAAGAAAAATGCAGCTGGAGGTATCAGGCTCCCCAACTTCAGACTATACTACGAAGCTACAGTAATCAAGACATTATGGTACTGGCACAAAAACAGAAATATAGATCAATGGTACAGGATAGAAAGTCTGGAGATTAACCCACGCACACCTATGGTCACCTAATCTATGACAAAGGAGGCAAGAATATACAATGGAGAAAAGACAGCCTCTTCAATAAGTGGTGCTGGGAACACTGGACAGCTACATGTAAAGGAGTGAAATTAAAATACTCCATAACACCATATGCAAAAATAAACTCAAAATTGATTAAAGACCTAAATGTAAGACCATACACTATAAAACTCTTAGAGGAAAACATAGGAAGAACACTCTTTGACATAAATCAGAGCAAGACCTTTTCTGACCCATCTCCTAGAGCAATGAAAATAAAAACAAAAGTTTTTAAATGGAACCTAATTAAACTTAAAAGCTTTTGCGCAGCAAAGGAAACCATAAACAAGACCAAAAGACAACCCTCAGAATGGGAGAAAATATTTGCAAATGAAGCAACGGACAAAGGATTAATCTCCAAAATATACAAAAAGCTCATGCAGCTCAATATCAAAAAAACAAACAACCTAATCAAAAAATGGGCAGAAAACCTAAATAGACATTTCTCCAAAGAAAACATACAGATGGCCAAAAGGCACATGAAAAGATGCTCAACATCACTAATCATTAGAGAAATGCAAATCAAAACTAGAATGAGGTGTCACCTCACACTGGTCAGAATGGCCATCATCAAAAAATATGTCACTACTGGGCATATACCCTGAGAAAACCATAATTCAAAAAGACACATGTACCCCAATGTCCATTGCAGCACTATTTACAATAGCCAGGTCATGGAAACAACCTAAACGTCCATCGACAGATGAATGGATAAAGAAGATGTGGTACATATACAGAATGGAATATTACTCAGCCATAAAAAGGAATGAAATTGGGTCATTTGTAGAGATGTGGAGGGACCTAGAGTCTGTCATACAGACTGAAGTAAGTCAAAAAGAGAAAAACAAATATCATATATTAACGCATATATGTGGAATCCAGAAAAATAGTACAGATTAACCTATTTCCGGCACAGGAATAGAGATGCAGAAGTAGAGAATGGACGTGTGGACATGGGTGGGGGGGGGAAGGGAGGTTGGGATGAATTGGGAGATTAGGTTCGACATAAATACACTACCATGTGTAAAATAGATAGCTAGTGGGAACCTGCTATAAAGCACAGGAAGCTCAGCTCGGTGCTCTGTGATGACCTAGATGGGTGGGATGTGTGTGGGGGGGGTGGGTGATGGGAAGGAGGTTCCGAGAGGGAGGGGATATATGTATACATATAGCTGATTCACTTCATCGTACAGCAGAAATGAATACAACACTGTAAAGCAATTATACTCCAATATAAATAAATAAATAAACAAACAAACAAACATGGATTGAGCATCTACTACTTGCCAGGTACTTCCACAGGGACTGGGAATACACATTTCAAGAACTCATATGGAGTTAAGACAAATAATTACAGACAATTATCTCCACTTCCTGGAAGCATTAATATCCTTGTCCTAAGAAAACAGAGATAATAACAATCTCTAAATAATGTTTAACAACACTATTTTTAATAATGCCATTTTCACCACCATTTTAATCGTACATTCATAGTGTCCAATCCTTACAACTTTATATGATATATGTTATTTTTTCCTGCTTTATAGATGAGGAACCAGGTTGATACAGAGTAAATATTTTCTAAGGCTACACAGGTGGTAAACACTAAAGCCAGGAATATTTCTTTAGTCAGCCTACTCCAAGGCCTACACTTCTACCAAACTCCTCAGGGTTCTTATTATTACAACACCTTACTATTTCCAAGCATTTAAGAACCTCTTTATATTTGCTCAAAACTTCAAATAAATTAAAGAAAGTGATTTGTGTAGAGAGTGCTTTTATGGCACTGCCCCCACAAAACATGGAAATGGAGACCCCAAAATGACTTGCCTCCCGTGAAATGATGTGCCCTATTGTGTAGGAGTGTGCTTTACTCCTAAGAAACGAGATGCATGCAAATCATTTCCATGTTGTAGGCAGGCTTCTGAGCAATATGTAAATAAGCAAGAGAAAAAATACCCACATTAATAAACAGCCCCTTGGATATATGAAACCCATCTGCAACATTAGGTAAAGAGTTTGTATACTGTGCAGTCAGACGGGATGTCCATATTGCATTCCTCAGTGTCTGTAAGGGAAAACAGAATGATGGTTCAGGTAGGGCGGTGCCATATGGCTGAATCCATGAAAATATCACAGAGTTTTTTTTTTTTCAGCAACTGTGATCGGTCCATGTAAGCAAGGATCAAGTCTCTGCAAATAGAATTATGACACTCCAAGTTTCATCCTGTTTCCAAGGTCTCTTTCTCACACATCCTGCTGAGATGAACCTATAATATTTCTCTGCACGTGGATTGAGTTCTCCTAAAATAGGGGATGGCAACCAAAGGGAAATTGCAAGTAGAAGAGACACAAGCAACAGAAATGGCCCAAAGTGAGAATCACAGATTGACAATACAACATGTGCCAGTGAGCCCATGGCTGACATTATCAAGTAAGATGACTCAGAGGGGGAAAAAAATCCACCAAAGGAACCGTTAACTCACACCAAACAGGAAATGACTGATTAAAGATATAACAGAAATATAAAACCAGGACCCAAGTTGAGTCTTACATCTTTAGCTGTACCCTCCTAGGACAGGACTATAATATGTAACAGCACCTATACTTGCCACTCTCTTGGAATAAGAAAATAACAGGCATGCTGTCATTTCTTTTCTCTTAATTACTCTACTTATATTTTCTTATTCTTTTCCAAATGAGATTTGGGGTTCACTTTTGTTATAACTAAAAAGCAAGAATTAAGGATGACAATCTGAATAGAGTAAGTCAAGTTAGCTGTGAGTTTTGCAAAGTGTTCACCTCACCCTCTCTTATACGCCTCAGATTCTAGATAAAATAGACTGCTTCTTTTAGCTGCTATTAGCATCTGCTTTGGGAAAGGTGACTTTCAAAGTCTTTAGTAATATTTTTGCAAACTCTACTATACAACCCAAGCAACTCCACAACCTTTGGCTAGGTTTTGCCTAGGTTTGCATTAGAATTTCAACCACTTCATCCCACAAGTGAATTCTACTTTTATTTGACATATTAAGCATAACCACACTTGCTCCCAATGCCCCACTCTGATTTTAACCCTCTAACTGTATTTTAATCAATATTCTGTTTGGAACCTCAAGCCAAGTTGCCCCCTGCTGACAAGGCCACAGAGAGGAAGTAAAGAGGCCTATAACTCCTGAGACCTTGGCCAGTGACAGCAAACAGTTGTATACATAAGTTCTTTCTCTTCAGAACTTTAAGAACAGTCAACTAAATTTCTCTCCCAATCCTGTTTGCTTTGCCTATCATCCAAAATGTAAGCCCCACTAGTCTTTCATTCTTTCCTGTCGTCTCACTTCCTTATCACTATGCCCTTCCTGCTCTCTGAGTCAGTTGTCAAATGAACTCCCTCCACCTCTTTGCCTTAACTGAAATCTGCCTCCCCACTGAGAATAGCTCTTCTCATCCTACTGTATGTCTTACATGTCTGGAGTTGGGGAAGTAGAATGGAGGGACTAATTAGTATTAAAATTTCCAGGTCTTCACTTCCAGACCATTATCTTCCTCCCTCATATCAAATCTTTCCTCCTTTCAGGCTTTTGCCCTCTAGTCTATCGTGTTTTACTCCTCCTTGCTGTTGTCACTCACTGTATCTTTATTTCCTTCCATTTAACTCCCCATCACTTCTCTACATGTTTTGAACACTTTAGAACCTGGCTCTTTGTCTTCCTATTCACCCCAGTTTTTTTTTTTTTTTTTTTTAAAGATGTTGGAGGTAGGAGTTTATTAATTAATTTATTTATTTTTGCTGTGTTGGGTCTTCGTTTCTGTGCAAGGGCTTTCTCTAGTTGCGGTGAGTGGGGGCCACTCTTCATTGTGGTGCGCGGGCCTCTCACTATCGCGGCCTCTCCTGTTGCGAAGCATAGGC
Organism: Monodon monoceros; assembly: GCF_005190385.1. Classification (NCBI taxonomy): domain Eukaryota; kingdom Metazoa; phylum Chordata; class Mammalia; order Artiodactyla; family Monodontidae; genus Monodon; species Monodon monoceros. The sequence continues at coordinate 105,914,916 of NW_021703778.1, forward strand.
TCCAGACGCGCAGGTTCAATAGTTGTGGCTCATGGGCCTAGTTGCTCCGCGGCATGTGGGATCCTCCCAGACCAGGGCTCCAACCTGTGTCCCCTGCATTAGCAGGCAGATGCTCAACCACTGCACCACCAGGGAAGCCCCACCCCAGTTTTAACCTTCATTCTAACTACCTTCAATTTCCATCAAAACCCCGGTGTCACAGTGATTTGGCTTCCTCAATGTAGTGGGTTTCACTACTCTACTCCAACCTCCCCACAAAAAATGTTTCATCACCCCCAAATTGTCTACCTTAAAACTATGAAAATTCATTACCTTTCTCTCTGATCACATCTATAAACTGTCCAGCTCGTTTATTGTTTTACTCTCACAATTTGTTGACATCCTCAATCTTCCAGTCCACATCTCCCCATTTTCTCCCAGTCTTCAACACCTTGCTGTCACAATGATGGAGAAAATGTCACATATTTGCCCAGTTTTTTTCCACTAGAAATTTATGATCAGAAACTTACATTGCTCTTTTAGTATTACCTGACATTTCTTCCTCATAGTCTGCTTTTTGTCCTCAGCTGTTCTTTTAATACTTAACTACTCTCCCCAAGCTCAAATTCATTCTCTTCAGAATTACCTAGGGAATTACCTCTTTTCTTATGAAGATTAAGAAAAAAAGTCTATAAGGGGGAAATTGTTAGACTTCCTAATTTTCCTACAGTTGTTTTTGTCCCTTAATTGGTGTGGAAGGAAATCCAAAGTTCCCATGTGCCAAGAGGGACTGAAGATTGGCTGAGAGAGCCTGCAGGGGTACAGGGCTCATAAGGCCTGGATGAGAGATAGTTACTGTTCCAACCAGAAACCTGAGGACAACACGCCACATCTTGGAGAAATCACTTGAGCCAAAGGTCCAGGCAGAATTCCATTAAAACTGCAGACTAGTCATCATTGAAGAAACACTGGACACTGTTTGTGACAAGAGACAGGCTTGATAAGTGACATCTGGGGAAGGTGTCAGTGCAGAACCAATTCAGAGCCAGAGCAGGAAGTAGTCCTTTCCTCCCCAACACTGGTGGCAGTTGCCTAAAGTCCCTACAACTTGGAACTGACCCCGTAGAGGATAGTGAGAGAGAACCAAAGCAGAAAATGTAAACCTCTCCATGACTGAACTTTTTTTTTTTTTTTTTTTTTGCGTGTACGCGGGCCTCTCACCGCTGTAGCCTCTCCCGCTGCAGAGCACAGGCTCCGGACGCGCAGGCCCAGCGGCCATGGCCCACGGGCCCAGCCGCTCCACGGCATGCGGGATCCTCCCGGACCGGGGCACGAACCCGTGTCCCCTGCATCGGCAGGCGGACTCCCAACCACTGTGCCACCAGGGAAGCCCCTCATGACTAAACTTTTAACTGTATTAACTAAGTATCAATATAAGTTTAGTTTACTGAACTGATTAAACCTGAAATTGACTATACAGCATTTACCGTAATCAAGTGGAGATGGGGACTTTTAATAGAGATAATGTCAATCGTGAGGAAAAAAGTTATATGCATAAATGTGGTTTACTAATTTAAATTAAAAATTCATATAACTACCCATGTCAAAATATATAACACATTTACCCTTGAAACAACAAATCCCACTTGAAGAAATTTTCCCTGAGAAGATACTCAACTATACAAAAAGGGATATGTGTCCTAGGTTGTTCATCATGCATTCATAACAAAAAAGGCATCATTCACAATAAGAAAGGAATAGAGAAAACCAAGGTACCCATAATAAGAAGTTAGTTATGTATTTAACCATAATTCATATACACAATAATATGCAATGAAGAAATTTAAAAGTATATATATCTATATTTATTCCCATAGAAATCTACATAATCAGTAGATTGAAAGGGGAAAACTGACAGCTCCTCCCCATATATGAAGTAGTACATTTTCATTCTTCCCTAATAAACAAATCTACAATATCCACTTGGCCATAGTTCAGTGCTCATTTCCCTATTATGGTCATGGTATGCTTATCAGCATCCTTGCTAACAGTGTCATTGCGATGCCTCATGAGACAATCTCTCCTTTCTTCACATTTAGCAGCAGCAGGAATTTTGTCCTGCCAGAAAGAGAGCAGGGGTGAGGAAACCACATGTTCTAAGAGGACAGTTTTCAACACCTAAGGTGGCCCTACCCATAATTATAGGATTCAAGGTAATGGATTTCACAGCCCACCTCTTAACTGGTGATACTCCCTTGAGTTCCTGTCTTGGATATTTTTCCTTTTCATTTTAAATACTCTATTTGAGTGGTCTTATTCACAACGTGTCTTAGGTACACACACCCAGAAAGAAACCTTGAGATGAGAATTTGTGTGCAAGTGATTCATTAGAGAAATGCTTCCCAGGGAGACCAGTAAGGGAGTGGGGAAGCAGGACAGGAAAGGGATCAAATCAAGCAAAGTGCAATTGAGGGCAAAGTCCTGGAGGGCAAATTACATCTCACATTTTGCCCCAACTGGAGGCAAGAGAGCTGGGCTTTTGTACTCCAGTACCACTTGATCATTGGCTAAGGTCTGCCCCTTGGCAGTGAAACAACCAGAGGCTTCCAGCTCTCTGAGCCTGCAGACAAAGCAGCCACAGTTCCTAAGGGCAGCTCTCCACAGGTACAAGCCACCAGATACAAGACCATATGGAAGATGGGGTAGGGGGATGCTGGCTAGAAAATAGAAAATGCAAAAGGGATCCCAGAGGATCTGTGTGCAAAATGTCAGTGTCCACTGTAACACCTACAGCTTCAACCAGTGTGAAAAATTCCAAATCTGTATCAGTACTGCAGACCTCGCCCTTGAACTCCAGACCTATACACCTTACTACCTGTTGGACCTCTTCCTTGTCAACCAGGCTTCCCAAACACACCTTGTCCAAAACTGGGCTCACATCCTTATCCTCATGCACTGCTTTTCTCAGTGAATGCCACCTTCATACCCTCAATGGGCCAATCTAGAAAACTCAATTCACCTTGCCAGACACCTCATCCTTTAATTCACCAAGTCCTTGTGATTTTACTTTTTCAGTGTATCTCTAATCTATCCTTGACTCCCATACCTTAGTTCCACCTTATTTCTCTTTTCACTGTTCCTTGTTTCCTGTGCCCCCAATAATTCAATCTCCATCACTCTACTGTGGATTATCACTCACAAATTTAAAACTTACTATGTCACTCCTCTGTTTAAAATCTTTCAATGGCTTCTCATTTTGCAGGTTAAAAAACTAAGTACTTGGCATTTCAAATTATATCCATCCTGTTCTAACTCCCAACTAATTTTTCAGACCATTTTATATCCTTAAAATCCTAAACTCAAGACATATGAAACTCTTTGCAGTTTCCCAAAGTTGTTTTGCTCTCTTACTCTTGAGGTAATCAATAAATCAACGAGTACCTATATATTTTAAATACTTAATCCCGACATTACCTCTTCCAAGAGACTTCCTTGGCATTTCCTCCCTTGAGCTGATTAATTTTCCATTTTTGTTCCCCATTGCAACTTGTGTGTACTCTCATGGCAGTATTTATTTGCGTCTAGATTATTAGATGCTTAGGTCTTAAAGGAAATAAATATCTTATTCATCCTTGGCCTACCTAGCACACTGCCTGATGTAACAATGTTCTTGTCATTTTTGCCCAACTTTTGGCTGCTTACCCATGATCAGGCAATATATTGCTATATTGAGTACCAGTGATACAAAGATGAGTAAGGCTGGGTCTCTGCTTACACTCTAATAGGGAAGATTTTCAGATATGAGATTTTTCAAATACAATCCTATGATGAGTTCTGAGTTAGGGGTATCCACTGGGTGCTGTGAGTTTCAAAGAGGAACATTTAGCCTAACCTAGAGGGTTAGGGAAGGCTTGCTATAGAATATAATGTCTGAGCAGAATTTCAGAGGAGAAATAAAGGTTAGCCTGGCAAAGAAATGGTATTCCTCCCAATGTTTCCATTTCAGCTTAAAGCAGTATTATCAACCAACTGTGTCTTGTCCCTAAATGTCACCAAAGAAACAACCAGCCAACTTGGTACAGGAGTAAAATGATAGGCCTTCCTCACCAGAAGTCTAGGTGATTTTATCACTTTGGTTGGATTGTTTCTGAGCCTCAGTGAAGTTAAATACCAAGTAGGCCTATGCATATATTTAAGAGACTCTCTTTAATGTAAACAGTATCTGAATGAACTTTAGTCCCACTCATCCTAGATTTTACTGGGATTAAGCAACTAGCAGGCAAACTTCACATAGCTGATTTTCCATTGCCTTTTTAAAGGTATCACCAGAGTCCAAAATGTTTGCAAGGTTTTTTTAAAATGTTATTGCAATAGGGTAAATTTTTATTATATATGGAAGCTAATCATTTCAGAGTAAACAACAGATGTTTGCACCCTTATTACTGTTTGGTACTGACATCGATATTAAATGATAATATGAAAACATGTCACAGACGTGAATGATGAATTCAAATGTCAGAAATGGAGGAAAAGAAATGTTTAAAATAGAAAATGTAAGAGTCTTGGGAGAGAAGTAAAACTATGAGCACCTTCTTCAGGCAGAGTGCAATACTACCTTTCCACAGAATAATAAAAACCTGGAAAATTCCAAGGTACATTTCTCTTCAAAGGGTTGTTACTGAAGTATAGGTGATTAAAGTTTTCATTTGATTGATTAAGTAATAGCACCTGGTGAAAAATGCAATTGTATCAAAAATAGTAAATTTATTAGATATTATGTATGTTTATAGATATATAGATAGCTAGATAGATGTTCTCATGTTGTATACCATATTTTCTGGACATTGTTTGATATGTTTCGAGAAACCCAACTTAACATATTTAGATATTAAGTGAGTTACCGTACATGCAGTTGCAAATGATGTTCTTAATTTAAATTACCATTATTCAGTGTTTTCTGAGAATTAACCTGATTATGCTAAAACATGTACCTATCAAAACAGGCTAGATTTCACCCAGTAAAAACCATTACTAATTTTTTTATGCATGGGTTTTAAAATATTGGGTGCATTTCACTAAATGAAATGTTCTCTTTTTTTCTAGTCATTAGCTCAAAGTGATCAAGATTGATGAAATGGGATATCAAAGGCTTTACCTATACAGATGAGTTCTGTCTCCTTTGAGTGAAGCACAGGCTCTGTGAAAGCAGGCATCTTGACTGTCTTGTTGAGTTCTGGGTCCTCAGTGCCTATGATAAGGCTCATAACTGTGAAGATGCATGATATACATTTGTTGAATAAATAAGTGTGGAATGAACAAATGAGTGAATGAATGACTAATAAAAGTATTCAGAGTTTTTAAGTTTCCATTAAACTGATATCACCTTGAGCACAGTTTTGAAACTTTCAAGACATTGAAAGTATATTGTAAATCTTAAGTATAATGTCTGTAATAAAATTTGAAGAAAGCTGAGCTCACATTCATTTTTGTTCTCTACACAGAGATTAACAGGCATTGGTTACAGCCTCCTGTTGACCACGAAGGAAAGCCAGGGAGGAAGTTGGCCCATCTTCCCCACCATAACCATTGATTATTGAGCCAGACTTCTTCAAAGTAGACTGTGCAAAACCAGAATTGTTTATTTCCCAAGAGAATAGGAATGATGAAGTGACTTAACTTTGCAGTATAAAGGAATCATTACTGCTGGTGGGAGGTTGTGATCCTTAGCCAGAAAAATTAGGTCCAGATCTAAGGCTTGATGTCTCCTCCACGTGCTTCTGTGTTTCCTCAGATTTTGGACTCTACTCTGAACCTGAAAATATATGTCCTTGGTCATAACAGAAACCATGGAAAAAAGTGGCTGAATCTTTCCAATTCCATGTCTTATGTAGTTGTTAATTTAGGCTCTAGAAGAAGAGCACACGGCTTGAATGTCAACTTGAACTCTTAGGAGCTTGAACTCTGAGAAACTCTTACTTTAGGTAAGTTCCATAACTTTCTCACACCTTAGCACCTGTGAAAATGGGACTAGGGATAGTTTTCCTTCACGGGGTTGTTATGAGAATACTCAGTGATCAATATACAAGAGGTATTTGTGCTATAGCAGCAGCAAAAGAGCATATGACAATCATTGCTCGGCCATGATGGACTCATGTAGAGAGAAGCAAACCTCTTTCCTTGAAGGTCCCACACTGGCTGGTGCAGAATCAGGATGCTAAAGCCGAGGCTGTTAAAATAAGCAAGGATATCTTTCACGTGTTAGAAATTAAGGGGAAAGCATCTAAAATGTATTATCCTCCTACGGTATGTCATGCACTTACCACGTGGTTCTTAATGTAAACATCACAACAAATCTAAAGCTCAGTATCATTTTCCAATTTTCAACCACATACAGGCATATGGGGCTGGGAGAGGTCGAGTAATGTGCCAAGCTCACAATCCTGGTAAGTGGCAAAGCTGGGACTCAAACCCAGGTCTGAGTCCATAGTCCATATTGTTTGAATAATGTCCTGGTGCTGCTTCTAGTCCTGGACCTCTCATGCAGGGCCCTCCCCACGCACACACTGTCGTAGCTACTGGAGTAAAACACTCCTGGCAACTATGAGAACAGAAGCACGACGCCCCAGCACTCCTCCACCCCGCCATTTACCAGTAGTAAAGCTGACCATCTGAACTCCATCCACCTGCTTCTAATACCTCTCTTTTAATTGAGTCTAAACTTAGGAGAGGTTGTTATTTATTGGCCTCCTCTACAACCCTAAGCACAACTAACTGGAATGGGAAACTTGGTAGAGAGGGACTAGATCTGACTTGGAAAAAAAAAGGCAGTAATTGCTGGCATACTTGGAATATATCAAATAAATCCTGCTTTTACTACTGAATGGCTCATTAGATGGGTTAATTAGTTGATTTTTTTTTTCAGATAGCTTTGTGTGCAAGATAAATTTTCTAATCCTTTCTATGTAGGCAACTTTGCTTTGGAGGATGTAAGGAGTGTTGTAGCAAGAGTGTTAGAGTTAAAGATGGATTTTTGACACTGCAAATGACCTATTGCATGACCTCTGGCAAGAGCTACGTGAACAGTAAAAACCAAAAGATATTGTTGATTGAGTTATCATCCTTCTGACTCGCTTTTTAAATCTGAATGTGTATAGACTTTTGAGATTTTTGGAACAGAGAAGCTGAATGACTTCTGTATATCCTATTCCAAATGCATTAATTTTAATGAGACTGAATCAGGTCTATTAAATTTCTTACCACCTTTCTTTTGATAGAAAATACCCTTCTGTTGCATTTACTCTATTCATAATATATTCTGATATTCATCTGCTCTTCTTTCTATTAATATTTCATTCAAATTACAAGGTGACATCATTGTTTACATACTAGTATTTAAACATGTTTCCTGGGGAATATTTTCCCTTTTTATTGTTTAAACAAGGTAATAAGCAGATGAATTTAAATTCAAGCTGAAGATAACTTTTATATACATGTTTTTATTCCACTGACTGCTATATACAACCCAAGATAAATATAACCCCCAAATTCAAAATTCAAAGTATAAGTGGACAGAAGAATATTTATTCTCCGTGAAGTCTAGTTGAGCCTTTGTACGAATTCAAGTAGAGTATTCATGAAATTTTCTGCATAGAAAATGAGAGGTGAATTTGACATTTAAAAGTAATCTTAACCCCTGCACCCCCCAACTATTTTCACAATAATTCCTGCAAAGCATAAGAGGCTTGAGGGACACTTTTTAAAATGGCGATTTATTTCCTGACTCTTTTTCAGAGTTAAGATAAAATTGTGAAAATAAACACTGGAAGTCTGCAAGTTGAAACTTACCCATTGACAACATACATGTCTCCATTGTCAAAAATGTGTTTAAAAAGGAAGAGCTTAACGGTGTCTCATTTTAGCAACCCAGATGTTTGTTGTCAGCTTATCCTATTATTATTAATAGGAATCTAATTGATATCAATTCCTCAACAACTAGGTTAGCGCTTTCTCACTGTTTAACTTTTTCTCTATAGTTGCCACATTTAACTGTTTTTAAAATTCCCTCCAGTCAAATTCTACATGACCTTCTCATCTGTAAAGGTAAGCTGTAAAGATAGCAACTTTGTTTAGAAATACATTTTACCAAGCTTAAATGCTATTGCAGTCTCATCAGCTAGCAAAGGGCAAGCCACACTTCATTTTTTAGATAGCTCACATTGTTTTCCATAATGTAATGACTGGAGCTTGGGATGTTTAAATGGCACTTCACGGTGCAGACGTGGTCTAAACTTCTTCGTCATTATACATATGCTATTCTATGGTGCACACTAATCTCTTCTGCCTTGGGTGTTTTAACAAAATGGCTGAAATTTTCAGCCATTATGGATGAGTTATTCAGCAAATCTGTAAAAGCAATTCCACTTGACAAGCCTATAGTACTACGTTAAGTGATTGAATCTCTTTGATTCCACAATAGCAAGGTCCTTATTATTCCTGCAGGAATTTTACAAGTTCTAAGAATATTTCCAAAATGCCACTAGCCACAGTGCCAAAGAGAGGCAGGCAATTCAGTCAGAACTATACTAGCTTGATTTAGCGAACCCAGTTAGAGCAATGATTTCTTTTAAAAGAGAAAATAAAAATACTATTTGTTATACTTTATATTCAAATGCATTGATCTTTTATTAGATCGTCTTGAAGTTCTATCCATAACATGGCATTCCTTTCTTGCTTAAATTTATTTTCTAGTAAATGAAGTCACAACATTGGTGAGGTCATGAAACTTATTTATCTGAAATACTGAATTGTGTACATCCCTTAAGGGCAAAGGGATGTTTTTTGCCCTGAGGGTATTAGTCATGGTCCATAGTTCGTGGGAAAAACTAAGGAAGTCTCAAAATTGTGTTCCTATTATTTCCATTTCTCTAAGACTTTGTTTGAATTCCAAAGTGAATTTTCTATTATCCCATTGTACATTGCATAGGAGGGTACCAACCAACAGCCTTTGGGGTGCAACACCTGCAGTTGCATTCAAAGGCATGACTTTTCCAAGCAGTTTGTGAGCTGGCCTGCATTGTCCCCAAAAGGATAAAGGCCTAGGTTTTTTACCTGACTGGCAGAAGCATTCCAGCACCACGAAAGGACTCTAAACATTGTTTTGTAAGTAATGAGTCCTGCTGGTTTCATCCTGCAAGACATTGAAATCCCACAGGGAAAATGTGGTTAGAAATAAAACAGAAGGCTGGGGCCTTTAATGAGTTTCCTATCCACAGATGCCATCAAGCTTTTATACTATTCATTTTATTTCTACAGCTTCAACAAAGATTCCCAGAGTTGTGGGCCATACTTTTAACACTGAAGTGCACAGAACTTGGCAGAAATCTACACTTCAGAGATAATAACATATCATTCCATGAAATAAAGGAAAAGGCATAATCAAAAAAAGAAGCTAAATATGGAAACCTGTTTTGACAACAAATGAATACAGATGAAGCCAGACAGGAAAGGTGTTATGTATGCATGTTTTTTTTCATGTTTCACATAATTTATGATATTGCAAGAACCTCAAGTTTTCTTTTTTTTTTATCATATCCTTTAAGTCAGATAGATTATTTATACTGCTCTCCATCTTATATCAAGGAAAAATTTCAGACTGGTGCTTTGAAAGAACAGAACAACACTTGCAAAAATCTATCAAAAATATATATGCTCATTCCCCAATTGCATTTTATTAATTATTAGAATTAGGGATTCCTCCAAGCCATTTGGATGTACAACAAAATAAAATCAGACTTTCTGAATTTAAAAAAGAGGAAAAAGGAAAAAGCAATTTTTACTTAGTAGATGAAGCATGGAAGTTACCAGTGGAAGCAAATATTCATCAAATATATATTGTTAATAAAGATAACTACTGACTTATAAAAAGTTTCCCTGAATCTTGCACTGGGAGAAAACAACCGGTCTCATCAAATTTTAAATTAAATGACAGGTAAGGGACTTTTTTGGATTTGTAATTATTAAAATCAAAATAAAACAGACTTTTCCAATCTTATAAAACTATCCCTGAATTTACTTTTCACTTACAAAGATTTTTCATGTATATTCAAACTAGAAAATTTTAGAAGAGATTTAGTAAAGAGCCAAGAATTATGCAGAGACTATACCATAAAAAAAATCCATCTTTCCAAGAGATTTTTACTTTAAAAAATATTTAGGTTGCCTTTTGACAACTTGATATTGACCCTTGCTGAATTTTGCAAATTGACTTCTGGTGAGCCAAAGATTTTGTATGTATTGGATTTTACTATCTTACCTACAAAATCATTGCTTAAGTAAATTAATGATAAATCTAATAAATAATTTTCTGAATTATTGTTGATAAAAATAATGTTGAACAGGCTAGTAGAAATTATTCAAATATTTCTACCATTTCAAACTTCTGTCCCAATGCAAATGAAGGAGAGGGTAATAATTCAGGAGACCTATAGAAACTTTTTAAAAAACAGATGTGCAAGACATCTGAGTTGATGAACATTCAAAAACAGAAGCTTGGAGTAGTTCAAAGGTATTCATAGAAAAGAAAAGAAAAACTTTTTGGAGACAGTGAATGGAGAAATCCATAACATCTCTATCTGCAACCCAAATCATGTGTTTTAAATTCTTTAATCTGTAACATTATTTTTGCTAGCCTGATTTTTATAACTAAGAGGCCAATATGACTGAAAACTGCTTTACATTCATATATAAAACCCAGAGGTTAGAACTCTTTCTTCCACTATTTCCACCACCACCTCACACATTTCCTTTTCTTCATTCCATGGATCATAACAACAGCTTTCATTCTTTGAGTGCCTATAATGTGCCAATCAATGCACATTTCAATAAAAGACTTTCTGCAAAATAGATTATTATTCCCATTTTATAGATGAGACTTAGAAAGTTTCCATAAGGAAAGTTTCCCAAGATCACACCACCTTAAAGAAGTTAACCCAGGATTTGAATCAGGTCTTTTTTTTTTTACTGCAAATCCATGATCCTCTTATACAGCATGTTACGTTATATATTTAAATTTTCTTTCATCCTTGTTTTATATTGTGTTTATATCTCTAGTTCCTCTATTAAATCAAATAGACTGTCTTTTTCCAAATGATTTAATCAGTAAATTTAGTCAAAATCATCACATAAATTAATATTAGGAGATTCAACCTTAAGAAATTATGATGGAAGGTATCAATTGAGAAGATTAATTTTTCTTTAATGAATTTTCTAACTTTGGCAGTTCAAATAATTTTAAATTAGTTGAACTATATTTAGTACATAATAATGCTTGAACCAACTGCAATGCCTGAAATTGCATGGTGTATCAAGTAAGAAAACTTGAGAGAACTGACAAGTAGGAATGCTATGATCCCAGCAACAATAGAAAATTGTTAAAAGATACTAGCAACTTGAATAAATTAAAGAGAAACAGTTCCCATGAAAAAACAGACAATGTAGCTATACTATTTTTCGTTTATCAAAATCTTGATGAGGCGTGCATTGCATCTTCACATTAGGCACGTATTTTAAAATATGTGAAAGATTTGATGCTCTCAAAGAATTTTTCCATAGTTGCTTTATTGATTTTGATAGCAAAGTTGTGGTTTGGGGGCCCTCACTTGTTATTTGACTATTTCTCTGGATTTCCAGACAGTTTAATAATTTAATTCTCTCAGAAAAAAAAATAGCATTAGTTTACTATTCTGTTTGTATTATTTTGGTCCACTTCCTAGTATTACTTACCTTACCATGAATTTTAAGTAAAGATACCTTGACATTTTAATTGTACGTGATTTGGAGTGTGTTCATTTAGTCAGTTAGACCATTCATGGTTTTTTTGTTTTTTGTTTTTTTCAGAATAGAAAAGACTTATATTAACCCTTCTGGTTTTAGCAAGTAATCGTTTGAACGAATTTAAATTGATTCACAGATTTTAAAATTAATATACAGGAAAAGTGACTTATTCTTCAATGTGCATTCAACAGAGGCCTCAGTAACATCACATACAGAATGTATCTGAGGGAAAAGTAATGTCTCATCTTGGTTTTCAATTGGGATTCACATAGTTCAACTTCTTGATTAAGAAATATTAAAATAGGGTTTCATGTTCGTGGATCTGTATGAATTGAAAGAATTAGACTTACAAGAGTTTAATTTGGAGGAAAACAGAGACTTGGATCTTGCAAAGTGATCTAAAGGAAATAAATTTCGTGCTCCACATTTTAACCACCACAGGAATTGGAGTCATTTGGCAAACAGTTAATGTTAAAGTTATGCACACATTTTTTTATTGTTTGTCATTAACCTTGATTTCATTTTGAAAAATCATTTCAATTTATCACAAAATGTGAGATGAAACTGTAGGTCGTTTTGAATCATTTCTGTCCCCACAGGCACATTTTTAAATGAGCAGAATATTGGGAAACTAAAAAGGAATTATATAGGAAATCTGTAAATTATGGAAAATTGTTTTGGAAACACCCTACTATGTACCAAAAATTACATATTTTTAAAACAAGCAGCATTCTAGATACAAATAGATTCTAGGAATCAAATGTTTCAAGTGAAAGTCTCTTAAAGGTTTGTAGTTACAATAATGGAAAAAGCAATACACTTCTAATTTCTATGCATAATCTATTTGCTACTATCTATTTTGTGTAAGTAAAATAAATAGCAAATTATTTCAGAGGTAAATAACCCTCTTTTAATGCTTAAATTAAGTTATTGGGTAAAGCGAACAAGTTTAAGTGCTAACTAGTATTTTGCATACATACCATATGATGCAAAATAGCACGTGCTTTCTATTTATGTTGGTTACCAATCTTGATATTCAAGGGAAGAGTGTATAAAGTTAACAAGCAATTATTATTTGGCAAATTAGTACTCAACAACCCTGAGTAAATAGGAAGTTTGAAACCTATCTGTTATACAGCTACTTTAATTTGCATAGCACACTGGTGTGTTTGCTTTGCAAATACTTTGCAATGAATCATCATTTGTACTATACAGTCCAAAGAAAAGCAATCAAAATTCACAGCAAGACAATGAAATTAATTATAACTGTTGAATTCTGTGGTGGTAATTCCTCCTCATGCAGGAAGATTAATTGCATTGCACTTTCCTTGCACTCCACTAAATGATCTGATGAATGTATAATCATTTACAGATTTCTCAAATGCTGAAAATTGATTACCTTTGATTAGCTCTGATCTGCACAAAGAGCTCTGACAGAGTATCAGTGAAACATTACAACATTACAGACAAAGTAACAAATGATTTAATTACCAGTGTGCTTATTAATGTTAGATTCCCTGCAGTGATCCTGGCAAATCAGGGGCCTGTAATAGACCTGTGGGTTTCACTGAATTCCATTAGGGTTTAAATAATATTTCTCACTATTTCTCAAATCCTTCTTTTCATGGCTCCTTAATAACTCTAATTAATTTTAATTTGCACCAAAAAAAAAAAATCCACTGCATCTTTAGAAACTTTTAATTAGCTATAAAATAAAACTCTTCTCCTCCCAAGAAGACATATATGATCAGCTTTGGAGTAGACTCACAAATAAGTTTTCATTAAGGGTAGTTATCTCTCTTTAATATTATTAAATGAAAATCTAAAACAAATGTTGAATTGCACATGTGGTCCAACTCTCCTCTTCTAGCGGCAAACAAAATGAAATTTGTTTAACAAGAACCAAGTGAAAGAACAGTGTGGTAAAATGTTTAGATAGTAGTGTGCTAAGCATCATCATAATACTTTTTTTTTTGTCTCAAACGCACACTTTCAACCATTCTGTTAACTATAGTATAGAAAACACACTGATTAAGAAGCTTCAGTGTGTGTTGAAAGAGGATTTGAAAATGCAAGAGCAAGAGAACACTGGCCCAGTTAGACACAGAATGTGATGAATAATGTTGGCACAAACAAATCAAGCTTATCTAGGCTTGTACGCGGGAACATTCAGATCACTTTGGATTGGCAGCTTTCAGGGCTTTCCCCAATTTGATGCCATTATATATGACATTAAATTATTGTGAAGCAATGACAATGAAAACCCAGATGATCAGAGGAGTCAAACAGAGCAACTTAAATTAAAATATGTGCCTGCAAGTGTTTCCAGGCAAAGAAAAATTAGAGGGTAGGCAATTAAAAGGTTGTTTAGCACAGAAACGCTGATATACAGACAACTTTATAATAATATTTTTGCACAGTGGCTCTGCAGTTCTGTAGAGACAAGGCAGTGCTGCAGGTGTTTCTGGGTGGCATTTCAAAGCCACTAGCTGTAAAACTTAAGACATGGGGATATGCAGCCCCCAATGCTAATGAATACATTTATTATGTTCAGTGCTGTCAGCAGCTGAAAAGCTATCCATCACATGGAAACAGCACAGAGTCAGGAGTCTCTTTTTTGTGGAGAAATATTGAAGTCAGATTGTTGATGTCAAAAGTCAAAGTCTAGTTCAGCTATCTGTTTTAGGAATCTGACTGAGACACATTGTGCCTGAGCGCAAACTGATATCTAGCAGAGCTCATTTTAGCAAATGTGTGATTTAGAAGTCAAAAAAACACTCCTACAACCAAACTCATAGCAGGCAGAGGCTGTGGCATGCATGCAGAGTTTTTACATTTTAATATGACACCGTTTGGTAGTGTTTATCATCTGAAATCCAAACCATATCAACTTTCTAGCTACGATATTTAAGATCTGTGTACTTTCAAAAAAAATATTCACACAGAATAAGAGAATGCATTAAAATACCACCACAATAGCAAAATGATTGGCCTTGCTGGGCTTGGTTTTGTTTTCATCTTTTTCTGCAAATCAAACCACAAGTAGTGAATTCACTTTATGCCCAGTAAAACATAGACACTTACATGGGGCTGAAATGAGATGAGCGTTTAATGGTGGCTAAATTGCAGACACTACTCAAAGCCCCTTTTGGACATATGCACCTCATTACACTCCTGGAACCTCTATTATAATATTACTTACAACATCTAAGTATATATTTTATACATAAAGTAACAAACATCTACAACAGCCAAATGTCGCTGCATTCTTAGAAAATTGGAGTAAAACAGGAAAAAAAAGAGCAAATTCAGTACGCTCAGGACCTCTTTTTGCTTATTTTGATCCTCAGCTCACCTTGTTTCAAGATATCCACCTTCTTTCTTTTTTCACTGGAAAACAATTTCAAATTAATTCACAATAAAAAGTGAATGAAATGAAATTGGTTTGGGTAGTGCATATTCAATCCTAATAGAATTTTTAAACTAACTTCAAAATAGATGACATAGCTTGGAAACTACAGTTTTATCTGAACAAATCTTGGGAATCAAAGTGTACATTTCGTGTGTATTTCTTTAAAGGAGGGCTTTGTGCCTCCGAGGCAGCATATGCTCAGAATGCTACTACACTCGCCAGCCTTCCTGTAAATTTGTGGTGTTTAACAAAAAACAAGCACTTTTTTCAATTCAAGTCAGGAAGACTCTTTTATTTTTGCTTATTTCGCCTTCTTTTTTCTTTTCTAGCACAACCCTCAGGGCGCATGATGTAATGGTCAGCATTTGCACGTGGGAGCAAGAAAGCCTTTCCTGAACTGCAAACTTTATTCAATAAAAATGATTGTGCCCCAGCTCTTTTCTCCTCCCAAAGAGGGGAAAACATACAAATATCATGTAGAAAGCTTTAGGAATTCTAAAGACCTCAGTAGGTCTTAGAAACATCAATTTTTTTTTTTTATAGTACAAGAAAAAGAAGCAACACACACAAAAACGATAGCAGAGATTATTTTTACCCTAACTTGGTTCAATGACGCCAGATGTAGAATAAGTCTCTATGGCTTGAAGGGTCACGAGTTTGAGTCAAAACTCAACTTCAAGTTAATTGGCTGGCTTTGGGGGCTGCGCAAATTGCAGAGAGACGTATTTGTTTCTGATGGGGAAAGAAGGAATCGCTAATCCAGAGTCTCTGCATCCCCTTGCTATCTTGGCAGGAACTCACTCTCATAGATCAATATCTTAAAAACAGACACTTTTCCTGATAATAAATAAATAAATAATAAATGCAATCATGAGAGATCCTGTTAGAGAGTAAAAGGAGCAAAAGAAAACAAAAATGAAGGGGGGAATTTATTCCTTCCAGATGCATATTTGAAAGCAGTGTTTGTTTGTTAACTCTGAATTTTGCCTATATTACCCAGCAAATCTGCTGACAACCATATGCGTTTAAATAAAACCTGACATCATATCTTAATTTTAATATTTTGCAATGTATAAAGGCATACCCTATAGTTGAATGGCCAGATTTTCTTGTCCTTTTTTATCTTTTTTTTTTTTTTTAAATCAACTTAAAACTTCTTTGGAATACTAGGCAGGATTATTTCATTTTAAAACTCCTTCCAGATAGATATATCAGCAACCATTTGGAATACTGCTATATATCTGTCAGGGAAAAAAAAAATCCACAAAAGAGAAAGAGCCACCATATGGAATTCACTAGATACTAAAGCTCTTGTCCACCCAAATTACACCAGTCCTCACATAATAAGAAGCCATTGCAGAGGCAGTGCTGTATGCCTTCCAGGCAGAGCTCCATAGCCAGCAATTAGTCTATATAGTCAGAGGCCAAAAAACCTTATTGTCTTACTTGCTGTATAATTATCTGTTATGATGAACTGTGATTCTAAGGACTATTGTCTTTAGGCTTGGATCTGTGTGTGGAGTGGTTGTCTGGCTGACACCCAAGAATGGACCTTCCTTTTAGTATCTCTGCCTGAGTGATTTCTCTGGTCTCTTCCTGGCTGGGTAAAACAGAGACTGTTTCTGCATGATTTCTTGGGTTGATGAGAAGCAATTATGCCTTAAATGAAGTCATTCATGTCTGCCATTTTGTTTGCATATTTTCCAGTGTTCACCTGTTATTAAACCTGTCTTTAAACTGTAAGCTAGTTTCAAGTAGACTTTTGTGTCTAACACAGTTTGGTAATCAGAGGAAAACAAAATAGATAAAATGTTTTCTGCACAAATCACTCAAGCAAGAAATCTAATAAAGTGATTAAAATCTAAAATAGCATTTAAGAATTTCCTAGGCATTTTTATTTCTTTGAACTTCCCCCCCATTCCCTGAAAAATGGTAATTGTCTTCGCCGTCTTATTGTGAAAGTTAAAGCAACTTTGTCATCTGTTGAAGGAAAAGGAAAGGGCAGGGAAAGGAGAGGATGTTAAGAAATCTTATTCTCCTTGTCAGATAGTTATTGTTGTTCATTATAATATGAAAATTATATGTTGGCACATGTAATAAAAAGGATATTAGAAATATTTGTTTAAAGTTGATTATACCTTGTAGGTAATGGGTTCATTAGAAAACATGGATTAAATGTTTAAAGGTACATAATGTAACCAGATGTAATTACTAATTAAAAGTGTATTGTATACACTTGTATACCTTCTGGTCTTTAAATTTCTGAAATGCAAATGCCCATAGTAGCTTATAATGCAAATAGATGAACTACAGTTTAAAGTCAAAACAGTCATAAAACAAAAATTGAGTTTACTATCAATTTATCTAAGTTAATGCATGTCTTATTAAATGAAGTTTTATTGAACAACTTTTTCCCCTTTTTGGAAATTTTTATATTTAGTCATCAGTTTATTAGCTATTCTTTGTTAATGGATATATTTTATAGATACAATTAGTTTTAAAAATTAGCCACAGTGGCTAGGCCAGAATGGTTTATTGGATATTTTTCTAACAGTAAATACAAAATGGAATATTGTTAAGCAAATTGGAAATATAATTGATGCTATGATTACTTATATTATTTCATATTATACTCATTCATTTTGGAAAAGAATCATTTTTTTAAAGGATATAGAGAGTAAATTAATTTTAAAACAATTTTATTTTGTCTAAGTTTAAAAAAAATCCAGCTAACCATATGTGTCTGATTTTTGAGTTTCAATGAAATAAGAGAAGACTTGCTGATGGTTTAAAAGTACTTAATTTATCACCACTGAACAGAAAGCATTTCCCCCCGAAGAGGTTTGTACTAAGGTGACCTCTGCTGTTTAAAAAAAAGGCTTGCAAAAAGCAGTCCCTTTCCGAAAATATTCAGTAATCCTAAATTACAAGGATGCAAGTGAGTACTGCTGTTCTGGAAAGTATTTACTAAATTCATTACTGTTTCGATAATATATGTGATTTTTAAGCCTTTTTCCCTCATAGCTGGGAAATTTCCTCTGTCATTTACTTCCTTGCATTTTGCGTATAAATTCTGACTGACTGGGATCTCTGCCATTGAATTTTCTTCTCACTGAAGGGTTTTCTCTGCTCCTGGTGGGGCAAAGTCATGACCCAGAAAAAAAATTGATTCATGAATTCTCAGGGTACAAGTAAAGAAGAGAGGAAATATATCTTGGCTGAGCTCTGACTAGCGACAATTTAAAACCTGTAATTAGTCTGAAATCAAGCTGCAAAAGGAATAATGAATTAAAAATTCATTAATTCAAACTGATATATTAACTTTAACAAACTAGATCCCTTATTATACGGAATCGGTTTGTACGAGCTGTTGTGTTCACTGTTGGAACCTAAATTTCAGTAATTTTTAAGTTATTTAAAGATGGTAGAAAGACCACTAGATTGCATTGCATTGTGCCTTTTCTCTACCTTGATAAATCTAACTTTTATCGGATTTGCTTGGCATTAACACCTCAATCCTGGGTTTTATTTCCACCTTAGTCCTAAATTTCATGTTTGTAAATCCTCATTGTTCTGTGGAGCACATGTTCTTTAGCTATTTCCCCCCTGATGTTTCCAAGACCCCAAGTCCCCTTTAGCTAACTCCCTGACATTTCCATGACCCACACTGCTGAAATGTTATACAGTAATTAATGTCGATCCTAGTACACACTCAGCCTCCAGTACAAATTAGGATGGAAAAGGTTATCATAATATTTTGCTAGTCTATTTGGTAGATCTGAATTGCTCCCTGTGGGGGACAAACAAAAAAGAGAGGTGTTTTAAAGTTAGGCTTTAGAAGAAAGACCGTCTAGGTAGTAATGAGTCTTTGAAAATCATTCATATTTTAAACTTTTCATCTGAAAATAATTAATCATCACGTGTCGACATATTGATTCTTAAGTTAGAATCCCTAAGGACCGGTGTGCAAGACTGTCAAGTGGGTCAGTAGGCACTGTCCATGAATTCGGACTAAAACTCTTGTTATCATTGGGTGGAGTTCAAATCCAGGTACAACCAGCAGCTGGAGTTTCTCCAACTGTCAGTAGTGTCTGAAAAACACTAAGAGACTAAATAATTTAGATTACACTATATTGACCTGTATGATTGTCTAAATGAGTAATGCAGCCACTAACTGAAAGAGGTCAACCATCTGTAGAGGAAACACCGAATTTGGTTTCATTTCCAAACAAACTTTTGAAGAGCAAATTGTTTTTTCTGTGGGAGGTAGGGGAAAGTCTGAAGACAGATTAATGACTGCTCCCGCTAAATAAAGGTTAAAGCTTCTGTCATTTATAGAACGCAACTTCAATAGAAAAGAAGTCATAAGGCATCTGGTCCAACTGCCACATAATCAGTATAAATGGGTATTGTTTCGGGTGGGTACAAAAGTAAGTGGCTTTAAGAAGGCAGTATTATTTCATTATATGCCATCATCATTCATTACATATATGTGTGAGTACATGTGTATATGAAGGGAAAAGACTTTGGAAAGACAATCCTGAAGTCAGAATAACAGTATTTTTATAGATAATGGCAAAGTGTTTGTTTTAAATGCAACATTACCTAAACCCTTATCTCTGAAGTTTGGAACAGCTATAAATCAGGATTTGAGATGCATACATTGCACTCCCAGTTTATTTTGAGAAAAAAGTGCCTATTTTAACTAGAGTAACACATACAAATCACACTCTTGGTGTTCAGGCAACTCACATTGAATTAAAGGTTGTAATAATTAAGTGCCCCTACCCACTTCTTCAGACATTACCTTCCAACAGGTTGCTTGCTAGGCAGAGTGGTTTCATTATTGGATTTCTTCCGTGATCCTCTATTCTCCTGCCATTGTACTTTAACAGGCTTCTCCAACCTCTTCATGGTAAACAAATTACAAAAGAAAAGAATGGCAGAGAGGAAAGAGATTAAGACCTGTGTGCCCATGAACTAACTATGAATTTAATGCCATGAATTAAAAAAAAAAAAGAAAAATATCTTTACCATTGGTCTTTACTTCCTACACACACACAGGCACGCACACACACACAAACACACTAGTTTCTTATTAAATTGCTTGAGGCCAGGTGTAGATGAATGTATAGTAAACACTTCCTTCAAATGCTTTTGGACACATTGTCCATGCAGTTAACAAAAATACTCTTCAACATTCTTCTTCGCATCGTTAGTCATCTGTTCAGCAATAATAAAACTTTTATCATAATAATTCAATATATCAAGAAGATACTTGCACTGCATATGCAAAATGAGCTTTTTAAATGCTCCCTGGTTGTAGTAAT
Source organism: Monodon monoceros (assembly GCF_005190385.1). Taxonomy (NCBI): domain Eukaryota; kingdom Metazoa; phylum Chordata; class Mammalia; order Artiodactyla; family Monodontidae; genus Monodon; species Monodon monoceros. The sequence continues at coordinate 105,935,469 of NW_021703778.1, forward strand.
ACTAATCCAATAAATCTTTATAAATTTGGGCAATATACACATGTTGCTACTAACATGTAATTTTGGTTGCCACCAGTTGATAAAAATGCTAATTGGGAATCTATTATTTTTAAAAAATATTTTCTGAGAGCCTACTGAGAGTTTGGTGCTGTGATGCAGAAATAAATAAAATACAGACACTACTAATAATTTACGTATAATATGATGAAATGGAAAACTCCATTGACTTACGATAGGCTCATTTCTAAGAACTATGACCAGAACACACAGTCATAATGATATAAGTCCCTGTACCATGTTTTCATGCTCTGAGTTCTGATTTTCATGAGTAAGCACAGGCACTCTCTCTCTCCCTCTCTCCTCTTTTCTCTCTCTCTCTCTCACACACACACACACACACACACACACACACACACACACACACAGAGGAAGCTTTACACATTCCTTATCTGAGCCAACTTAAAGACAAGGAGAAGAAGCAGAACTTCACATGGTCTTTCTTTGTATCTGTTTGTGAGTTCTACATGCCATCTGCATTTCCCATTCCTACCTCCCTCACATCCCAGAAGTGAAGGTTGCAAAGGGTGGTGATTAGTAAAATGTGATCCAATTGATATGTTTCGAGTAGAAGCCACTATAATGGATATCTTCTTTGTGTCAAAGAAAAACCAGGAAAAGATAAAAAGCTCAGTAGTAGCTAAGTAAAGGCAAAGTTCAAGTATTTTGTTTAATTTTCCAACATGATGTACCAGTTACATTGACATCTTGACACTTTAATGTCTGCTTATCTATCTTATGGTCCAGACATTTTTATGTTATCTATCACAATATTTATTAGAGAAATTGGAAATAGAAAAAAATATAATTCCAGGTTATTATGTTGTGCTGCATTTTAAAATATTTTCTGGCCTGAAAACAAAATCATATTTTGTTTGAATACTGCTAATATAATCATTGTTTATTTCAACATATATTAAGTCCTTCGCTCAAGCCAGACACTGAACTGAATCCTGGAGATACCTCACAGGAGAGACAAAACCCTGGGGATATAGTACTGAATAAACATACAGTCCCTGCTCTCATGGAGCTTACATACTAGCTAAAATTATGAAAAGTATTCAACTTCTTTAAGTGAGGAAAAGGCCATTTTTTTTTCAGACAAAAAGAGAGTGGTGGATATATATAATCTAGATCAGCACTGTCCAATATGATAGCCATTAGCCACCTGTGGAAATAGGGAGCTGTTGCAGGTTTTCAGTAGAATATGATCTGACTTTTTTCAAAGATCACTATGGCTTCTCTGTTGAGAACAGAACAATCCTGGTTTATGCAGATTGTCTTGGGATAATTATTAATAGTGCCCTGTTTCACTCTCAAAGGTTTGGGTCACAAATGTATGGTCACCTGATGGTCTGAGGCTATGGAGGTGACCCAGTAAGACATTGATCTAGGTAGCTTGGACAAGGATGAAGTGAAGTATCAGTGAAGTAAAGCATATAATGCACAGGAAACTGCTATTTTTATTACATAATCCTATGCCTCCTTTTTATTTTTAATTGTGATAAAATACACATAACATAAAAGTCTTCATTTTGACCACTTTTAGGGATGCAGTTCAGTGGCATTAAGTACATTCACATTGTTGTGCAACCATCACCACCATCCACCTGCAGAACTCTTGTCATCATGTAAAACTCAAACTTTGTGTCCATTAAACAATAGCTCCCCATTCTCCCTCCCCTCAAGCCCCTGGCAACCACCATTCTACTTTCTGTTCTATGACTTTGACTACACTAGGTACCTCATATAAATGGAATCGTACAGTATTTGTCTTTTTGTGACTGGCTTATTTCACTTAGCATAATACCCTCAAGGTTCATTTGTGTTGTAGCATGTGTCAGAATTTCCTTCCTTCTTAAGGCTGAATAATATCCCATTGTACGTATATACCACGTTTTGTTTATCTATTCATCCACTGATGAACACTTGGGTTGCATCCACCTTTTGGCTATTGTGAATAATGCTGCTATGAATATGGGTGTACAAATATTTCTTCAATATTCTTTTGGGTATATATGCAGAAATAGAATTGCTGAATCATATAGTAACTTTATTTTTAATATTTTGAGAAAACACCATACTGCTTTCCACAGAGTCTGCACCACTCTATGTTTCCACCAACAGTGTACAAGTGTTCTAATTTCTTCACATCATTCACAACACTTGTTTTCTGGGATTTTCTGATAGTAGCCATCCTGATGGATGTGAGGTGGAATCCTGTGTTTCTTAAAACTCAATTTGCATTTCCAGATTCAACATAGTGTATTTTCCCAGAATGTCGAATTATTGCAAAGTGTTGGATAAAACATATTTTTGTATTAAAACAAATAGATTTTTGGGAAATTGAATATATTCTGCATAAGAATTTCTCATATATATCTGTAAGATAAAGTGTCAGCATGATATTTCTGTCCAATTATGGTCCCTCCCTAGGTCTCCATGGAGTGCCAGTTCACTCTTCTTAGTTGAGGTGACTGGGGAGAAGAGTTTGTGAAGCAGTGGAAAATCTGTTTTAATACTCATAGCAGTTAATGTCAGCTAATACTTGAGTCTATGGTTGACCAAATGTGTGACACACCTGATATGACTTTCAGTCTTTTTACTGGAGGTTGGTAATAGCTGGCATACTAATTGCTGATAACTGTGAACATCCACAAATAATCTCAGAACTACACTTTTGCTAATCCTTTTGGCCTAATACCTCCCCTTTTTTTGTTTATCAGCTTAACTAGTAATTATTAATATGTCCTAATTTCATTATTTTTTATTGAGAAGCAGAATTACAAAGTAGTTAAAAGAATGGCCTCTGGAAGCAAACTGCCTAGATTTTAATTTCAGTTCAGCTTGCTAGCTGGGTGGTCTGAATGACCTAAGGCTACTTACTTATCCTCTCTGTGACTTAGTTACTTCACCTTTAAGATGTCAATACATGTAAAGCACTTTGAGTAGGACTTCAACAAATGTTTTTTATTTTTATTATTATTTTAAATTGTATTTAAACATATATATTTCAACCAAAAGAATAAATGTGTGCTTTCTGATTCATTAACATTAATGTTTACTATGGTTGTGAATATCTACTATTCTACTAATGGATCACTGTGTAAGTAAACAAAGATAAACATAAATTCATACAAAAGGAATCTCCAGGTTTGTCGATCAAAGGCTTTGACTCAATTAGAAAATTCATTTCAATTCGTTTGATTTAGCATTGCTAGAAATTATCTAGATTGAGAGAACATTTCATTTGATTCACCAGCTCTAAATTACTACTGACACAAATCAACTGAAGTGCTTGTCTCACCTAGAAATGTGCTACCGTATAGATATCTTACATTGCTATATTCCACATTAATCTACAAAAGCAGTCTATAAATGCTTACTCCAATGTACTAGCATCTGACTAGCAAAAGGCATTTCAATTCCAAAGACATCATGATACTTCCTAATGTATACATCCAAAAGAGTCACTGACATTGGGCAAATAAACGGCTACAATAGTTCAGTTCCCTATTGACATGAAATAGTCCATAGCTACCCATCCATTGCTATAAAAGACAATGTGTCATTATTATCAATATACGAACTTAAGGCATCAGAAAGACTACATTTGAATTTAACTAAGAGTTTTTTAATGAGGTGAATATTGTTTTATATGGACATATATTTATTTTTTGTTATTCAGTTTATAGTAGCCCTGAATATGCCCTTACCTGGAAAAAAATTTTGGCAGTGAAAAAGGTAGTTACAATAAAATCATTTTTCCCAAATTTAAAAATAAAAACAAAAGCTTTAAGCAATATACTGTTGTCTTTATGCAACCAAGTGGGAGGGAAAAAAATCTACAAACAAAAAATGCCTTAATATAGTATTGTCTTTTGTATTTACCTATGTAGCTATCTTTACTTGTGCTCTTTATTTCTTCCTGTGGATTTAAGTTACTGTCTAGTGTCCATTCATTTCTGCCTAAAGGTCTCTCTTTGGTATTCTTTTAGGGCAGGTCTGCTAGCAATAAATTCTCTTGGTTAATTTCTCCTAAATTTTTTAAGGATAGCTTGGTGGATATAAACTTCTCGGTTGACAGTCCTTTCCCTTCAGCACCTTGAATAGGACATTCCTCTTCTTTCTGGACTGTGTAGTCTCTATTGAGAAGTTATCTGTTAATCTTACTGAGGATCCCTTGTACATAAAGAATCACTTCTCTTTGCTTCTTCCAAGATTCATTCTTTGTGTCACATCTTCTTTATCCATTCATCTGTTGATGGACACTTAGGTTGCTTCCATGTCCTGGCTATTGTAAATAGAGCTGCAATGAACATTTTGGTACATGACTCTTTTTGAATTATGTTTTTTTCAGGGTATATGCCCAGTAGTTGTATTGCTGGGTCATATGGTAGTTCTATTTGTAGTTTTTTAAGGAACCTCCATACTGTTCTCCATAGTGGCTGTATCAATTTACATTCCCACCAACAGTGCAAGAGGGTTCCCTTTTCTCCACACCCTCTCCAGAATTTATTGTTTGTAGATTTTTTGATGATGGCCATTCTGACCAGCGTGAGATGATACCTCATTGTAGTTTTGATTTGCATCTCTCTAATGATTAATGATGTTGAGCATTCTTTCATGTCTTTGTTGGCAGTCTGTATATCTTCTTTGGAGAAATGTCTATTTAGGTCTTCTGCCCATTTTTGGATTGGGTTGTTTGTTTTTTGATATTGAGATGTATGAGCTGCTTGTAAATTTTGGAGATTAATCCTTTGTCAGGTTCTTCATTGGCAAATATTTTCTCCCATTCTGAGGGCTGTCTTTTCATCTTATTTATGGTTTCCTTTGCTGTGCAAAAGCTTTAAAGTTTCATTAGGTCCCATTTGTTTATTTTTGTTTTTATTTCCATTTCTCTAGGAGGTGGGTCAAAAAGGATCTTGCTGTGATTTATGTCATAGAGTGATTTGCTTATGTTTTCCTCTAAGACTTTGATAGTGTCTGGCCTTACATTTAGGTCTTTAGTCCATTTTGAGTTTATTTTTGTGTATGGTGTTGTGGCACATATATACAATGGAATATTACTCAGCCATAAAAAGAAATGAAATTGAGTTATTTGTAGTGAGGTGGATGGACTTGGAGTCTGTCATACAGAGTGAAATAAGTCAGAAAGAGAAAAACAAATACCATATGCTAACACATATATATGGAATCTAAAAAACAAACAAAAAAATGGTCATGAAGAACCTAGGGGCAAGACGGGAATAAAGATGCAGACCTACTAGAGAATGGACTTGAGGACATGGGGAGGGGGAAGGGTAAGCTGGGACAAAGTGAGAGAGTGGCATGGACATATATACACTACCAAATGTAAAATAGATAGCTGGTGGGAAGTAGCCACATAGCACAGGGAGATCAGCTCTGTGTTTTGTAACCAGAGGGGTGGGGTAGGGAGGGTGGGAGGGAGCGAGACACAAGAGGGAAGAGATATGGGGATATATGTATATGTATAACTGATTCACTTTGTTATAAAGCAGAAACTAACATACCATTGTAAAGCAATTATACTACAATAAAGATGTTAAAAAAAAGATTCATTCTTTGTTTTTGGCTTTTGATAGTTTGATTATAATGCGTCTGGGTGTGGACCTCTGAGTTTATCTTACTTGGAATTTATTGAGCTTCTTCAATATGCAGATGTTTGGGAAGTCTTTGGCAAAGTTTATTTTCAAGTAGTCTTTTTGTTTCTTTCTTTCTCTCCTCTCTTTCTGGGACTCCCATTATGTGTATGTTGGTCCCACAGGTCTCTGAGGCTCTGTTCATTTCTTTCACTCATTTTTTTCTGTTCTTCAGACTGAATAACCTCAATTGACCTATCTTCAAGTTCATTGGCTTTCATTTCTGCTAGCTCAAATCTGCTACTGAGCCCTTTAGTGAATTTTTCATTTCAGTTATTATACTTTTCAATTGCAGAATTTCTAATTGTGTCTTTTTTATATAATTTCTATATTTTTATTGACATTCTCTATTTGGTGAGACACATTATAACACTTTTTTTTAGTTCTTTAGATATAGTTTCCTTTAGTCTTTTGGACATATTTTAAATCACTGACTTAAAGGCTTTGTATAGTAAGTCCACCATCTGAACTACTTCAGGGGCAGTTTTATGGATTGCTTTTATTCCTGTGATAGGCCATATTTTCTTGTTTCTTCACATGTCTCAAATTTTTGTTGTTGTTGTTGTTCAAAACTAGACATTTAAAAGAAAATAATGTGACAACTCTAGAAATCAGGTTCCCAACCCCAGGGTTCATTGTGGCTGCTGCTGGTAATATTTCTTCATTTAGTGACTTTTCTGAACTAATTGTAATTTTGGAAAGTCTGTATTCTTTGTTGTGTGTGATCACTGAAGTTATTGCTTAGTCAGCTTAACTTAGTAGTTACCTAATGATTAGAAAGAGATTTTCTTAAATTCTTGAAAACATTAAGTTTTTAGCCTTTGCTGAGGTTCTCTATGCACATATTGAGGCATCCCTTCAATGTCCGGGTGGTCAGTTTACATCTCTGCTTTAGCCTTCATCTCCTGCCTTCACAGGCATCAAGGTCAACCACATGTGAGCACTTAGGGCCTTCTCAGAGCTTTCCTGGGTATTCACAGAATCCTGGGGATGTGCACACCTCTGAACATGCATGGCCTTCTAGATTCTCAGGAATATGTAGGAGCCTTTCAAAGTCCCTATGGACATCTCATTCCCTAGCATTCTGGGGTCATCTTCTTGTTTGCTCCAACTGTTATTGCTGCCTTAGACAGGGGTGATGTTAAACAATTTCAATTGATAGTTTTCCCTCAGGTAAAAATGCTGTTTTCATTGAGTGATCTCTGAGTTGGGTCAAGTAAAAGCATGCTCTGCAACTGGAGATTTCCAAAGAACTACTGAACAAGTCAACTGATGACAATTCTCTGAAAATGAGGCTTTAAAAAGTCTCCAACTCATTGTGATCTTTCCAGTGGCTGCTAAGCTGCTTACTTTCATGATTTTGGGGCTGTTGTTTTGCAAGGCTACTCCAGATCTGGGGAGAAGGTGGTGGAATCAGGGCATGTTAAAACACCACAAACCTTGCTGTTCTTAGTGAGATTCAACCATTTTTCTTGAATAAATGCTCCTTGAATGATTGCAGGTTTGAGGTATTTTCCAGAGTCCTGAAAAAGTTATTTTGACTATTTTGCAGATATTCCCATTCAGTTACATAGGAGTAAAATTTTGAAGTTGCTATTCTGCCATTCCTATTGATGTCCAGCCAAAGTCCTTGATATTTAAACAACAAGCTACTTATGACCTTTAAAAAAATTTCAATAGATGATTTGGAATGTTTACCTCTTTAATTCCTTTTAAACCAACTCAAGTAATTGTTGTTGAAGCCCTTTGAGTCCTAGGGCTTGTGAGTAGCTTTGCAATATGCTCTAGGTCCAGTGGACTGACTCAAATTAAAGAGAGATAAAACAATACAATTATTAATAATCTATGACTAATAAAGAAGCATATTTGATCCAGAGAAATAATGATCTTTTGTTTTATTATTAATATTAGCACTGGTCACTATAGGTGTTGCAGTGGTGATTTCAGGGAGGAGATTACATCGGGTAAATTAAAAATGCATCAGAGATAGCACTTCTTAATTAATTATTGTGACCCTGAGCTTTAGGGGCAGTTCGGTCAGAGAGAAGGAAGAGAAAGACCTGAGTCACTGGGATTCTCCAGTGGACATGCTAGGAAGCTTGCAGAGTACTTTGTGTTCAACAGTATGGTATCTTTTCTTCCCTAAACTATGTTTACAATGAAACCCATAGTCATATTATGAAATATTTTAAGTAGCACTACAGAAATGTCATGGTATAGGCTGAATTACCCTTTGCCTGTCTCTTCAAATCTTTACATTTTACAAGTTCTTGCCTTGTTATTGCTAACTCATAACATTCCTGATATCAACTCTACTAAAATTGAAATTTGTGTTGCCAGTATTAAACAATCCAATCAAGTATTTAATTTCTTAGAAATGAGTTTAACTACTAACTTTTGCTAGTTTAGTTGACGATTTTGGCATAATTCAAAGTCAAACATTTCAAAGGTCTAACACTGTAGCCCCATCATGGCTGAGGTAGATGGCTTACTCAAAGTTTCAGGGTAAAATGATTTCTGCCATGCACTTTGATATATAACTGTAAGATTTCATTTAATACTTTTTCAGGAATTTGAGTAGCTCACAAGCAGCTTCTTAAAGAAAAAGGCTAGTCCTGAGGGTTGGCATCTTTCAACTCCTCTGTGCAGGAGGAAGCTCTTCTCTACAAATAGAAATCAGTCTGACTTCCTGAAGGTGTAACAACATGTGAAACTCACAGGCACTCATCTGAGACAATAGAAGTCCTCAATTACATGGTGCTAATTATGTGTCATATATGTATTAAATCCTTCCTTAAACCCTAAGGTACTCCCTATTGTTAATCCCATTTTATAGAAGATGCTAAGGCAGCAACTAAAAAGAGAGTGGATTTTGCATTTGGACCTTAACATTTTGTTTCTACATCTGTACTTTATACTGCTACATTAAACATCTGAGAAATAAACATGCTTACTCCTAATACAGAATCTGTATTTAAAATGTGCTTTGTTAATGACATAATTCTCAGTAGAGAGGACACATTTCCATATCTAGTTTTCATTCAAAAGGTCAAAGAAGCAGTACATATACAAAGAAAAGAGAATGTTTAAAGGAATGTGTGGATCATATGTCTAATAGCCTGAGAACCACCTCATAGCAAATTAAATCAGAAAGCAGTAAGCTTAGACCACATTATCTAAGCTCCCCACCATAATAGATCTATTAAGTAATTTATAAATTATTTACTAAAAATACAAATAAAATTATTTTAAATAATTTATATATTACTAAGATTTTGATGTGATGCCCTTGATTTTTACCAAGAGTCTAAGAGGAAAAACCATATAAAACTATCATTGGAAATACCTTCTACATATTTTGTTCAATGTCCATTATAAATTTTTTTTAGAATTTAGTAACAAAAAATGTCTTCCTTTGAAGAAGCAATCTATATCTTTTACAAGATATTAAGATTTATGAAATCCATCCTCCTTTCCTTGTTATTGGCTGCCAGGAATCTCTGAGCTACGTATAAGACTTAATCACAGTTAATGTATTTGCTCTTGAAATAGTATATTTTCTACCTTTTGAAAAATCTTTCTCTATTCTAAAAGCATTTCTGTATACACGTTTTTGTAAGTTTCTCCAACCCCATCCTAGGAGCAAGCAGGTGATTCTTTTTAATACCTTATTGAGAAAATGTCTTTCTCAAAATTAAGGTTATCATTGTTTCCCTGTGAGCTAATTCTGAAGTTCTTTAAAAGCCACAAACACTAATTCAAAGAGGATCATTAGCAATAATTTTAAAATCTCATTTAATATCACCATATCAACAAAGCTAAAGGAAATGGGACTGATGAATTCTAGACTTATTACTTCTGCAAACCACTTCCCTCAAGCACACAAAGCAAGAAGTAGCTATGGCCTCGTCTTCATATTCATCTTCCACTGGACCTCAGGTAATGTTCTCCCATACAGTTTCAGATTTGAGTGTTACACGCTAACGGGTCCAATGCCAGAACTGTACCAGAAATACCTCACCACTCTATCGATGGTATGGAGATGGTCCCTGTCTCATAAATTAAGTTAAAAAGGTGTAGGCCATGGCTTATCCTAGAAAACGGTAACTTATATTTCTCTTTGTTATATATATATATAATATGTGCATTTATATGGGTGTATTAAAGGATAGGGATATAAACTATCTTCTGTTTAATGGTCTCTTCTCTTTTGGAAAATAAATGAGAATTTAATTAACTTAAATTCTTTGTACTTCTTGTACTTATTCTTATTTTAAGAAAATACTCTGATTGGTGTCAAACATGCATGTTATCTTAATTTCTATGCCAGATGCTCTTAATATTGATTGCTCTCTTTCCTTTCTCATTCCCTTTACTTAGCTCAGATTGGAATTTTCATGATTTTCTCGATGCTATCACAATATTTTACTTGTATGTCTATTTGTGAACATATCCATTTTCCCACCTAGGTTTCTAGATTTCTTTAAGACCAAAATGTGTACCTTTGTATTTTTCCACAGTCTGACTCTAAGCCTTGTACACAGTAATTCTTAAGTAAATACAGATAGCTTTTGCTGGATTAGGACTACTGGCAGAAGGATTTTGTGGAGTGGATTATGCAATATAATTTTCCTTTACTTACTATAAATGGTGAGGCTGGTCTCATCCTTATACTAGGAAATAAGGTACTAGCAGTCATATAGTATAGCAATTAAGAGTGTCAGCTCTAGAGCTAGATTGTGTGGATCTGAAATCCCGGCTATTCACCTCTTCTCAATATCCTCATCTGTAAAAGGTGATAATAACTGGACATACCTCACAGGGTGTTAAGACTATAAATTAGCTAATACATTGCAGAGTAATTAGTGCTTATACAAATTAAACTTTAGCAATGCAAATAAACAGGAAAACCTAGAAATTCTGACTGGGGAATCAAGAAAGTCATGGTTAAAAGGGTAAGTAATTTTTAAGTTAGAATTTGGTATCCGGAATTTCATTAGTACTTTATAGGTCAGTGAGCTGCTGTGATACATCAACACGGATATTATAACTTTTCAGAAACACTTTTATTATATAAGACATTACCAATATTGAAAAAATCTTGTCTAATAATTTTGTCAGAAGAATTATTCTTATTTTACTAATTATATAATTTTGGAAAATAATGTGTTGTAACTAATATAGAAAAAATAACTTTTGCATCATTTTTGTCTCTCCTATGAGATTTATTCTAGAACACCTTTTAGAAAAACTTCATTCTCATAACTTGGGCAAAAACTTAGATTCTGGGGTAATCAACTATCTTAAAACAGATCACTAAGCCTTCAGAGTCCAGGACTGAATAACATATTTGTCTCTCTTTTGTAAAACAAAATGAAACACACATTTACGAAATGAAACTGCTAAGAATGAGTCGTTGCATACGTAACAAGCACTCATTCATTCACCTGTCTAGTACGTGTTCTGATAATTCCCATAAAGGAAGAACAAGGTGCTTTAGAAGTTGTAACCAATAAAGTTTTACTCTATGTCAAGAGCACTCATAACTTAAAATTCAAGCTTGTAACTCTCTGTCTTCATATCTGTATTTGGATCCTTATATTTTCAAGCTTAAAGTAAACCTAAATCAAAATTTTATTGGGAACAAATAAGCAAATATTTATTATCAAAATTCCTTCTCCAAAATATTCCTTTGATTCTTATTTATAAATTCTGTACTTTGTTAATCACCCAAACTTTTATTATTAAATAAATATTAATAAAAAAGTCATTTTTGTGTCTTTGATTTTGTAATATAGTCTTTGTAAAAGAAAAATAATTGTCCATTATCATGAAAAAAGAATTTCTATGTTTACTTTCTCTCATACCTACTCATTCTAAGAACTGAAGAAGTCAATATAAATCTCGGTAGTGGAAACATGAATTAACGCTTTACGATCCTTTATACTTTTGTGCTTCTTAAAAATATTCGATATGCCAAGGTATGGAAGCAACCCAAGTGCCCACCAATGGTTGAATGGATAAAGAAGATGTGGTGTATATACATACAATGAAATATCACTGAGCTATAAAAAAAGATGAAATCTTGCCATTTGAGATAATGTGAATGGACCTAGAGAGTATTATGCTAAGTGAAATAAGTCAGACAGAAAAAAACAAATATTGTACGATTTCACTCATATGTGGAATCTATAAAACAAAACAAATAAGCAAACATAACAAAACAGAAATAGAGTTATAGATACAGAGAACAAACAGGTGGTTGCCAGAAGTGGGGCAGGGGAGGAAAGAAATAGGTGATGGAGATTAAGAGGTACAAACTTCCAGTTGTAAAGTAAATGAGCAATGGGTATGAAATGTAGTGTGGGGAATATAGTCAATAACTATGTAATACCTTTGTGTGCTGACATATTGTAAGTAGACTTACCGTGGTGATCATTTTGAAATGTGTAGAAATATCAAATCATATTGTTGTATAACAGGAACTAACATAGTATTATAGGTCAATTATACTTCAAAAATAAAAAGACAAACTAATAGAAAAAGGAGATCAGATGTGTGGTTACCAGAGGCAGGGGGTGGGGAGAGGAGGAATTGGATAAAGAGAGTCAAAAGGTATATATATTTTTTCATAACTTATATATTCATAACCTATATATTTATTCATAACCTAAAATTTTTAATTTGGGGGAAAGCCAATTTAATACTATAATTAAGAAATTCTTAAACATAGTAAACTATGCAAGTTAATTCTCACACAATTAAATATAGTAAGGTTTTTTTATTTAGCATATGTCATTATTATTCATTATATTTGTTCACTAAAAATGAAATGGTCAGAAAGGGAAATAACCTCATGACAATTTAAAAACTCATATCCATGACAGATTTGTCTTATAATGTTTTACTTCATACTAGGGAGTTTAAGCCTTGGCATTCACAATGTACCACCTTATGAGCCTTGCACAGAGCCTTCAGTCAGACTTTATTACATTTAATATGGAGCTCCAGTCATTATCCCAACAGTCAAGTCTGCATTTGAAATTTGGACTGTACATTACACATTGGCAGTAGATGTTCCCATATTTTAAAATAACAGGAATAAAGTTGTGATTTCTTTTAGTTTCTCTTAGTGATTGTTACTTTGTGAGTTGCTATGGAATTAATGACAGGCTATCTTCATGTGCACTTTTTAACTGAGGATTTTAAAGGACTAGAAGATTAACAGATATCAAGGGAATTTAAGAGATTGATTTTGAAAGTCATTTAAATTAACAACAAATAGAAAGACCCCAAATAGCCAAAGTAATCCTGAGAAGTTAAAACAGCTGGAGGAATCAGACTCCCTGACTTCAGACTATTCTACAAAGCTACAGTAATCAAAACAGTATGGTACTGGCACAAAAACAGAAACATAGATTAAGGGAACAGGATAGAAAGCCCAGAAATAAACCCACACATCTATGGTTAATTAATCTTCAACAAAGGAGGCAGGAATACACAATGGAGAAAAGACAGTCTCTTCAGCAAATGGTTGGATGTTGACAGCCACATGTAAATCAATGAAGTTAGAAACTCCCTCACACCATACACAAAAATAAACTCAAAATGGATCAAAGACTTAAATGTAAGGCCAGACACTATAAAACTCTTAGAGGAAAACATAGGCAGAACACTCTTTGACATAAATCACAGCATAAATCACTCTGACATAAATCACACAAACATAGGCAGAACACTCTTTGGCATAATCACAGCAATATCTTTTTGATCCACCACCCAGAGTAATAAAAATAAAGAAATGGGACCTAATTAAACTTAAAAGCTTCTGCACAGCAAAGGAAATCATAAACAAAATGAAAAGACAACCCACAGAATAGGAGAAAATATTTGCAAATGAAGCAACAGACAAAGGATTAGTCTCCAAAATATACAAATAGCTCATGCAGCTCAATATCAAAAAAACAAACAACCCAATCAAAAAATGGGCAGAAGACCTAAAAAGACATTTCTCCAAAGAATATATACTGATGGCTAACAGTCACATGAAAAGATGCTCAACATCACTAGTTATTAGAGAAATGCAAATCAAAACTACAATGAGGTATCACCTCACACCAGTCAGAATGGCCATCATCAAAAAGTCTACAAACAATAAATGCTGGAGAGGGTGTGGAGAAAAGGGAACCCTCCTACACTGTTGGTGGGAATGTAAATTGGTACAACCACTACGGATAACAGTATGGAGGTTCCTTAAAAAACTAAAAATAGAACTACCATATGATCCAGCAATCCCACTGCTGGGCATATATCCAGAGAAAACCATAATCTGAAAAGACACATGTACCCCAATGTTCACTGCAGCACTATTTACAATCGCCAACACATGGAAGCAACCATCAACAGAGGAGTGGATAAAGATGTGGTACATATATACATTGGAATATTACTCAGCCATAAAAAAGAATGAAATAATACCATTTGTAGCAATATGAATGGACCTAGATATTATCATACTAAGCAAAGTAAGTCAGAGAAAGACAAATATCATATAATATCACTCATATGTGGAATCTAATTTTAAAAAATGGTACAAATGAGTTTACTCACAAAACAGAAACAAACTTACAGATATCAACAACAAGCTTACGGTTACCAAAGGGGAAATATGGTGGGGAGGGATAAATCGGGAGCTTGGGATGAACATACACACACTACTATATATAAGATAGATATCCAACAAGGATCTACTGTGTAGCACAGGGAACTCTACTCAATATTTTGTAATAACCTATATGAGAAAAGAGTCTAAAAAAGAATAAATATATGTGCATGTATAACTGAATCACTTTGCTGTACACGTGAAACACAACATTGTAAATCAACTATACTTCAATAAAATCAAAATTAAAACAACAACAACAACAAATAGAAGGTTTTCTTTTAAAACCATGTTAATAGCTGGGTGCTACTGAATGAAAAATAACAAACACAAAAGGAAGTTTTTTTAAATACTAATATTAGAGGTCAAAAAACAGATGATACTGAGTTCTAAAATAGTGTGCTAATTTATCTTTATAAAATGTGAAGTGGACAGGCTTGATTAGTGAAATGATTAATTTTTCTAAATCTTTAGTTCTTTCCCACAAATATGTTAAAGTTATAAAAGAAGGCTGGAGACAATAAGCTAGACTTGTTTGAAGAGGCTGACAATTTAAATGTGAATAAGGGTCTGTCACTCAATAACAAGGCAAATGACAGGAAGAAATACAACTAAAAATGCCAGGATTTCAGATATCTTTAAGAATCTACCATAGAGATATGTATGATTGTGAACAAATACACCTGTGAAAACAATATGCCTATGTTTTTTCAAAAATAGTTGCATATATAAAAAACCTTTATACCAAATTATGAAAGCTTAAAAGACAATATTAGATATTTTAAAATAGTCTAAAAACAACGGAAAAAGTAAAAATCATATATTCTACATTATTTTCTTCTAGTGTACTTGTACCTTAAAATAAAGAATTTTTATTTCCATGGGTAAACAAATAGAACCAAAGTGTTGAGATCGTGTGTTTATACATACATTCAATATTCATAATCATATATGTACATACAATGTATACTATGTATGATAAATTTTTTAAAAATTCCTGTACAATAAGAAATGCTATTCCCCAAATTGTGGGTAAATAGCAACAGCCTGTGGTCATTTCTGATGTTGCACTTTTACTATTTATTTACTTTAAGTATAAATATAATATTTAAGCATTTGCTTTAAGTATTACTTACAGTATTGCAGTATTCATTTACAATAAATATTCCGTTTACCTGTCCTAATAGCTGTGAAATGCCCTCTATTCATATCCTCCTCCCCACAAAGCACCACCTTTTAGGAAATAAAATCTGGAACTTAAAAATCTGATTAGCTAGTCTTTGGCTATTGGGGAGGGGGGTTACTACATTCCACCTAAAAACATAGCAAACTTCCAAATCTTGCAGACACTGGCATACTCTATGATACAGTTCACATCCTGATTTGACTCTAAGGATGATTTAGATCTCAGGTCTTAGTAAGGAGTTTAGATTGTGTAATCAAGGCAGTGAAAATCATTAGAAAGTACTAAGCAGAAGACAGTGAAATGACATTTTAAAAACACTGTGTCGGGGGTCTATATGGATTAGTGTGAAGAGATAAATGTGAGGATGGGGCATGAGGAATCTGTGTTAGCAGCCCAGGTGAGAGATGAGGGTGGCTTCACCAAAGGTGGTGGCAGCAAAGGTGGTGCAGGATGGACACAGTTAGAACATATTGGAAATACTTTTAAAGGACCTTTTGATGGATTAAAAGTGGAGCTAAAGAATCAAGAATGAATACTAGGTTTTTTCACTTAAGTAACTATGTCACGAGATAAGGAAGACTGAGGACAAACGGGTTGGTTTTACCGAGAGTTGCGCTTTAGACATGACAAGTTGGAGGCACCTGTTACCCATCCCTGTGGAGACACAGGAGGCAATCAGAATAGCAGATCTGGAGTTCACAAGCTGAGGAAGCCCAGCAGGAGGTTATCATTTGAAAGTCATCAACGTATAGATGATACTTACACTTTGAGCCTAGAGTCATTCATTTATTCATCTATCCAACAAATATTTACTGAGCACCTCAGATGAACCAGGTACTGTTCTAAGTGTTAGGAATACAACACTGAAAAAATTCAGATAAAAATCCTTGCCTTTACGGGGCTAACATTCTATATGCAGAGATCCCCTAAAAAGAAAAAGTAGAAGGCAAGAAGAGAACCCAGGACTGGTCTCTGGGGCATCCCACCCTGATTGGATGACAGGACAAGGAGAAGCCCACAGAGAATAGAGTGGAAAAGCTGCCTGGAGAAGATAAACCAGAAGACTGTGGTGTCACAGAAGCCAAGAGAAAAAGTGACTCACCCATTTGAATTCTTTGTTAACAACTGTACAACTTTGTAAATGCCTGCTGAGGTGTGGAGAAAGATTAGAAAGAGAAAATGATTTTTAAATTAGGTGATAAGGAGATTGTTTGTGTCCTTAAGACTCAGTGAAATGGAAGATGGCTTCTGTATTTAAGCGGACTGAGGCAAAAATTGAGGGGAGGGTAACAAACTGGAGGCAATAAGTGTGGATTTTGGTAAGTTTTACTGTCAAGGGAAGTTGAGAAGTAGGCAAGTGGCAGGAGGACAAATAGTTAGATTTATGTGTGATGTCTGCAAGCCCTTACCAGAGTGTATGACACATAGTTAACATTCAATAAACACTATACATTATTGTTGATGATAAATGATTTTTAAATTCAATAGTTTGCATTAAAAAATAGTTTACTGACAAGGGGTTGTCACCAAACCTGAGAGTTATGGATTTTCCACTGTAAGTCTTAAAATTAGTTCAGATTACAGAGAGACTGAATTCACAAATGATTAAGTACAAATTAGCAGTAAAGATAGATAGGTAGCATTTTTCTTCTATTAAATTGGTAATTTTTTAAAGTATAATATTCAATGTTGGTAAAAATGCAAGGAAGTGAATCTTAAACTGAATTTACAGGGATACAACCTTTCTGAAAATTCATATGTACTAAAAGCCTTTAAAATGTGCTTGCTTTTAGTTTTGTTTGTTTTTTCCATGAATCTCATTAGAGTATATTTAATGGAAGAGAAATTATAAAGTTAAAGAAACACAGAAGTCAGATATTTAAAAAAAAGAAACTCGAAATACACACTTTCTGTAAGTAGCATCTGAGGTGGGACTGTTTGCATAAATTTGCTGAAATACCCATCCATTCAGACTTTTTTTTTTTAACCTCAAGGCTAATTATTGTAAAGTTCTATACTTAATGTCAGCCTTCAAGACCACCCAGAGTTTTCTGCAGGAAGGCAGAACATTCACCTTCTTAGTGGGGTGAGCTTCTAAGAGCGCAAATACCTGAAAGCCAGTCTCTGGGTTGATTTTGCTTGTTTTCCCTATTTTCTGGAATCAGTGCCCGGTTAATAGTCATATTCATCAGAGTATTTAATGGTTAGGGATCTGTTTTCCCCAATAGTCCCTGGCTCCCTTTTAGCAACCGTATTCTTAGAACAGTACAGTTCAAATCTGGGCTACTTGAGTGGGGCTCAGAGAGCCATACCAAATAACTTTGCTTCGTATAAAATTTGGTGGCCCTGGAATATAGCTGGCACACTAAGTGAAAGGTGGAATTCCTCAAAGGACAACAAAACCAGTCCAGTGTCTTGGAATGAGATGATTCTGACATGATGGAGATCACTGCTGATCCTATAAAACTAGGCTATTCAGACTTTCACTGCCTAGAGATAGGACTCATTTCACAAGGCAGTGCCATTATATTTTCTTCTCGAAACTGAGTTTTTACACCAGCCCATAATATCTTATTTTAGTACTTGACAAGGTTTGAAATGTTTTTATTATTTCATTTGAGCTTTAGAGTAATGTTATACCCATTTAAGGTGTTGAGAAACTCAGATTCAGAGACTGCATCCCCTATGTAATAAGATTTCCTTATCCACTGTGAGCAAAATCCCAAGAGGTGGCACAATACACGGCAGAAAGGCTACAAAGCGTGAGCGGGTATGAGGGTGTTGCATCAACTTACCTCTGCCCTTTAAAGGCCGTTGGGAATACATGGGCAAGGCTATCTTTGCACTAGCTGCTTCTTACATATGGCCCAAAGCATGCTTCCGGCACCAGTGTCTTCAGAAGAGGTGTGAAAAAACTTCTCTCTGAGTCCAGGAGAGTGGGCTGTTCAAATCCTCCTGGAGACAAAAGAAAGAATTGGTTCCAGTGCCTTTTTCAATCCTAACAGCTTTCAGATGACACATTGGGAGTCATTTATACAGACTTGAATATACCCCAAAGCGTTCCTCGCCAAGCCTTCCCACAGTCTACATGAGCCAATGCAGATCACTTTATTTAAAAAGGTTATATGTTATGTAAAACCCACACTACTAGCTGCCTTAGATTTTTCTCTACCCCTACTTGGACTTCTGAGGGGTTTCCTCCATATTTTCCGTCTTTAGCTACAGACTGACTGATTTATTGTCACCCATTAAGCAATGTTCATTTTAATACCCCACCTTCCAAAGGTACCACCATTGGAAGTTCTGCTCAGTTCATCAAAAAACCTACCGCGTAGTAGTCACTTCCTCTGCCAGTCGACAAGCAAACTATAATTTCAAGAGGTGACACTTTATAGACTAGTAAATCAAACCAATATACTGTGCAGCTTATGCCTAAAATGTTGCTTTTTTTCTGATAGGAAACTCTCAGGGTCACCTGTGCATCTCTGCCTTGACCTATGGGTCAACTGTATTTAACCTCCTGCTACAGGAGGATGCTTCAGCAAAATGTGTTTTCCTACTAGTTCTTCTCAGCAACTGGAAAGTCTGCCTTATATATTTTTGAAGACTCTGAGTATATTCTAACGCCAAAAGGTACTCTTTGCGGTGACTTACTGGACCGGGGAAACATTACTGGCCATTTGGTCTAGACCAAATGTCCTACCTCTGGGAAAGCCCTTGGAGGGCACTCTTGCCGCTGACCTATAACTTGGAAAATAAGGTTTTATTCCTAATTATCTATTATTATAGCTACTATTTTAATTTTGCATGATGCCTTTCATTCTATTGTGGTAACAAATGGGTTACTTTATATTTTTTGTTCATATTTACAACCAGCCATTAAGTAGGGAGCTTTAAATAAGATTTACATGGGTAATATTTTAGAGATGAGAGGTAATCCCCTACCATGCTACAGACCTGACCCATTTCATGTATAAATTTCAGTGAAATAGCAACAAAGGAAACACGGGCAAAACATTTGCTGATGGGCACTGGTCACCCATTATCTTTAGCTTCTTTTACTTTATCTGCCTTATAATATCATTTTTATTCTTCCATAATTAAGCCTATAGGATTTTCATTAACATAAATTCTGGTTCAAATAATTCCAGGTTCAATTACTGTCATGTAATTTCAGGCTCTGCTTGTTGGTTGATCGGCAACTTCATGCTTCATATATGCAAATATAGTTAAAATGCAATTCCCCTATTTTGAGAATATATAGCAAAACTAGGTCTTTATAAATATAAATATTTTAAAACCATTAAAGAGAAATATGTATCATACTTTTATTCATAATTGAGTATACATTTATATTTTAAAGGGTATAATTTAAATTTTATGAATATAAACTAAATTTTATTTATAAATTAAAAGAGTACAAGTTCATATATATGTGTGTGCATATTTTTTCCTAGATTTTTTAAATGCACACTTAAGGAAATATGTGTACAAACTCAATTTCTAGATTTCATGTTGGAGTCTGCTAGTAAATGCAATAAGCAATTTGATCAAATCAGTTTTTTATTATTTATTTGCTAGAAATGAAAATGACATGAAATTATACTTTAATAGTGGATTGCCATTGCAATTATAAGTTATTTTCCCCAACCATCTCTATTTTTGGTAGATGATTAGTGCCCCGTGGGATCTAGAGATTTCTTTGATCGAAAGCTGTTTGTTTTCTACACGCTGCAATTATATATTACACATATACCAATGATGAGTAGCCTCATGTGTTGGGATAAATATCTTATTATAAGTTCAAATGCTTAGATACTTTTTCAATGTTTATTTGAGCTGAGCAAAACATAGTCGTTTGAGTTCACAGGGGGCTTACATAAACCTTTTGGGGGAGAATTTCAGCTCACAGGGGTTTGTAAGCAGATGGCATATGCAAGCAATCACACTTCTCCTTGGTGGGAGGAATGGCATTCTCAGGGTAACAAAATAAGGGAGGGAAGTGCCATGACAAGTCTGTTCTCAGAGTCTCCACCTGGGCTTTCCCCACAAGGCAAAGATACTAAGCATAAGTTTGAGGGATAACATGGAATCAGAATACAGTGAAGTGCTTCTCTCAAAACCTTCAGACTGGCCCACCCCCATTCTCCCTCTGGGAGTCTTGGAAGCAAGTTGAACCATCCCACTGTTCAGAACTGAGGTGAAATTTTGCAGTAATTTGATGAGATTATGTTTAGGAAGTTAGAACCCAGAAGCACCCATTTCTTGTCCCCACAGTGTGCCACCTATGGTGCTACAAGCAAGAAATAATTTCAAAATGGGAATCAAAGGACACGTTTATAATAGTTGGACCAGCACCCAGTTCTTCAATGAACAGAACTCTGGAAAATTTGAGCAGGAATACATGTAAGAAGAGCCCTCCAACTTCCAACCAGCTCTATCCATTCTCCACCTAAATCTTGGGAGGATCATTCTGCCCAATGTTATAAGAACTCAAAGCAGTGACCAGTAAACTAAGGTAAAAAGAGAGAGAGATAGGAGAACAATCTGGCCCCAAGGAAAGCCCTAAACCAGTTTAGTGAGTGCACAAAATTGGCATGAGTGGGGAGCAGAACAGGGGAAAGAGAAAGGAAAAAAAGAGAAATGAGAAGGGAAGGGAAGTGAAAAGAAGGAAAGGAAAGGGGGAATGTTTCTTAACTCTCAGTGACCGCACTCACTGGCAAATGTGTCTCAATCAAAATCCTACAGTCTGGCAGAAACCATAGCAATGCTCCTCCCTGAGAGGGGAAATAAAGAAAGAAACTGACACAGATTTGGTCAGAGAAGATGTTTTTGTCCTCTCTTCCGCACCAAACCACTGTGTTTTAAAATAACCAGGGATGTCTAACCAGACCTTAGGTCATCCCCTCTGAAAAATACTGCGACTACAACAGATGTCTGTGGGACAGAACCTGGCACTCAGATACACTCTAGGACAGATCTACAACTTGACCCTTGAAACCACACAAACACACCAAAGCTGACTCCTTTCATTTTGGTTAAACTGGAAATAAATTTGTTTATTAAAGGCTAGGAGGGCAGAGAGATGACTGACAGGACTTTACACTCTTACTAGCATGTCTACTTATAATAAATATATATTTCTAAGGAATTCTTTTCCATCTAGGTCAACATAGATCTACTCAGGGTGACACAGAAGACATATTGCTGCAAAGAAAAAATGAAGGGTACTACCATGTTCAAAGAATTTTACTCCAAGCTTGCTTCATATACACTGAAACAGTCCTGAAATATAATACCTAAATAGAAAGATGATTTCTCTATGTCATACCACTTTCTTAGCGGCTGTTACTCCTCAACTGTGAACTTAAACTTGTTCTAGTCTTTTGTATCTATTTCCCTCAAATCCACAAGTGTAACAATTGGCAATGCTGCTCATAGTTGAAGTTCCATCACTTTCCTGGTACCGTCCAGCTTACCCCATGATAATAAATACTTTAAGTATGTACAAGTTATTGTATAAATGAAGAAAATACCATGCTAAATCCTGAAAATGTGGGATTTAGGGTCCTCACTAAATCAATGGACTATATCTTGAAAGCTGTTAAAAGAAAAAAAAAGGTAATACCAATTCCAGTCATTTATGTCTACTACTCACAATCTATGCCTAAACAACAATGCTGCTCAATAATGAGCATGCACACCTTTAAATGTGAAAGGTTGTATCTGATTAGAACACAAAACACCATTCAGATATACACAGACTCACAGTGAGTTGTTCATACAGCAGAACCAAGCTTTAAAAAGAAAGAACGAACTTTGGTCTACAGTTACAACAGAATGAAAAGAAAAGTATGAGTAATTCCAAAGGAAGAATAAACAAGATTTGGTGATCTGGAAAATGGGTAAGTAAAAAGAGGAAGATCTCAGAAGTATATTGAAGACCTGAAAATCATTTAAGTTTTGTTCCATTAATTTAACAGTTGTTTTACTCATCACAGACACGAGGAGAAACAAGATATTTACAAGGAGCAGTTTTTAGGATTCTTTTATTTCAAAGTAGGGCAGATGAGCTGGTTTCTACAATGGGAGGTAAACCAGAATCGAGGAGGATATTGTGGAAGTCTTGGCTTGTGTTTTCAGATGACAATGGGGCAGCTAGAGTAGGGCTCATGATGAGGTGGTTCAGTGAAGGCAGATGTGACAAGATGACGAATGTGCAGCCTTTAAATTCCCTTGGGATTACAAAAATATGGGGGGGGGAATCTGATAAAAAACTGGTTTCCTACAGTAAGTTTGTGTGGGTTATTGGACATTAGAGCAAGGTATATTCTCCATATTTATTTTTTCCGTATGGGACATTTGGAACTGAAAAAGGGCTTTAGAGAAAAACTAATGAAATCTGATGGAGTTTAGTTAATAATAATAATAACAATAATAAAATATGAAGCTTAGCTCATACTAATGTATCAAAGTTGGTTCATTAGCTGTGACAAACCGACCATAATGATGTAAGGTGTTAGCAATAGAGTAGTATATGGGAACTCTCTGTACTCTCTTTGAAACTTTTCTGTAAATCTAAAACTATTCTAAAATAAAATGTTTCCTTAAAACCAAAAAAAAAAAAAAAAAGTAAAAAAGTACTTGTTAGTACATGCAAGTTTAAAATTTCAGCCTATATGTTTAGATCAGTTCTTACATGTAGTAACTCTTCAATAAATTATAATTATTATTATGAGTAAATGCACAATGTACAAACATTTAAGAGTTTAAGTAAGAGTTGTACCTGA
Organism: Monodon monoceros; assembly: GCF_005190385.1. Classification (NCBI taxonomy): domain Eukaryota; kingdom Metazoa; phylum Chordata; class Mammalia; order Artiodactyla; family Monodontidae; genus Monodon; species Monodon monoceros. The sequence continues at coordinate 105,958,827 of NW_021703778.1, forward strand.
TAAAAAGAAAGTTTTAGAAAAATTGATTTAGTGCCTATGTGGTAGTTGGCTTTGGATAAGGCAATAGAGGCTGTAGATTCTGGGAGACCCTTAAGAAAAATTTTCATCTCTCTGTACCTTTGTTTCTACATCTGTAAAATGCTGAACCTAAGTTTACCTACCTCATAGGGTTTTTGTGAGGAATAAGTGAGTTATTAAATGTAAAGTTCTTAGAACAGTGCTTGACATTTAGAAAGAGTCCAATAAGTATTATTTATTACTATCATCATTTTTATCATTGCATTATTATTATATTGAGCCTTGCTGAAGAAAAGAATAACAATGGTATTGACAAAATGGGGGGAGAGGGAACAGGAAAAAAACAGTAATTTTGAAGAAGAAGAATGATCAGCTAAGAAAGAAATATCTAGTAGAGATTTGGCAACATGAGATTAGAAAACTTTTCATAGACATGATCATTTAAATATGAGAATAAATAAAATCTCTGAGACTGTGGAAAAAGAAGCGAGCCAAGATCTCAGCCTTTAAAAAGTAATCTCAGCTAAAGGGTAGAAAAAGGTGGAGAAACTCATGAAGAAAAAGAAGAAAAAGAAATAGAAAAGAAGAATCAAACAGGCTATCTAGTCTCAGAGGGAAGAGAGTAAGAATTTATAAAAAAAAAAGAAGAGGGGGTCAGCCCTATGGAAGACCTCAGAAGACATCAAAGGTCTAAGAAAAGCAAGAAGACTCAATTATGACCTGAAACAAATAGCTCAAATAGGGAGAGAAGCCAAAGAATGGTTTTATTCATTATATATACTATTATTGTCCATTTTCCACCCCATGGATATAAGTTTCCCCAGGGCAAGGATTTTGTCTAATTTATTCATTGATGTATGTACATAGTAGGCATTCAATAATATATGGTGAATTAAGGAATAAATAGTTCTCAAACCAGGTCCATAATTTTTAAAATAGTCTATATTGTAATACTATTGTGGAATCAATGAGAAAGTAGCTATTGTCAAAAATTACTTGACAATACTAACTTTCATGAAGAAAATAATGGAACTAGGACTACAGAATTTCAAACTAGCAATAACAAATTTATTTTTTTCCAGGAAAAAAATCCAATAATAAATATCACCAAGTAAGTTTAGCATTAATTATATTTAGCTTTTTATCCAGAGGAATGGACATCTTTCCCAGCACCTCCAAGACTACAATTATCCTGTACATTCTTCTCACATTTGCTGCTCGTTGTAAAATAAACTTTTATGACAATTTAGAAGTGAAATTTCTGATTTTTAGAAAAATTTGGAGTCTGGGGTGGTGAAGAAAAAAAGAATACCAAAGTCAAATCTTGTTTGAAGATTAGGTTATCAATATTCTTTATGATAATACTAAAACATGAGGTCAAATATTTTATAGATACAGGGGGGAAAAAGAAGTAGGATGTAAAAATTTCCAAAACACTAGACAGATTTTTTTCAAGGAACAAAGTCTACATGATCATTTCATATAAGTCAAAAATTAAGTGGATGCAAATAACAGGAAGAAAAGAAAACAAAAAATAAGATGTTAGGAATAAGATATAGAAGAGGTCATAATAAATATGAATGGACTAAAAAAGCCCCTTTTAAAAGACCAAACATTCAGTTTGAATAAACAAAAAAGAAAATCTATAAATGCTGTTTTTTGGAGACATAGTTAAAATGACACAGAAGGATTGAAAAAAAGAAAAGTAAAAATATATCAGAAATGAAAATAAGCAAGTTTGAAAATAATTTATCAGTAAGTGTCCTGGCAGAAAATATTTAGCACATTCAGCTTGGATAATTTAAAGAGAGTTTAATAAAAAGAAAGGATGGGCAGGGTTTAGGAAAACCAGCACTATTTATAGCAGGAAATTCTTACCACACCTAAGTCTGCATGGGTAAAGGGAGGGAGCTATGACAGGAGCTCATGGGCTATAAGGAGAGGGCCATCTGACAGGAGCTATGACCTTTGGTCAAAACCTAGAGTCACATGGAAACTCCACAAGGAAGGAGCCTGTGGAAGACGTATCCCAACTTCATTCTCCTCCTTCCCTGAGATGTCTTGCCAGTGGTCCCTGTTAGCCTAACCCAACCAGAAGCCAGGGGGCAAGGGCACCTCTTGATGTGTGTGGTCCATACAAGTCAGCATCTAGAGGCAGAGCAGAATAGAAAAGGGTGGAGAGTGGATCTGGGAGGAAAGTATAAGATTTCCAGCACAGAGAGTCATAAAAGATAAGTAGAATTCAACTTAAAATCATTAAATGAAGAAAAGTGGAGGGGGATATTTTACAAGGTTAAAAATTTCAAAGATACGCAGTCAGGAGCTTTTATGCACCAGTAAACGTATCACTGAAATATATAAGGTAAAAAACATCAACAATATAAGAATAATCTGATGAAACTCTGATTGTGGAGTGACATATCTTAAAATTTGACATGACCAGAACTGAATGAATGATTGACAAACGTGCTTAGTAAACAAACATATACAGAGAGTTTTGTACCTAACTGAGAACATCATTTTCTAAAGACACACACACAAAAATAATCATCCACTAAGATACAAAATAAGCCTCAGTAATTTCCAAAAGAATACATTTATAGAACACGTTCTCTTACCACAATCCAATAATAACTGAAATTCACTAAGCACTAATTTTGCATTCTAATTTAATTCACATACCACTATAAGGGAGATGTTATTATCTTCATTTCAAAAACAAATTCTAAAACTGAAGGAAAACCATCCTAAATTTTAAAATACTGTGGAGATAGTAAATACATTCATGTATCAGCTATATATATTCTTACAGCAGAATGAAGTGATAAAGATAATGAGGAGGAAAAAGCAGCAGAAGATAATATACATATAATATATACAGATTATATATGCATATATATTTACGTATATATATGCATATGTGTGGAGATGTATATACATTTCCAGAAAAATGAAACAGGAAGAACCAAATAGAAAAGAAATTTCTTTAAACTAAAGATTCGATTGTTCAAATTGAAAGAGCCCACTTGGTACCATGCAAAATGAAAGGACAAATATGACTAAACACATCTTGTGAAGTTTTCTTTCTATTTCAAAGGTTGCTAACCTTATTAATCACAAGTTTGAAGCTATGAAAACCTAATAATAATTATAAATATGTTGAATATTTAAACATATGGGAAAGATTTCAACTGAAAAGAAAACTTAAAAGTTCCCTTCTACCCATCTTCTGGGTACTTTCTCTTCTGGGCAAACCCATCCATGCATTGAGATCGTGGCTTTTTTGAGGTCCCCTTTCAAACACAGCTGTCAAGGGCTATAGGCAGAATCATCTGAGCTCTATTACAATCCCCCTCTGTATTTTTATTAGGTATCTTTCAAAATGCATTGATACTGCAATTGATGACTTGGATATTCTTTTGAAATTTTATCTTTGGAAGCAAATTACTGAACAATGATTCTGCTTATGTTGAAAAGAAACATATGCTTATGTGTGTGTGTGTGTGCATGTGTGTAAAGAAACAGAATGACACTGGAATGACACAAACATACAGTGAAGTGTAGTTACCTGAAGGATATTCAAAACTTTGTGAAGACCTAAACTATTGAGCTGAAGAATATTCCCAGCCTCATCTAGGGTAATAGGTACAGGTCCCCCATCCTCAGCAATCAGCCAACATAATTATGCATAAGTGAAAAAAAGTCCAAATACACAAGCACCTGTATTCAAGCCAGGGAATGTTTCTCTGAGGCTGTTTCACTGCATAGACCAATTAAGTGGAAAATATTATTTAAAAAATCACCGCATTCTCCAGCCAAGTTTCATAGTTGAAGTTCACTGCTGTAGCTTCAGTGATACACAAATACCTCTTTAAAATTTGAAAACTTTTGTTGTGACATTTTTGCCATGTCCATACATTTGTGGTTCAATCAGCAGTAGCAACTGTTGTGATTTCCTGTGGTTCCTTAAGAGAGCCCACTGAGTTGAGAGAGTTGTTATTTCTGAGTTCCTGCAGGTCACATAGCTACCTAGAAAGTAATACATGTAAACACTCACACTCACATCTTATTCACTTTGAACCCATTCATTAAAAAAACAGCATTTGCCTGCTACAAAGTCTACTTTTACAATTTTGTTTTTCAGTTTTGTTGTCAATGCATTTACTGCTTTTGAATGTCTCACTCACTGTTCTATAAATTCCTTGACGATAAGGATCAAATTTTTTTCATTGCTCTGTCCTTAGTACCTAACATTTACCTACCTACGTCTGGCACAGAGAAATAGAAAATAAATATTCTATGGGTGGATGAAATGATGGATGAGTGGATGGATGGATGGATGGATGGATGGCTATATTCACTTACAATTTTCAGCCCTATTTCATCAGAAAGAACTTTGTGTAAAGGATTTCTAGTGTGGTAGTTAGTAAACAGCCCTTACTAAACTTTAGGCATTGTCCTGACTTTACTGTGTTGATATGTTATAATAAGAACACAATTTTTAACTCTTGCCCCTCCCAAAAGGTTAATCTAAGTGATTAACAAGTAACTTCATTTATGAAAAATACAGTATATTTCCATTTTGTGGTCAACATTTTCATTGGTTCTTACAATTTCCCTTTTCTCAATTCGCCAAAAGATTATTTCTCAATCTTTTCTAACAAGGGTCATCAAATAATACTAAGATTTTATTTGAAAAAGTGTTCTAAAATATGTTTTTAAACTCCTCTAACCAATATTTCCATTAAGAGGTAGAGCCTGCCATAATGTGCCTTTATTTGACCAATTCAGGATTGACAACCTCCATAAAGTGACAGAGAAAATCCTCCTCTAGAGCCTGTCACTCTCAAGAAGCCTTTGCCAAAACCCGAAAATCATTTTTACTTTCTGTATTATCAGCCCAGCTGCAGGTTAATCATCCTATGACAGCTGTTGCTCACTGAATTAAACCAAAATGACACTAGTGAACAAAACTGAGCAAGCAAACCATATATATCCCAGAACGGAACAGAAATTATTTTCATTGTGTTCTCAATCTTAGAAAAAGAAGTGAGCGAAGAGCCGTTATATTAAAATTTTCACATTAAAAAAATCTACTTCTGGCTACTTTCCTGTTTTGTTTTGGTCAAATGGTTTTAAATAGCCATTAGAAATCAGTAAAGAAAAAATAAGAAGGAAAATCTGAATCTAAACTCAGACCTGTGAAATTAGGCTCACTGTCTACTGAATACACCCTACACCTGTTACGTTTTGCCACTGGAACGGGATAAGCATTGTAACTAAATGGATTATGCTGCATTTTACTAGAAACAAATTACCCAATACTACCATTTATGAGTTAAGATTTCCTGTAAGAAAATAGCGCAGGAAAAAAAGAGGGATTATTTCATATCTTTGAAGGGTGTTTTATCACACTGTGCAATTGCATGCAATTTAACACCTAAACTGCTTAAAGTGCAAATGATATCAACTAGTCCACCCTAAGGGCCTGGTAATAGTCCTGCGTTTGTGCTGCTAGAGCTGGTTTTGTCAGCACTTCCATTATAAGCCCGGTCTTTCAGGATTTTTTTCCACTCAACCATGAAAATTTGCTGTAGTTTTACAACTTGGCATAGCAGGTTTCAGCTTAACAGCTCCTATTTTTCTTCCAGCTATTTTGTCCCAAAAGAAGTCAGCTGGCCATCTCTTTGGTTTGTAAAGAAAAGAAGAAAAAGAATTGATGCTATAAATTATAGGAAATAAATTTCAAATTAATAGTTAATTCAGCAAGAATTTTATCTAACCTCATTGGTGCTAAGAGAGTTTTACCCCTATAGCCCCGTTTCCATGAGAGGCTCCTAAGATATTTGGGGGACAATAATCATTCCCTTCCAAAGTAACTGCTGGCCTAGCAAGTTTTCTTTGGTCCATATACGCTGGGGCTACAGTGGAGAACTAAGAAAGTGTTTCATAAATGGTTAGGGAAATCTCAAAAGGGTGATGAGAGAGAGATAGGAACAGAAGACCCTATAATTGCATCTGGTTAGTTGCTTTCTGGAACCACATCCCCACGCACACCCTGCCACTGAAGAAAGCACTTAGAACCTTAGGCCATTGAAACCAGAGTGCCCAGACATAGATGTTCTGACTTTTCTGACATCTCTCACTCCTCCTCTGGATAAAGACCATTCTCTCAAATGCCTTTCTGGAGGAATTCTCCCCACTTCTCACAAGAAATAATTTCTCATCCCCCATCTCTAGCTTTCATGGAGAAAAATATACATTGGGTTCTTTTTTGTTTTATCGACAACCTAAAACACAACTACACATGAGGTAGCTTCAGCGATGGCTGCTAACAAAGAACCATCCTTTCTCCCATACACATCACTGGTGTGATCAGTATCACCTCCCGTCATGCCTCCTCAGGGACTTCATTCCTTTTATTATTCTCTTACATGCCCATACTCCAAAGCCTCTTTTCTTTTTTGAACTTCTTCCTATAAATTTATTAAGCAAACTCCACCTTGAAAAAAATTTGAAATCTCCCCTTGAGCCTCCGTAATTTAAACAAAAATGGTATAGTTATTTCAAATACTATACACAAAACATATTTAAGCATTTAATCCATCCAGAATTTTTATTCAAATTTGTAGTGAAGCAGGAGTCTATATTCATTTTCTTTCAAGTGGCTGTTAATTTTTCCCAAACCATTAGTGAAAAAGCCTTACTTTCCCTATATATTTGAAGCCCTACTTACCTGTTTATTTAAGTGGACAGATTCATACATCTTTCAGTGAGGTTTTTGAGTTACACATACACACACATACATATTATGTGTATGCATACATATACTTATGTATTATATCATTTTTACAAAACTTATTCCTATGTATTTTATAGTTTTTAACACAAGTGTGATTGGAACCTTTGCTTACACTTTATTTTCTAGCTAGTTTTCACTGGCATAAATAAAAAAGCTATTGAGTTTTGTATATTTTGTATCCTTTGACTTTATAAAACTTGCTTTTGTAGAGTCTGTCACATGTTCTAAGTAAATTTTGTAACTTTCTGTCAACTGAAAAAAATAGTATATTTTATTTTCTGCTGGTAATTATTCTACTTTTTTTGTTTTACTCACATTGCATTAGTTGGAACCTTCAGGAATGCTAAATAATAGTGAATATCCTGTCTTGATATAGATTTAGGAAGGAAAGTATTTAGTATTTCAGCATTTAATATGATTCCACATGCTTGATGTTTCTGATAAATATTTTATAACATTTAGAGTGTATCTATTATTTCTATTTGGCCTATATGGAATTTATCGGAAATGACTGAATTTTGTCAAGTACTTTTCAGGATCATTTTACATAATCATGTGGTTTTTTTTGCCATCATTTTATTAATAATGATAATAGCTAATGCTTATGTAGCTCTCACTATATGCCATACATAATTAAATATTTTATACTGATGAACTCATTATGTCATATCATTACCCCAATTTTAAAATGAAGAAGCTGGTACATAAAGTGGTCACACAGCTTTGAGTGGAATAATCAGGATTCACACCCAGCAGTCTAGATGCAGAGCCCACACTCATAACCACTATAAATTAGTCTTTTCTCATGTTGACCTATTTCCTAGAATTTTACAATCCTTGGATTCCTGGAATAAATGATATTTTATCATTATGTATTATTACTAAAATAACTTTTAATATAGTACAGACTACAATTGTATAATTTACATTGTTAATCCTACATGAACAAATGAGATTGGTCTACAGAGTTTTGTATGGAAAGTAAATGTATGAGATTTTATTATTATTGATACCTTACTTTTTCTAAAATGAATTGGGGGACTACCCCTGGTGGTCCAGTGGCTAAGACTCCATGCTCCCAATGCAGGGGGCCCGGGTTTGAGCCTTGGTCAGGGAACTAGATCTCACCTGCATGCCGCAACTAAGAGTTCGCATGCTGCAACTAAAGATTCTGCACACCGCAACTAAAGATTCCACACACCACAACTAAGAAGATTCTGCATACAGCAGTGAAGGCCCTGCATGCTGCAACTAAGACCAGCGCAGCCAAAATAAATAAATATTTTTTTAAAAATCTTAAAAAAATAAAATGAATTGGGAAGTCTCCATCTTTTTCTATGCTGAGAAATAGTTAAAACAACACGGGATATACTGGTTCCTTAGAGGTTAAATATAACGTACACACAATATTATCTTGGACTGCAACTTTATTTAGTGTTACATCTTTGACCACATTTTAAATTTCTTCCACAGTTATTGTTCTGTTCTAATTTATTGATATGTGCATATAAAGATTTTCATATAATACTGGTAATATTATATTTACATAATTATATCTATTTTTCATTCATAATATAAATTTCTCTCTGTTCATTCATGTCAGGGATTTATACATTTTGTTCAATAGCTTGAGGCGAAAATTCAGTTCTACTTTTTTTCCTACTTTACTATTTAACCTTTTATCTTTTTCTTTATAGAGGTAAGAACACAACATGAGATCAACCCTTCTGATACATTTTTAAGTGAAAAATACAGTATTGCTAACTATAGGCATAATGTTGTACTGCAGATCTCTCACACTTATTCATCTTTATCTATACTCATGTGCCTTGCTTTTTGTTCCTTTTCATCTTTTTCTATTTGTTCAATGCTTATTTAATAATAAACCATATAAGGCCATAGATCCTAACTACGGCCTGCACTGTCATATATTTTGATATATTCACATTTATTTTATTAAATTGCAAATCATTTGCTTCAGCTCTGATTGGGTTTTAAGTCCATGTGTTATTTATAATAATTCCTTTTTCTCTCAAGTTCCTAATTCTTTTGTATCTTTTTATTCTTAATTTCTTGTTTTATTTAATCATGTACAAGTAGTCTATAAGATGCATATTTTAAGAATTATAATTTAGGCTTTATTTGTAACCTTTTTCTAATGAAAGTTTCTTTTACTCTCACAAATATTTTGTGAAAACTAAACCTCTGTGTCTCTCTCTTTTCGTGTGTGTGTGTGTGTGTGTATTGAGGGCTGAAATTAATATTTTTATTTTTGCTACTCAAATCTTTTATATCAATTAGTATATTTTGTCTAGTCCATCTGTTAAAGTCTTCTCAGGTAATGTATTAAAATCTTAGACTATGATTACGGTAATATAAACTTTTTATTTCTAAGAAATTATAGATATTCTACTGCTAAATTGTTTGAAAGATGAGGAATAATGTTATTATATCCTTCATTTAGTTTAATTTTATCCTTATGTAGGTAAATTAGATAAATAGATAAAAAGGATTCAAATGCATTTGTTAAAAATGTATGAAGGTAATCACTAGAAAAATAGATTGCATAGTTGAACTTCCAAATATCCAGAAAAAAGAAAGAATTCTTAAGACATCTTTATCAACTTAGCAAAAAAAGGGAATGGGACAAGAGGAAAGTAGAAAGTGATACTAAAAGAGTAGCACAGAATATCATAAAATGGCAACAAAATACAAAACAATAAAAAAGGTGGTAGGAATAAAAAATTCAATTACCCAGAATAATATGAATTGATTAAATTCCTATATTCAAAAACAAATATTGTTGAATTAACTTAAAAACAATGGAGATTTTTCTGTATATGAGAGCCACACCTGGAACAAAATGGCAAAATGGATGTCAAGTTACATTGTTTATCAACCTTTACATTTGCAGTGTCTGTCCCATTCAGTCTGTCCCCACTGAAATTGCCTACAATAGTCTTCCTCCATTCTGACTCTGAGTACTAAAATAGCTCCTTAAGTGGGCTCCATACCTCCAAATTTTCTACCTCTAATCAGTCCTCCACATTATAGCTTGAGTAATCTTTTTAATGTGAGCTCTGAGTTTCTCCTCTTTTTTCTGAGTTTCTCCCCAAGTCTCCAACTTTATCACCCAATGCTGCCCTGTGAATCTCTTCCCTTAGCCACACCAAACTATAAGTCTCTGAGTTTCATTACTCAGTAAAAGCTCCATGAGTGCAGAGATTGTGTCTTTGTCTGTGTAGGCTCTCAAAAAATTTTTTTTGAGTGAATGAATGTGTAGGTAAGTGAATGAAAAAAAAAAAATAAGGGAATTGGTAAAAGGATGAATAAATTCTATTCCTTTTTTTTGGGAGTTCCATCTCCATCAGCTGGTCCAACTTCTACACTCATTTATCAAGGCTTCTCTGAGAAGTTTATGACAGTGTATGACATAATAACCTATTTTATGTGACAGTGTAGATATAATAACTTCTTTTACAAAGAATTCTACATAAACTGGAAGTAATACTTGATGTATTACCTAAAAATAATGTTCTTTTATCTAGTGATCTGCAATTCATGTTCATTTTTTTTTCTGTGCCTTTATTCCCTTCCTTTAATTCACTGACTCCAGTCCTTTCCTTCTTTTTTCACTCAATTCAGGATTTTTCTTTTTCTTTTTTTTCTTTTTCTCAGTGACAAGTACTCCTCCTATCTTCTGTTAAGAAGTCAAGAGTTACACTTTCCAAGGCTCTGGATAATGAGTTAGAAGCCCAGGAGACGTGTCACAAAGAGCAAAGAGACCAGCTTCCTCATCTTCACCTACACTGTCTCTGAACTGACTCATATCTAAGAGAATGGCACACACAGAGAGGAAGGACAGGGACAAACTCTCTTGGTCTCAGTTTCTTCATATATAAAATGAGGGTCTCCGATATGATAATCCTGACAACAGCCGATATATGACCCAACAAATGCTTTGTACCAGTTCATCCCAGGTCTATGCTAGATAGCAAAAAAAAAAAAGGACAGTTCTTTCCTTTGTGTAACTCTTTTTCCAAGCCCTCCTACTAAGTCTCAAAAAAGGAGGGGCCTAGTTTTAAAGGAAACTGACTATGGCAACTAGGGTAATGAGTGAAGCCTTCAGGCTCACTTTAAGGCCATTTACACCAGGACTTAACCCCTCTGTATATATTCTTTTCTGGACAAAATAATTTTGTGTTTCTTAGGCTAAAGGGCTCTCAGCTGGAGTCCAAAACCTTATCAGTTTCCATACATGTTAATTTGTTGTTCTCAGTCTCAATATTGTGGTGTGCCTTGATGAACTGTGGTGGGCCTCAAGTAATTTGTTGCTAATAACAAACCACTGCATTTTTCAAATAATTACTTTTTTAAACAGATTAAAGCAGACTCAAAGTTACTTCTATCTATATCATCACTCATATCAACTTGTAGTCCAATTATTCCTGGGTTGAGAAAGATGAAATTAGAGCAAGAATATGCAGAAAATTAAGCATGGGCTCTGCCTGTAAACCACAGCTACATATTAATACCACCCAAAAAACCTTTTAAAAAACATCCATGCCTGGGCCTCCACTTCCAGAGATCCAGTTTCAAATGGTTTCCCATGAATCCAGTGGTTCTCAAAGGTTAGCAGGCTTCAAAATCATCTGGGTGACTTGTTAAAATACAGATTTCTATGGTTCATCTCTGGGGTTTCTGATTCAGGGATCTGGAGTGGAGTCTAAGAATTTATATTTATAAATATTGCTGATACTGCTGGTCTGTGAACCACATTTTGAGAAACACTATTAACTATGCCACAAAAAGTACCAGATGATCATAATGCCTTAGAAACCTATTAATAACATAGCTTCCCAGACTGGTCTCATGAAGATTTTGATTCAGAATGTTTGGCACGGGATCGGGGAATTTTATTTTAAGAGTTATCCTCAATGACTTCTCACCAGGCAAGCCTGGGGATCCCTACCAACGAGAGACCTCTGGCAGAAAGTGGAGCAGGACAGTGGGGATGATGTCTCAGGTTTTTGCCCAGTGTTGCTTCATGGTTGAAGCCATGTGGCAAGTTACCATGTGTTATTAGTCTGTTTCCATATGGCAGGTTTCAGGACAGATCTTGTTCCATGGTAATCTGCTCTTCCTGGCCTCTCCCTCCATGGCTTTCTAACTGCATTGGCTTCCTTCCTCTATCTTGGCCCAGTCTGCCTAGCTCAGCTGATTTCTCTAGCACCAGCTCTATTTTTCTTATTCCTTTTCCCATCACATTTCTCTAATTGATGTTTTATATCGTCACAACCACTGTTTTCTTACCGCAGACTCTCCTTAGATGAAAGGAATCTGGCTTTCATCCACATTACTTTATGAAGTAAACTTTAGAACAGTTTTTCTTATATTTGAGACATGTACCTCTTGTAACAGAATCCTCTTCTAACATATTGGTGGTATTAAATTATTTGCATTTTTGTGTTACCTAAATACGCATAAATACAAATTCAAGTTAAATTCTGTATAATTGTTATCAGTTATGATAATGTAACCATAAACATATAAATCAAATACAAACTGAAAAATCAGTAAATTATAAATGTAAAATATAAATGTAGTATCTAGATGATATTTTTATTTTGGAAAATATTTAGTTATGTTTAGTAATAATATAATGTAATTATATATGCATTTATATCTAATCTGCTTCCTTATTTTAACATCAATAATACTTATACCTCTCTGTACAATCCAGTTTTAGAAGATATGTAAATAATATTTAGTCTTTGAATTCTGGTTCATGATAATCAGACCTTATACTTAACCTAAACCCTTTGAGGAAGCAATCTTAAAATGTCAGTTTTAATTAGCTGTCCCTTGAGAACTCTCTAAATTTGTCTTCTTTGTTTAAGACAGATTTAGTACTGCTATATTGTTGGAATCTATGTTAAATGCCTATGTGACCCAATTAGTGCAATAAGAAGAAACAGAAAAGTTCTTCATTAAGGTATTTAGATTCAGTATAACTGTTAAGGACTGACGTGAACAAAGAGAATTCATACAATACAGCTTACAGGTTGAATATGGAGTGACCTGCTACTGCTCCGCTGCTTCTGAGCTTGGACACCTATACTCTGAAGTGCATGGCAAACTAAGTCCCCCCAACACATCCCCATTAGGTACTATGTAACCATCATCAGGACAGCAGAGACTGATGGAAATGAAACCCATCCTTTACTTGTTTTAGATGCAAACATGAGCACTAACCATGTAGCAGGTAGATATTCAATAGTGCAATTTATGGTTATATTATTTTTTAGATTTTCAAATAAAATGAAAACATAAAATTAAAATGTTTTTCATGGTGAACTCGTAAGACCCAAAGGCTAACCCTATGAACCTGTGGACTGCACAGAGGGTAGGATGAGGAAACTACTTTAGAATAATGGTTCTTATCGGGGTGGAAAAACAGTTACGTGGCCACCTGGGGCAGTGGATCAGAATAACTTGAAACGGTTTTAAACTACTCATATCCTACTATGAGATTCTGATACCAGATACTGCTTTTGATCATCTCCTGCTGTGATAATGCACTGTTGCTGATGGGAGTGGCTACATATCTTACCTTACAGAGAGAAGAAGTTTAAGAATTACTACGTTCAAAAACCACCAAAGATGTCTTTAACATCAAAGTCAGATGCTTTTCCTCAGTTGTAATCCTTATCTCGTAGACTCATGTGATGTTTACTATCTCTTTCTTGAAACTCTATCCTATGATTCTTAAAAACTTATTTTATTGCTTACACTTCTACTTATTTGACTGCACCTAGTCTTTCTTTTTCACCAGCTCCTCTTCATCTACTTTGCTCTTAAATGTATGTGTCCTGCAAAGTTATTACTAGATTTTCATTCTTAACAATAATTCCCACTTCCATCAAGTACTCAGAAGACTGTTTTAAATCTTTCAAATTACTGAGCAAAGGAATAAAGAGGATTGAGGAAAAAGTAAGTGAGCATAACAAATATAGATGTAAATAATCCCACTTTTCATCACTGTACTATGATTACAAAAATGAGCCAGTCCTTTCAAGAGTAACCAAACATTGGAAAAACAAATTCAAATTATAACCAGAAATTTTAGCCCACACCTATATCAGCACAATAAAAAGTTCCATTAAGAGCAAATGGCATAAAACAATATTGAATGTAGTATCTGATCGATTTAATTTAGAATTTAAAATACTTTAAAGTCATATTTAATTTTTTTGCAAATTCAGCCAATGATTAGTCAGACAAAAATATCCGGGAAAAGAACTTCTGGTTCCAAATACATCTTAAGGAATAGGATTTGAAATCTGGACCATAGTTTAAAACACAAAAATAATGATGATATTTGGATTGAGATGAAGACCAGAATAGACAGAAAGAAGGTGTTTTTTTTCCCCAGAAGACTATCTGACCTGATCAGGAGGACTTTATATTGAAAATGGATGGAAGGAAGAAAAAAATAATTTAAAAAACTTGAGGTGTCAGTTTCATTGTGGAGGAATTTATATTAGGTATATTTATACAGAGAAACTTAAGAAAGTGCTCTGTGATTCATAATACATAACTTAAGAAAGGACCCATGATAGCTCTGTATTCATTTATTTTTTGCAGTCTAATCTTGGCTGTTATACAAACTGACTTCTCTGGACTTTAGTTTCCTTATTAACAAAATGGAGTGTTTGGGTTAAATCAGATTATTAATTATGCTGCATTGATCATTTAACTCCTAAATATCAGTGGCCTAACACACAAATGTAAAATCTTTCTCATGTCCAATACTGGCCTGCAAAGGTTCTGTCACTCAGCACCCCAGTTGGTGGATGTCTTGTTATGTTGAGACACCACCTGAATCTCAGGACCAGGCTTCACAGGGCACCATGGTAAGGGACGATGTTGATGGAGGGAGTATATAGCTTTTAATTATCTCAGCCAGAAAGTGATATACACCATTACCATCACAGCCAATTGGTCAGAACTATTCTTATGGTCTAAAGGTGTCTGAGAAATATAAAAGAGCACATGGGATATTTTGTGATCATTTCTATATCTGCCACAATCTCAAATTTCTCAACAGGGGTCCTAAAATCTCTAATCATAAAGGCTGGCATTTACTGACTACCTTCTATTTATCAGGCAATTTACACACATTAAAACTACCTACAGTACTAAAATTTACTACCTACAACTGTACGACTTATAGGAAAGTAGGCAATATTATCCAGTCTTATAGATTAAAAACAGATTTAAGGAAAATAATTTTGCTAATAAGTACTGGAGGTGAGTTCTAAATTCAGGGCTATTAGCAGAAGTAAACAATAAGCCTGTTTCTCTGTATCTCACTGTCTTCCCTGAGTATGATATAATGAAAATGGTTTTCCAAAGCTTGTGCTTTGGCCTAAGTAGGAAAACAAATCTGAAATTTGTTTTAATTATGCCAAAATGCCTAAAGGACATTGTATGTTTATCTGTAATATGACTGCAGGTTATCTAAAATGTCACATTTCTTTACTTTTGATTGAAATTATATAAAATAATATGATAACAAGGATTACCTAATGCTTATTAAACACTCTTATAGCCCATTGCAGGTCTTCGATGAATAAAAAGAAAATATTACAAAATATTGGACCAGTTGGGTAAAAATTATAGTGATTCTTCATGATATAAACTGGGTATTATTGGGATAGGTCAGATGATCATGAACTCTAGGACATCCAGATAACTCTAGGATTCCCAGATCGTATTATATACATTGTTGCTCCTGTATTTGCAACTTCTTTGTTCTCGCCAACTGAACATACACCAATCATCACATTAGCTCTCCTGATGTTTTGTTTATATGGCACCAACGCTGCAGTTATTTGGAAACCCCAGGTGATTGGATGAAGTTTTCCCTTTGTATTTGAAGGCTTGACATCAATTAATGCAACAAGAAAGTCATTAATTTAATAAATAATCACTGAAAATTCTCCCTTGCGTGGCCACTTCTAAATTTATCCTCAATTAAAGACATTCTTTTCTTTATTCATTTAGCTGTATTCACTGAGTACCTACTGTATGCTCAGCACCATGCTGGGCTGGTATTGCAAGGATGAAGATGTCAAAGACCTTGCTTTTAAATCAAGATCTCACGAGTAAAGATATTTTAACATTTGTTTCAGTATGGTTTTTTTCCCCTTAACTGGGCCCCCAAACACTCTCTAGAAATTTACTTTACCTATTTCCTAATGAAACCAAGCTTTTCATTATTTTATTAAGGCATTTGTGCTTGTATTGTCTAAATGGCACCAGTTTTCAAAATACTTAGGAATATTGTTTAGCTTGTTTTTCAGCACAAAAGATAAAATGTTTTAAAAACATAATTACCTTTTATCAGCTGTAGTAATAGGATTTATTTTACATATTTGTTTTATAATAGTATACAAACAAATGCTAGAAACAAAATATGGGTGGTTTGTTTTTTTTTAGTTAATACAATATTTTTTGGATCTCAATACTTTGGAGAAATGAGTTACTAGCATCTAACACTTGAAAGTATATACTACATTTCATTTGATAGACACCTGAAAAAGAACAGCCAATTTCCTAGAGCAGAATTAATATAAAATAAAAATTTTGGAGACTTTCTTTTTCTCTTTAAATTTTTATTAATAATTATTCTTAGTTTGCTTTTGGGAGTTGCAAATGTGTTTCAGTGTCTCCACATATAGAAAAATTTACTGAGTTAGTCCATAAATGCCCTCTTGTGACAGTCTCCAAAAATGCAACTGCCTTTTTCCCTATTTACTTTGTTTTTTCTGAAACAATTTAATATATCCAGGTTATAACTTTTCGATAGAAATGTTTTATATTTTACCTGATCAAATTAACTTATCTCTTTTTTAATAAGCTATGACTATGTCATGTTTTGAAATTGAGGCAGAAAACTTATGACAATACCATTCCCTGTGTTGGGTAATTATTGGAAAGACCTAGGAAAGATCTAATTCTACCATCACTTTATTCTACTTTGATGTACATGGTAAGAAAATAATAGATGCTGTGAAAAGATCCTATTTTCAACCTTTCTTGAGAACTTTTAGGGTCATAGCACCTTTCCCAATGTGATAGCTAAAAGATAAAGAATACATTAAATTAGCTTGAATCATTCTTTCATAAATTATTCATAATTTCTAACCAATTGTCTTTTATATTCATTGGTCATCCTGGATTTCCTAGAAGCAAATTTTACTATTCACATTTGGAAATGAAACAATTAATGAGTAAAGCAGTTAAATAACTTGCCTAGAGACAAAAGTTAGTGCATCACTGTATGACCTGTGAGCCAACATGTGGCTTCCATGGGCTTTACACATAACTGTATTTGAAAGTCAGATGTCAGTGAACGCTTTTCAAAGAGCAAGTGATGTGTACTTCTTAAAATTTATTTCTAAAACTTTGTTTTAGGCCAAGAATACTGAACATAATTTCAAAACACAAAAAGAATATTGAAAAGTGTTTTCTTTCCAAGATTCATTCTACAGAGGTTTTCAATAAAGATATAAACATGAAATTTCTTCTTAAGAATATGATATTAAAAAATAGAATATGCTATAACATAAAACTTTGAAATGACACAGACCTGTGTTTGGAAAAATTACTTGATTAAAAAATAATAATCTGTTTCTTATTCTGAAAGATGGGAATAAGAATAACCTACCTCATAGGGTTTTAGTGAGATTTACATGAGATCATGTATATATCAATTTCCTTGCCCTTAGTAGAAGCTTAAAAATTATAGCCATTATTATTAGAAAAACAGCTTAAGTGTGAGTTGTGGACTCAAAAGAAAACACAATTTAACATTATTAAGTGGCTTTATTTAGATGGCCATATATCAATAACTGCTAATTCCTTATCTTTTAAATTTAAAAACAGTGTAATTATATATGGCATGCTTAATGTTCATAACAAATGAGAATAAGAAAATTCAATAATGTGAATTCCATTTATACTTTTATTGTTAACTTAAATAATTTATTTAAATTAAATTCTCTTGATAGCAAAATTGGATAACAAGGAGCAGAGAGCCACAGTTTTTTTTCCTGAAGCTGAAACAATCTTGAACTTACAAAGTCTTACCATAACCAACTGGGAACCAGTTGTAAAGAATAAAAGTCAGTGATCTATGATGGAATTCAGGGGCATCCTGGACAAAGGAATGTCAGAGGAGAAACCAAGGAACTGGCATGCTTGTCATTCTCACCTTCAGGAGGGAAACCTTGGGAGCAACAGAACACTAAATCGCTCACAGTTTGGAAATGGACACAATATATTTTCCAGAGCTACCAATGCAATGTGATTTTCCTATTTGGGGATCCCTTGCAAATAATCATGTTTTTTAATTTTACAATCATATATGAATTTCAAACCAGAGTGCAAGATATTGCGAGAAAATAATTCTCAGTTATGATATGTGAAAAGGTCCCTCATCCCAAAAGTAACCTTTGACATCCTTTTTTTCCTCACTTCTCATACTCAATGTATTGCCATTCTTGTAAATTTTACTTCCTAAATACATCTTGAATCTTCCCTCTCCTCCCCACATTTACCGTTACCACCCTAGTTGATGATACCATCATCTTTCTTCTGGGTTATTATAAGAGCCTCCAAAACAGTATTCCTAATTCTACTCTGTTTCCCCATTACCACCCCTTCTCCCCCTCACCCCAAACACAGGCTCTGAATTCTTTCTCCAAGTTACAGTCAGGGTGATTTTTTTTTTACCACAAATATGATGAAATAATGCATTAGTTAAGAGCTTTCAAACATTTTCTATGACACATAGAACCCTAACATTGCATAAAATCTCTGCCTGATCATCCTTGTCTACTTCTCCAATCTTGTGTCTAACCACTCCTCTCAGCAAATTGTCGGCCACATTGGCCTTTGTCTAGTCCCCCAAATACATTAATTTCTTTCCTGTTTTAGGGGTCTTCTGCACATTTTTCTTCTACCACGTTTTGCCTCTTCAGATCACTCCTCTTCTGATCCAAGCTCAGCTCAAACATCACTTCCACAGAGAAGTAATGCTACCCCCAGGACAAGTATTACATCTGTGATATAAACACACTCCTAGGACATTTCCTCCAAACAACTTATCACCGATTATACTTAAATGTTTATTTGGTGATGTGTTGATAAGTACTGGCTACTGGCCTCATTAGACGGCAAACTCCATGAGGCTATGTCTATCTGCTCACCACTAAACTCCAGAGCCTGTAACAGTAATTGGCAACTAGTTGGTGCTCAATAATTATTTGTTGAATAAATTTAATTTCCTGTTTTTCTTTCAACTAGAGAAACCATTCTGTGTTTAATCTTTCTTCAGGACAAATATGTGTTCCTGCAGTAGTTTCAGTCTTTTTCTCTTCCCAATTCCAAGCTGACCAGCTACACTTGCCAAACAACTCAACTGTCTCAATCCATTGGTGCCACCTGTTGGCCCTTATCTGCCTCATGCATTTCTCTCCATCTCTTTCCTCCTTTGAGGGGAATGAGTCCCCTGAAGCATTCTCCTTGCCCCTCATTCTCTCCGATTTTAAACACATAACCAGACTTAGCTTTGGTTAATCTCTTTCTCACACAAACACACCCATCCTTCTAAATTTTCTTTTTTCTATTTCTACTTTTGTTCAGTAATTTAGGAAAATTTCCTCCAGAACTCTCTCCTTGCCCACTTCCTCTCTTTTCCCTCATTCACCCTCTTCCTTCCTCCTTCCTCTTCCTTCCTCCTTCTCTTTCTTTCTCTCAGCTTTTCCTCTTCCTTTTTCTTCATTATAATATTATACATGTAGAAAACTATATTCAAATTCCAGAAATCTACTTTCCAAGTTTTAGCTTGTAATTATTTGTAAGATAGGACTTTCTAAAATACCTTTGGTTTATAAAACCAAGGTGGTAAGTATTTGCCCTATTAGCATCCTGATAAAGCCTAAAATTCTAACATTTTTTATGGTAATACTGTGTTTTAGGGGTAAACTTAGATAAATAACTTTAGCAAACATATAATCTCAGTGAATTACTGTGTTAGTAAGTAATGATTGATTTGTACCTATATGGTATTATATTCAGTGAATAATTTATTGTGGGCTTAACAACAGGAAAATTAACATTAAACAGGTGAAAGAGAAATGAGTTTGTTTTATAATTTTCAGGGTAGATTTATTTACTTCTTCACCCCAACCATATTGTACTTAATATTGCAATTTTATGATTATAAGTTTTTAAATTAGCTATATCTAGAAATAATCTAAACTGGCAAAAAGTTTGAATTTTAAGTAGTATTTAAATTCTAATCTTGAATAAATAATCTTTCTGGAATTACATATGAAACTCAACAACTAGATGTTCAATTGAGTGGAAACTTCCCTATGTAATTGGATAGTTTATAAGTACATTGATCATCATTGATAATAAAATATATATACAAGAGTTCTTGAATGTCAAAGTTAATTTTATGAAAATTATTTGGTGTGAGCATTGATTACTTGCCTACTCTAGCATAACACATTATGACATGTGTATTTCTTGAAACCTTTAATATACAATCACCTGGATATTATTTAAAATTTTACATAGGCTAACAATTCACTAAAGCAATTATGGCCCAAATTACTTATACATTTAGTACATGACAACCAAGAAGGGGAATTACATTTTGTCTAGGTTTAGCTTATGAAGTTAATTATTTCTGTAAATTTAATAAACATTTTAACACAAAGTGCAACATCATCCCTTATAAGTAAAGACAAACTCACCTACTACAGGGTTTCAGTTCAAGTTGTCAAATGTTTAGTGAGCAGTGACTTAGCATACTATGAAGAATACACCGATGAAGACAAAATTCCCACACTCCTGGAGCATGAGTGAACCGAGCAAAAGAACTGGAGATCTGTTTTCAAACAAAAAGAAAATGAAGAAAAAATGTTGGTTGTTTTATGAATATTAATCTTGCACAAATCAGAAAACCCACCTTTCAAGTCTTCTTGATTAACTCTCTAGTGAGGCCACGGGTCTAGCATTCTTCATACACCAAGTCTAAAATAATTATATATTGCTTTGGGTGGTATCATCATATTTTCAATAAACATTTCAGCATGAGTGTTATAACCAAAAGTTTGTAAATATGACCAGTAAAGTAGCCTTGAGAGGACTTAAATAGAGTGGGATTTATAGAAAATTTATGTTACCCTTTATTGATTAACATAAGAGAAAATTTTATCATGGTAAAAGTTCTGCAAGTAGCATTTGTATATTAAAGATGAAAAGGTCCAGTTCTGACATGAGTGTCTCAGTATATACTCTTTGTTTATGAAAATATTCTTTGATTTTATTAAAATAAGGTATAGTTTATGGGGATATAGTTAGTGATAAAAGTATTTTATATGTATAAATGCCTAAATTTCATTTTCTAGAGAATAGTTCAAATTTGATACTGTGTTCTTTACTACATTTTTCCCCACAAGAATCTTTCTTTTTTAGGCATAAAATTCGTTCTCTGTATAAAAGAGGAAAAAGCAAAACAAACAAGCAAAAGAAAAATCCTGCTGGACTGGCTAGAACATAAGATTCCAGGAGTCAAAAGTCTAGCCTTCTGACATGATTATGCCTCCATATTACACTGCTATGAAGCTAGGCTGCTCATCAATTTGACCAAAAGTTAAAAAGGAGACAAAACTCAAAAAAATGCGTGGTGTATGTTTGAATAATCTTTACATCAACTTGGAAAAATTTTTATCTCTAACATATTCTGTTAAAGTCAACTTACCGAAATATATATCTAGTGTGCCAGTATTTCTAAATAAAGCCTTTTTATATACTAATTATATCATAAAAGTGTGGGTCACATGTGCTGTAATATATCCTCCTATACCATATAGCTTAGAAAACAATATCCCAAGACTAGATTCTTTAGAATACCCTAATCACTGGAATAGTTATAAGTTAGTAGCCAGCAATTGTTAGTGTATAAATTAATGGAACAATAATATAATACTACATATATCTTCTAGAATATTACAGCATATACATGAATTTTAATTTCTCACTTAATTAGGAAATATTATTAATATAAGTAGATAATAAACAAGACAAACTTAAAACAGGGATCTTGATTTTCCCAGAAAACAACACAACCCAAATCTTGTCATTATGCTTATACTGACATATTTCTGTTTCTATTCCCATAATGCATCAGACCAATTTTTTCTGTGTTCAACTATTTAAAGTTTAGTATTTGTATCATATTACATATTTTGTGTTAAATTATGACAATAACAAATTATATCTCAGATTAAAATCTTTGGATATCTATTAATATTTGCATTCTTATTATATAACTATTTTAATTTATGATAAAATATATTATGTATAAATTTTTCACATGTTATATAAAATATATAAATGTGCTGCTCTACTTAAATCAGGAATAATGAATATTCAGACATTTATTTTAAATGATTTGTCTCTTGGGTAAATTGAGTTTTTACTACAATGCGAATTTGAGTTCATCTAAAACTACTGACCAACTTTTTGTTGAATTATATGCCATTAAACAAAAGTGAAGATAAATATTGAAAAGGCATACATGTGCAGCTAACATTATTTAATCCTTCTCCAAATACTGGCATGTTTATCTGTTGAAATCTTAAAATTCTTAAGAATTTGAGAGGTCATTAATTCTGTCTTCCCTTCACCACATAGCAAATTCACATTGAACTAAACTGGACTGAAACATTACTCTATAAGAGATTAACTTCAAAGGCTAAGCTTGATTAGTTACTGTTAAGTTCTAAATACTCACTTTCAGCACTCTTATAGTCAAAATGCTCCACCATTAAGTTTATTTATATGATAAATTTATCACATATGTGACTAAGAGGGTTTGTATAAATGCAAGTATACTTACATACTTTATGTTCATTCATTTATTCAACAAGCATTAATGAAGCATTTATTTTTTGACATGTATGATTTTTAAAATATTTTAATGTTGGGGTTTTTAATACATATTTACTATATTCTCCTTCAAAGTTTTTAAAGTACTCCAAACAGCTAAAAAATCTACTTTTACTTGATATATATTGATTGTATTTCATGTATATTTCAAAGTAGTGATTATAATAAATATTATTTACAGATCAAAGATTATATCATTTTATAATATTGTGGGTAAGCAGTTATGAAGCAACATAATAATTTAATATTATCAGAGTTGAACTCCTTAGACTCAGATACGTTCACAAATGTATACATAAAACTGACCTTGAGCAAAGTTGACCTTCACAATTGTCATTCTGTATTACTCACATATCTGTGTGGAAATAAAGTGAACACAGCTGATGCTACCAGAGAGGAAAGGATAGTTAACCTGATTACAGGGTATAATATACTTAAGCATAATAATTTTTTTGGTGAATTTTTATTTTATCCTTTTTATGGTCATGTAGATACGACAATAGCTTTCTTTGCTCTTAATATTGTATGTGGATTTTGGAAGTAATCATGAGAAAAATAAGAGAATTCACTAGGACTATACAGATATAAAATATGTGATTTTATTTCTCAAGAGAAAATAATAATATATTGAATAGTATAAAAATATGTGTGTATATATACATATATACACTTATATATGTATATTTTCCAGTTCATAACTTTAATCTCTAATCTTACATTAATTATCATATTAATTAATGGAGGGACATAAGTAACAATAAATTGTTAAAATCAAAGGAATTTAAAATTTGAGGTGTTACCAACCACAAGATAATTTTTTTATTTAACCAAAGTCATAGTAATATGTATCACATTATTTATAGTAAGTCTGATCAGTGAATCTTATTATAAAGATACCCGTAATTTCATGTACTTAAAGCACAAATGTGGTGCCATTTAACTGCTGACAAACCAGTTTTATTGATAGAAATAGCTTGAGTTGAAAGAAGGATCTTGAAAAGTTTACAGCTTTATTTTTTCAAGCACCGCAAACTAATAAGTAAAAACATGTGAATTAGATAAAATACTTCATTAACTTACTTTTATTGGGTGAGTCAATGTGATATGATTACATTTCAGAGACATTTAATTCCCCATCATATAAAATCACATTGATGTTTGCTTATATTTTCTCTTCTGGTGATGTAGCCATTCAAAGTATTTTACTCATATCAAAGCAGAGATATTATGAAGTTAAAACTAAAGTCATTTTCATTAAAGCTAATCATAAATTTTATTTTCTAAAGTGTTTCCCAGAGTAATCACATTGCAGGTCTGTAAGGGAGACTCTCAAAAGTCCTCTTGGGTCTTGGGTTCTAATTAGAAAGAATCCCATCAAACTTGGAGCGTTGCTGTGAATATAATCGAGAGAACTGAAACAAAAACACCCACATTTGGTTCATGAAGCTCTGGAAGAACCCACTGCACACATATATTAAGAAGGTATTTCTTAATGTTGAAAGTATAATTGGCCATTCATTACTTAGATGGCCAGCTCTACAGTGCCTTGCACCCATTTGTATAAGTTATGTAAATGTATAAATGCTTCCTTTGAAATGAGATAAAACTTGAATCATTACATAAACTGGTAAATGATAGTTGCTCGCTATCTTGTACACAGGTCCCTTTTTATTGGTTAAAGAAGGTAGGTGAACATCACAGATGCAAAATGTTTGTTGTTAAGAATGTGTGTTTACAGGTGTGGAATACCCTAAGGATGGGTAGAACTGATATCCTGCTGCAGGTGCAGACTTTAATAAACAGGAACTTGTCTTTCCTCTAATCACTTCTCTCCTTTATCATGCTTTTGGATTATCTCAATTCACATTAAGTATCACTTGTGCATAAAGCATATACAGTGTACTATATTTATTTAGATATACATGTGACTAGATTTTCTGTGAATAAAACCCCAAATGCATTCACATGAGAAAATGGAGTGGCTTAATTTAAATATTTTAGGAGTGCTAGAATACTAATAAACATCTGGAAGAACAGATAAAACTAGATAAATGTTTAGCCTTGTTATGAGTAACACACTAGCATACGATTAGGTTTAAAATGGTTGTAATTTAACAAAACTGTTGTATGAAATATTTTGTTTAGCATTCATTAAAAACTGTTAATGCAGTTGTGTTTTTCATGGACTAAATTTTTTGCAGCAGACGCACGTTATTAGTATAATACAAATATGCTAAAAAGCAAACAGTTTGGTGTTAAAATGTTTTAAGTAGAATTGTGGAGGGAAATTTTACAGCAATCTTTATTTTTTTTTTCATTTTTACAGGGAAAATTTTACCGCAAATTCCGTATTTTAATGATATACCAACTCTATTTTTTAAACTCATTTTGTCACTGTTTTGTAACAGAAACACTGTAAATATTATAGATGTGGTAAACTATTATACTTGTTTTCTTATAAATGAAATGATCTGTGCCAACACTGACAAAATGAATTAATGTGTTACTAAGGCAACAGCCACATTACATGCTTTCTCTTTCACAGTAGGCAGCAGAGCATATGGTTTTCTCTTAATGGAACGCTAGCTTCTCATTAACATACCAGTAGCAGTGTCAGAACTTACAAACCAGCATAACAGGGAGATGGAAAAACTTATAAATTAGACCCTTTCAGTACTATTGAGAAGGAAATGACTGATGTTCTAAGGTACAATATTTAGCTAATACTGTGCCCTTTTCTGCACCTTCTTTCCACCAAAAAAAAACCTTTTTTCTTATAATAAATATAAATATAAATATTGAAGTACAAGTAATTTTTACCCTGCTTTTAAGAGTGATTGGCACTCTGATTTTGATAACTCTTCTTAAAAATAATATTTCCGTTTTGCACACAGTATGTTTTAAACAGCTGTATTTTCACCATCCTGTTTCAATACAGTAAAGCAGTTGAAATGTAAAGCGAATTTTCATGTCTCCCTAAAAAGAGGAAATACATCAGGTAAACAAAAATGAGGATGAGAAGGAAACTATTTTCTGGAGGCAAAAGATGACCATTCCTGCAACAGAAGTGGAGCCGCCAAGAGGTTATGCTTGGTAGTGGAGGAAAAGAATCATTTTATGTCTCCATTTCACTGTGTGTAGTATAAACCATATGTAGCAGTCTCATAATAATTATGGGGATTTGAATTTTTCACCCAATTTTTTTCTTTATTTCAAGATTCTTCTCACAGAGAATTCAGCTATATTTGTAGAAGGAATATATCAATGTCATGTCTTAAGAGACATTTTAAAATTTAAACCTATACATATGGCATGGAAATTATACTTATATATGGATAACCATGACATGACCTCATATTCCAGGAATTCCATAAACTGAAGTTATTTTGGTCGTTTATACTTTAAAAATTTTCATAACATTTACCTATAATTAAAAGGTGGAGTGCTATTAAAAAGTAAAATATAATGTCCTGGGGAAATATCCTATGTGTTCTGGGTCACCAGAGAGTAAACTCCAGAAAGAAAGCAGATGTACTAATCCTCTGATAACCAAAACTCTACAGAGAGAACAAAGTGGACTGATGGCTCTTTCCAAAGACCTTAATGTTTACACTAATTCAATTCACTGAATGGGAAATTTTACTGCTAGGAGTCTACCCACTTACTAGGCTCTTTCTGCGACGATGTTTGTAGATGTATCCCTTAAATCTGCAGATCGTGATGAATGACAAGAACCTCTTTTAAAAGAATGTCAGGAATATACTGATAATACCAAAATTACTTGAATCTTAACTATAAAAATAACAACAAGCTTTCTAACCATTATTATTCTGAATAAGTAATCCATTGATATTTGTAGCTTTTTAAACTGATTTTTTTCTCTTTGGTGGAGTTCAAAATTTTACTGAATTTTGATAACTAAAGTTAGAGTATTTGTGACTTAGCTCATTTTCTACAAATGTCTGAAGAATGGCCCAAAGGGCCAGGAATCAACAATATAATTATCTGTAATAAGAAGGTATCCAAGTAACCTTGTACCCAGAGATATCATAAGCCTGATCTTAAAGAGAGTTAACCCCAGCAATTAAAATTTCAGGACTTATTTCTTTTCCTTTGCAAAGAGAAAGATACTAATTCTGTTCACAGAAAGACCTTTCTCTCTCCTATCCACCCCAGGACCTGACGATATGTTTATTTGATAATCATTCTCTTTTTCCTCCCTGCCTCAAAGTTTGCCATTATCTCCAACATGATTGCAAGTGCTTTGAAAACTAAGTTAATAATTATTATTCATTCAAGCCCAGTGTTATTAATGAAAACTATTAATTTAAGGGTGTTTCCATACTTTCTGAGTAGCAAGCAGCCAGATAACCATGGTCCATGTTGCAGATTTAATTTGTGAGTCAATGGATCCAGATTTTTCCATTTGGTAAGCAAACTGTTTTTTTTTTTCATTTTACCAGTATCCAAGAGAGCCACAGGGAATAACTGGCTGCTTGGCATACCCCTCTCTTATCCTATAGATAATTTCTCTGTAACTCTAGAAAAGGGTGTGTGAAAAGTCTTCCCTCTCAGTGTGTTTTTCAACACCACGGAATCAGGAACATCTCTGCATACAGGTGTTAAAAGAAGCTTCCACCTCATGTCTAGCATTAAAACTTAAACTGATGGTTGTTATTCAGCTGAAGACAGTATCAGTGTAGTGTCACCGATCTGGTCACTATCTCTGGGAGGCTGCCAGAGCTTCTGCATTGGCATCATGGTGTCGTCTGTGAAGGAAGCCAATTAAGATCACAAGATAGTGGCTGGTAATAATAAACTTCTAATGATGTTCCTGACTGAAAAGAGGTAATTAAAATGTGTATATGGATGACCCCAGCTTCTGTCAGCTCAGTGTAGCTGTTACACTGACAATGTCTATGTTTTGTTTAAGAAGAGGAGTTCGTGTTGTCTAACAACAATAAAAGAAGCAATTTAATAATATAGAAAGGACTGCCTTGGAAATGCACACAGGTTTCAGTTTTGTTGCATCCCTGATAGAATTCAGTTGACTGCTGTCTCCTGACCGGTCAATAGTTTGTTGTTTTGGTTACTGACTCGGTAACATCTCCCTCCTCCCCACTCCATCCTCCCACCACCTGACTCCAACCTCAATATGAGTTTTGGAGTTGCTTGTTGTATTTCACCAGGACTAGGTCTTATCTTTTTCAGATGCTTCTCGAAATCAAAGACTGTGTTTTGAAAAGAAAGACAATTAATTAGATAGCAAAGGAAGCCTGTCCTCTTATCACTCAATCTGGTCATGGACATAAGTGCTTCACACTTTTTCCATCCCCTAACCTGGCAGCCCAAAGCTTTCCTGTACACCTGCTCAGCTCAGCTCATCAATTTTCTGTGAGCCAGTTAAGTTCCTTTAAGCCTGTCCACTGAGAGGTGGTGATAGCTCTGAGAAAAAGAAGAAAGAGAAAGAGAAACAGAATGCTGCTCCAGGCCCTTATCTTGATCACACTGTTTGTTTTCGCACTGATGTCTGTAATGAAACAAAGAGGATTTAATCGTGTTAAACAAAAGGCTGCTGGTACCCAGAGGAAACTCATTTAACTCTACTCCAAGTCTACGAGTTTCGGGTTTCTTGTC
The DNA here is from genome assembly GCF_005190385.1 of Monodon monoceros. Lineage (NCBI taxonomy): Eukaryota > Metazoa > Chordata > Mammalia > Artiodactyla > Monodontidae > Monodon > Monodon monoceros. The sequence continues at coordinate 105,987,319 of NW_021703778.1, forward strand.
TTCCTTTTTGCCGATCCACCAGGCTGAGTTTCTTACCTGGGGCTTAAAATTGTGAGGTGTGAAACTCTTCTTTTGTTTTGACAGGTGCTCTTTGCTAAACATCAGCCTAGCCTTGATGGTGATAATACACAGAAGGGGAAAAAAACTTCAGAGACGCTAACGACTGTAGTTACCCAACTTCTGCCTTTCATGGTTTTTATTAGCTTCCCTCATTGAAGTACTTTAGGATAAAATGGGAAAACAAATTGGGCTGATGGGAGGTGAGTTGTGAAAGACAGTTGCTAAGGAGAAGACCCAGAAACCATCCACATCTTGGCATCTCAAGAAGGAAAGAAAAAGTGAAGAAAATAGGCCTAAGATTGCTCTTTATTGATCAAGGAGTTACTTGGCAGGACTGGCTGCATTGTTATTTGGTGGAAGAATAGGCTGACAAGTGACACCGATAACTCGACATTTGGACAAGGAGTCCCCAGACATGATTCACACTTTAGAATGCTAGAATAGTCGTCAAGACTCAACTGATAACTCTTCTCTCTTATACCCAGAAAAGAGTCTCTCTGTATGGAGAGTGAAGCCCTGACTTCATTGACTTGAAACCATCCTGGTATGTTTCTTGACTGACCACTCCTTCCCAGTGATTCTAAAATGGCTTTTCTGCGTTTGTTTAAAAACACCAGTTTCCTTTACTCAGTCCCTACCTGCTGTCACATTTCTCTCTGTGCCTCCCACTAACTTTTTTTCTTTTCTTTCTTTTTTTTTTTTTTTTTGCGGTACGCGGGCTTCTCACTGTTCTGGCCTCTCCCGTTGCGGAGCACAGGCTCCGGACGCGCAGGCCCAGCCGCCATGGCTCACACGCCCAGCCGCTCCGAGGCATGTGGGATCTTCCCAGACCAGGGCACGAACCCGTGTCCCCTGCATCGGCAGGCAGACTCTCAACCACTGCGTCGCCAAGGAAGTCCCTCCCACTAACTCTTGAAGCACACTTACCTTGACATCACTCTTGAGGAGCGGAAACTTTCCCTTTCTGCAAACTCTGATGGATCTGCTATGCTAACCAGGCACTCTGGGGCAGGACAGCTGAATCACATTTCCCAATGATGAAGAAACCTGGCAATGTTGAGCTTTGTTATCAATCCAGAAAGCTCCACTGCTCCAAAATTAAAGAAAAACACCTTCTCTTTTTTGCTGTATAAAACCCCAGTCTTTCTCCATCTTTATTTAGACAGTGGTGATAGGAGTAGGGTATATAGACTTCTCCCAGAATAAATGCAATCTCACAAAAGGTTCATAGAAAATTATTAGAAAGATGGTAAGAATTCGTGGTTAAAAGTGGACCCAGACCACCTGGGCAATTTTGGGTAAAGTTGCTTGTGCTGCAGACTCCTCAACTTCAAAATATATATACAGTAGCACCAAGATCATGGATTATCATAAGCATTTATTCATCAATTAACTAATGTAAAATATTTTAAAGAGTGCTCAAGTCAGAGTTTGTGCTCAATAAACGTTAACCATTATTATCAGCAGCTGAGTGATCTTCTCAAGTCAGGTTGTTAATTCACTGAGCTTCATTTTCTTCAATGTGTGTTTCATCTTCCAAGCTCTGGCTTCACTTGCTTGCCAAGGCTTTGGTGGAATTGAGCTTCTTTTTTTCATTTAGGAGGGCTCTGCCTCCTGTAAGCATTCCTTCTTTTTAGAAAGCAAATCCTGAGTCTTCTCATTCAAGGTCTTAAAGAGGATGGAATTATATATTTAATTTCAGCCCTTCTCTTCAGCAAGAGCTAGGAGGCAGAGAGGCAATGAGGAACCTTCAGTTCTTCTTTCAGATCCTCACCAGTGACGATCAGCTTCACAAACGGGCCACATCTTCTGGTGCCTGCTCTGAAGTTAGCCCTACACAACCTTCTATGTCTTTCTTCCCCCTTTGCAGCAGTGCCCAAGGCAAGTGGATGGATCCTGATTATAGAATGTTGCTGCTGCTGCTGCCTCAAACCTGGAGTTTCCATCTTAGAGAGAGGGCTGCTCTTAGATCCGGGGTAGTTTTCATACCAAAGTTTGGTTCTTTTATTATGGCTTCTTGCAAATTAATTATAAACTGATACCTTTATAGAGGAAATAATTATTTGGTAGGAAACTGAGGCAGGTGAGAAGGCTTAGTAAAAAGGCTAATAACGTAAGTTGTTATTCTTTTCAGAGACAAGAAAATGATAGGCAAACTGCAAATATGGTTGATTTCTTAAAGCCAATACCTGGAATTAAGTGAAAGGATGAGGAGAGGAAGAAGAAAGAAAAGTGGTAACCCTGACTCCTTCCAAAACAGGAAGGTACTCATCCCTTATAGATGCCTTTATCATGATCTTGACACAATAATCTGTATTTGCTTTAAAAATAACAGTTAACACATGAATAGCAAAAGGGGCATTCAAACACCAATTACCTAATTGGAACAATTCAAACTGAATGGGCCTGATGTTGAGATGGGTATTGTGGCAAGTAGTTTCTGTGCAGACTTCTGTTTAAATTCTTCTCAATTAAACTGTGAAACAAAACAAAACAAAACTCTAGGGTCACCTCTGAAAGTCAAAGCAATCAAAAAGAATATGTGGTTCTTCAAATTCTTTTTTTTTTTTTTTGGCTGGAAAATATATGTATCAATCCATTTTATTCCTTTCAATGTAATCACATTACCTATTATAGTTAGCTCTTTAATGCAGATTTATAGAGGGTTTTCTTACAATAATGATTCAAACTATTCTTTATTCACAAAATAAAGAATAATAAGAAAAATGTTCTTTCTGCTTTTTCCTCCACAAATAAAAGTTGTCTGACTTAAAAAATCAAGTCTTGTCTTTGGTTTTTCTCTTTGCTACCCTGCACGTCCAGATCCAATGAGCTTCCCTTGCATTTGCATGTAAAAGGACTATACAAAGTTCACCTATGGCACACAAATTATTTTGTTAGGGTGCCATCTGCTGGTGTCAAACAACCAAAGACTTCTTTAAAAAAGATTAAATGGTACACATGTATTAAAACTAAAGACTTAGAAGTTGTTTGATTCAAATTATAGAATTATAGACTATTTTCAAGTGGTTGTCTGGTGCATAATTCTTAAACACTTTAGTATGGTAATATAAAATGTGACTTTATTCTAAAGTGAGGAAAATGGAGGCACCCAGACATTGCCTTGACTTCCTGATTCCTGATCTGTTTCGATTCAAGCTTCCTTTTTTAGTTTCCATGGCTCTCCTGACTTTAAAAAATTCTGTTAAACTTTCCCCATAGAAAAGCAATTTAATTGCTGTGTTTGTGATTACATAGATTTCAACAGATAAAGTCTTAATTTACCCATTCACTAGGCTTTTTCTCTCTGCCATGGTATAAGATGCATAAACAGTTTTTTGCCTCATTATAAAGAAAGCTTATCAGCAGAGCCTTTATTATTCATGTTCAATATCAATGCCCACCCTACCTTCATAACAGGTAAGGCAAAGCAACTGCTCTACTCCCTCTCTTTTTAAAAAACTTTACCACTTAACTATCTGTGTGACCTTGAATAAGCCATTTAACCTCCCTTTACCTCTTCTTCCTTATCTCTAAATTTTGGATACTAATAGTAACTACTTCCAAAGGTTATCTATCCAGTTATCTTGATTGCTAAAGAAAATCACACCTGTAAGTTTCCTAGAACATTCCCTGTATCATAGCAAACACACAGTAACTACTAACTGCTTTACCATAGTTGCTATTTAAACAAATCAAAGAATATGGGTTAGTATCAACTAGAAAACCATTGCTTTACAGCAATTTTTGGGATCCTTAACTTCCTTCCAGTTGGGAGATATAAAATGTGTATGTATATTTATATTTTGGAGAATATGGACAGAATAATCATTTTCCTTACTTTTCTTTTCCCCCTTTTCTATGAGCGCTTAGCGGGTTTGAAATCTCAACTCCCTTAAATCTTATGTAAAGCCTTTCATGGTCTGGCCTACCTACTTCTCCATCCCCGTTTCTCACTGTTTTCCAGCCATAAGGAACTTCTTCCAGTTGCCTGAGTGAGGCATGCTTTCGCTCTCCACAACTTTGTGCAGACTCTTATCCCCTGTGCCTGGAAAACCTTCCTGCCCCACCTCATCTTATTTCTCAGCTCTCCTGTTAAGAAGCCTTAAGGCAAGGATCAGATAATCCTTTCCTGGGCTCCCAAAACACTCAATACTCATCTACCCCACCCATAGCCCATCACATTTCCATAGGGTGGAGAGAGATAGGATCTAGTTTATTCATCATTATACTCCCAGCTTCTAGAGCAGTGCGGAAGCCCAGTCTGGACTAGATAAACATTTATTACATAAGGGATTGTATAAGTGTGCAGTTTATTTTGGGGGAGTTGAAAGAGAAAGCATAAACTATCTCCTACCTACAAAGGTTAAATAAACTCTGTCTTAAGCAGTGACCATCTTTCTCCAGGTATTTTCATTAGGGCACTGCCAGTGTCACTCTCACTCATTAATACCTTTTTATTCATATACTTGTAACAAAAATCAAGTACATATGATAAAAATGGATGTGATTGGGGGGTTTTTTTGGTATGCATGTAGGAATTTATTTTTAATTTCTATGTTTACAAATCATAAATATTATCTTTACATATCTTTATTTAACAATTATAATTTTCATAAGAATGTACGTGTATAACAATTTATTCAACAAGTATGTGCTGAGTGCCTACTATTTGCCTGGTACTCTTCTAGGCTCTGAGCAAAGCAGAAATTCCTAACCTCATTGAGCTTAATTAGCTCTATGTTTTTGCTTAAGTTTTTCTGTATCTGTCAAGAGAAGAAAGGAAACCCAAAGGATAATGCAGCACCCTGGGGCTCACAACAAGGGGAGTTGTTACCATCCCTGCCTCTAGAGGAAAAGGGAAGGAATAAGTAGTTTACCAGAATTCTAGTTCCCTCCTTCATTCTCCTGCTCTTTCCTTCCACAGACTGAAGCCAGTTGTAGCCCAAGGACAGGAAGCCCAGGAGAAGCAGGACACAAGCTCCATCTACCGAGCACAGAGCAGAGTCCAGAAGTGGCACGGTGGATCTGGAAGGACAGATGGAAAATATCCAGCACTAACCCTGACCAAGAACTTTAAAATTATTATTATTTAGTCTCTAAATCTTTTCTAAATACAGAGTCTTCTTTCAAATAATTGGCAGTTTTCATGCTACTCAGTCAGTGACACCTGTTAGAAATTAGGGCCTATTTTTATAAACCCATGCCTTTTAAACAAATATTAATGTTCTGTGTATTTGGAGACTCTTTTTTCGGTATCAGAAGGAGAGACTTAAGTAATCTAATATGAATGAATAATCTCATTCTAGATTGATTCTCTGAAAGTCATGTCAGAACTTTTAAAAGGAAAACAAAAAACCAAGAGCGTTTGAAATTCTATGACTGTGGAAGAGCTAGTGATAATGCCAATCATTTGCAGCCTTCCCGAGCTTCCCCTGGAGCTGCAGTGGAAGCAGGCATGACTTTGTGCCTTGGCTCATGGCCTGAGGAGGAGGCCAGGGGAAAGTTACATGCAAATAGAACAAGGGTTACTGAGGTCCCATGGTATCATTGAGGAGACCAAGATGTCTTTGTAAGGGTGGAGGTTCAATCTAAGTATGTCTGAAATCTGAAGGCACAAAAAAGCAAGAACATTGTATTAACCTTTGTATAGTACCACCCATTTTTCTGTCATTTGTTATACCATTTTCCTTGAAAATCTTACAGAATTTTGCCTTGCAAGGCTACTATACATAAGATTTGTGCTTTCATAGGAGGTGCTATTTTCAGTTACTTATAACTCAGGTGGATACACTTGCTATGAGGTAAGCTTTTTTCCAGAATAACTTACTCAGTTACTTCTTCCTGAAACCCCAGCTTCTCACTTCCCTGTCCCCAGTTTATATATTAATTAATTAATCTAAGAGCTTGGTACTTAACACCAAGTACCATGTGTGTTCCATGTCGTGAGGGTATCAGCGTGTATGACTTCCTTCCTTCTAGGAGTTAGAAATCGAACAATATTGGGGCCATTAGGAATAACTTACAAGCTGGTACTGTAAAATGTTCACAGCATTGTTTTGTGCTTTTTTGAATTTGGATGATCATAATATTCTTTGTAGTTAGACCCTGACTCCTATAAAAAGTACAAAAACCAGGAACTTAAATGAGTCCCCCAAACAAACCCATATGTGAGTTTAGGATCTGTGCCATGCATCCACTCTCTGACAAATCAACAATGCTTGTGGGACCATCAGAAGCCTTGGGTTTTAGACCCAGGGGGTCCCGGGTCCCGAATGAGGGACATTCTCTGAACTTCAGCTTCAACTTCTGCACAGTGAAGGGCTAGACCAGATGCTTTGGTTACCCCCTTCTAGAATCAGACATCTATGGAATGCTACAGGCCATTATCTCTGAGACTTTTGACATGTTGTCTCTTTGGTTTTTTCATCTTCTGGATTAGACTCTATTTGAGGGCTGAGTCCTCACTATCTAGCACAGTGCCTACAAAATGCATAGCAGGACATCAATAAATATGTGCAGGACTTAATATCTTTAATATCTTGCTGCACTATATAAGCATAACCAGGTCTCTAGAACTATTTCAAAACATTTTGTAACTCTAGCATACTGCGATGTTATGTTTTCAGCTGCGAACAATGCACAACGATGTAGGTCAACAGAGTGTTTTGAATGTTTCAGAAAACTTGGCCAGGGTGAGAACTCTCCATTTGATTAGATTTCTGGAAAGAGGAGTCAAGTATATTTATCTCAATTGGGCAAAAGAACATGTTTCCATTTCATATCTTAGCTAAAATTTTATCTAAAAATCAGACACATGATTCATCTTTAACTAATACCCTTTTTAAAGGTGACCCTGTACAAGTGCTATGGACGGAATGTTTGTGTTTCCCCCCAAATTCATATGTTGAAGCCCTAATCCCCCAGTGTGATGGTACTTGGAAGTAACAGCAGTGGCACCCCCATGATGGGACTGGTGCCCTAAGAAGGGGATGAAGAGACCAGAGCTCTCTCTCTCCACCATGTGAGGTTACAGCAAGGAGGTGACAGTCTGCAAACAAGAATAGGATTATCAGAGGAACCAAACCTACTGGCACCTTGATCTCAGACTTCCCAGCCTCTGGGACTGTGAGAAATAAAGTTCTGTTGTTTAAGCCACCCAGTCTCTGGTATGTTTGTTATAGCAGCCCAAGCTGACTTAGACAGCAGGAACATCAGGTTTGTTCACAAGCAAAACAGAATCTCATGGTGAAGAATTCAGGTTGGTAATGGGTTCCTTTATAAGTGCAATTAAGGAGTAAGAAAGCTAACAATATCATGATACGGAGGGACAGGATACTGACATCAATAGCAGAAATTACCAGCTCTGACAGCCCACAACCTGGACAGAGTGATTGGTTGGCAGAGATATTTCTAGTCCAAAGTGTTACACTTCAGGGTTTGCCAGACTGTGAACTTCCACGGTTGGACTCAAACTTCTCCAGGTTGGAAATTATGTCTTTTTATTGCTCGTCAACAAATTCCCAGAGAACATCAGGGAATGTTCTATAAATGCTGCTTTTCAAAAAAATACATTAAAAAATAAATACATTCTTTAGTATTATCTTGATTGTATCACATCACACCAGGCAGGATTCAACTCTTGTTTTAGCTCACACTATTTACAGAGAATACACTACTTTGTTACACACAGTAAGTTTTCTTGAAACACTAAGAAAATTAATGTATGTATTAAGGTGTGTGTGTGTATGTTGTTGCAAAGATGAGAAATCCAGTTACATCAGTTCAAGAAAAAATATTCTTATTTTAATGATATATTGGACTCATCAAAATGAAGTACAGCTAAATTATATGAAGTACAGCTAAGTTACATGCGACCTAGTATTGGGACAGGAAACTCTTTATGAATTGGAGCAGACACTTGCCCACATATCTTGACTTTTCATATCTATTTGTCTCTCTCCAAGTCTCCTCTCTTCTTGTTCTATCTTCTTTCTGTATCATTCTCTCTCTCTCCCCCATCTTTCCCTGTTAATTCTAGCTGCTTAAATTATATGGTAGGTTTCCTACAGATATATTCTGTGAGTTTATTGTTTCCCTGGATTTAGGAATGTTTTATCATTGGTTTATTTCAAACTTCCTAAGACACATCCCTAATTATAATACTATTGTGGCAGGACACAAGCTTTGCCAGGTCCCAGAAATCTCCATCTTTGACTAAAAAATTTTAGTCTTAATTTCTGACCCTGATTCACATCAAACCTTTATGGTGAAAAGCAATGTCTCCAGCCCAGCCTTTGGGCTCATCCTGTCTACACAAGTAGAACTAGGGAAACTTCTATATTCCTAAGTGAGTGGTTCATTTTAGCAGAGCAAGGACTTAGTATCTTGAACTGGAAATTCTTAACCTTCAAATGCAGTATCTTATCCTGCTCTTATAGACCACTAAAAATTGAAATATTTTCATTAACAAAGTAATCAAAACCCTAGGCACTGGGTTTTGATCAGATAGGCACTGTTCTTCAAGCTCCTCTCACATAGGTAATTACCACCTAGGGACTGCGGAATGCTAGTGAGATAACATATTACTTATTCCAGATAAATAGAAATAAATGTCTCTTCAAATGGGTACATTGTTATCAGCTTTAAAAAAATTTCAAACATCTATCAGATTCCCAAGTGAAGGGTCCTACCTCATGAAGTCTTCAGAGACCAATCATCATGAACATTTTCAGACTAGATGGTCACCTCTCAAAGGCTCCTTATGGGATCAAGTAACTGAGAGATCCAATCAAGGTAACTAAAAAGGAAAAAAAAAAAAAAAGTTGGTCATAGTAGGGTGTTAATAAAGAAAAAAAATAAAATTAGAGTAGAAATTTCAAGAAACCAAGTTGGGAATTGTTATACAGATGAGTCTCATGGGAGAATGAAATTGATCTGAAGCTACTCTCTCCTTGTCTTTGAATGCACACTCTGTCTCTAGAAGGATCATTTTCTCTTCCTATCCTGGCTGTTATGCTTCCTTCTGAGCCTAAGCATCTATTGCTACCACTACCCTAAATTAAATTCAATAAAGAATATTTAAGTTAATTCTGTTGAGTGTATTCATGACTACCAACAATGTATTTTACCAGCTCTAAGAATGTCACTCAGGACTTATATTTTACAAAAAGTAAACTGCTATGACTATTTAACAATCATCTTCATTGTACTAGTGGCAGGAATATATTGTCTTGTCTTGTTTGTCTATACATCTCTATAGCCATGCTTAACCTACAATGAAACATCTACCTTAGTATTAAAAATTAGAAAAGATGATTTTTAAAAGTCAGTCTTACTTCTCCTGAGTCCATTTGGATATTTATTCATAAGAGTTTAGATTTAGGGTTTCCAACTAGCCACATATTTCTGTAACATTGTAAGAGGTGATGCTATTTTCTGTACTTTTCTAAAATAACGTGTTTTTTTGTATTATTTATAAGAGCTACCCGATTTGAAGTGAGACCAGAGAAAGAAAATAAACTTGTGTGCAGTATAATTTGTTTTGAACAGGAACATAGGAGTTATTGAATGCTGCAGTTTGACTTACTGCATATACGAACATGATTAGGAAACAATGAAAAATCATACACACTACTTTGTCATGGAAAATTAAGGTAGAACACAGGAAGCCAGGGAAATATGTTCCAGGTTTCATGACTCCTTCCATCACCACCTAACTCTTCTGGCAAGTTCTGCAAGCAGGGCTTTTCACCCTCTGAAGCAGGACACATTGTTTCATGGTCTTGGGAAAAAGTTGTATCACAAGTAATCAGTTGCCAATAATTATAGACATGTGTAATTGGTGTGCATTTGAAGGAAATTAGAGCAGATTTAAGCTTATCCCTATCGTGTCATTCTTGTTCCCAATTTGCATGCTTTTCTTGCATGGAAGGAAAATGGGTGGAGTCTCCAAAGGAGAAGGAAACAGCATTTATTGAAAACCTGTGCTCATTAAAAATTATACGAAAATGCATATGTAGAAAAGTTTGACAGGATACTGAAATTTTGAAAGGACAATGAGATTATGCTTAATGTGTATTTTTTTCTTTATGTGCATCTGAACTCTCTAATTTTCCAACAATAAAAATACATTGCTTGTGGTAGGGGTTGCTGGTTTTTGCAATATATCCACGTGCTCATCTGCAATTCTCAGCTGCCATGCATCTACATAAGATCATGTGACTATCTCTCAGCAATCAAATTTAGAAGTGGTGCATCACTTTCCATTCTGGACAGCAAAAATTGGGTGTATTTCTATTGTGTGCTCTCTTCCATTTGTGCTGCTAGAAACTGGGCTTCTACTTGGAAAAGAGTCTCACTAGATTTGCATCAGACTGTAATATGAGCAAGAAATAAACTTTATTTTTTTTGTTAACCCACTTAGACTTGGGGGCTTATTTCTTACCACACCATAGTCTATGCTATCCTGACTCACACATTTGTATAATTTTTAATATTTTTTTTTCTATTTAATGTTCATGAGTTCACTTGAGGCAAGTGTAATTATTTTTATATTACAGATGAGAAAGCTGAGACTTGGAGACGTCTAAATACTTGCCTAAATAGGAAATGGCTGAGCTGGGGTATAAATCAAGCTTTCATCTGAACTGATTTTTTTTTCACTTGAACTATTCTTTATTGTATCACATATAATGGGACTTGCATGTGAATGGAGTTACTATTTTTGCATCAAACCTCCTTAGTATGTGAACAAAAGTGTATTCCTTTTATCCCTTTTTATCCTTATGTTTTTCAATGTATGCCTGCTATGACCATCCTCACTGCATAAGTAAAGCCTCTTATTCTATGAGGTAAAACCCAATCTCCCTAATTCAGAATTAAACAAGGTACTACAATTTGTTTCCAATACACAGCAGAGGACAGTCTATCAGAAATCTCCCTCCTCATTTCAGTTAAAGCTGGTGGGTAACTGAGAAAAAATATGTAGCAGAAGCCTGTGTGCCCTGGCTACTTCATGCTTCTGGAGGGACTTGTCCTTATTGGACACATGAGCCAAATAATTCTTGAGAGCTTATCATGTAGAACAGCCATTATGGACCTAACATCAAGAGCATCTGTAATTTGGGTTGGTTTTCTAGTAATAGAATGATAAACATTTCTCCCCATCTTGTAGTCAAGGCTGTGTGTTTTCTACAGGGCTCTGTACTACTGATATACTTTTGAGAAAGTCCATTCAGCTGAATAACATGAGTAAATATGCAGCCTATCAACTCTAATGCCAAAGCTTAAATGAGTCAAAAGTGTAGAGATTTTTTAAGGAAAAAAAGTTAAGAACATTTAGCCGAGCTGTTCAACTCACTACATTTAAATAACGTTTCCTGAATTTTGAAATAAAATGCGTCTTAAGAATGACTATGTCTATGAAACTGCTGTTTAAAGGTGTTTTGATGTGGGCCATTTTTAAAGTCTTTATTGAATTTGTTACAATATTGCTTCTGTTTTTTGCTTTGTTTTTTTTGGCCGCAAGGCATGTGGGATCTTAGCTCCCCGACCAGGGATTGAACTCGCACCCCCTGCATTGGAAGGTGAAGTCTTAACCACTGGACCGTCAGGCAAGTCCCAAATCTGTTGTTTAAAACCCAGTTTATTGCCTCAAGATACAGAGAACTAGTGACTTGAAATGGCAAAATCCTCTGTTTATGCCTAAGAAAGAGCACTAAAACCAAGATGATTCTGAGTAGCTTCCAAAACAAATGTTTGAATATTTTGTTGATTTACAAACATAGAAAAATCAAATCTCATGCCAAAAGGAATAAAAAATGAAACAATATAATGAAATATACAGTAATTATTATCTTGCAAGTAACCCAAACCTCTTAAAAATGCATCTGTACCACATTAGTTAACTGGCAATAGCTACTGAACCTCTAGAAACATCTTAAATATTCATTTCTCCAGCACATTTATTTCTTACAGATTAAACTGGAAAATATGGAAACTAGAGCTTGACCTAAGTGTTCAGGGATGCTTTGGTTTGAGTTTCACAGAAGGTTATCATTTATTCATATATATATGTTCCATATATATGATGTCATGAGTTTTATTTTCTGTTTAAAACTTTAGTGAAATGCAAAAAAGAGATTATGTCAATATTCACACTGTCAAGAGTAATAGCCCTTTTCTTTTTATTAATATTTATTCTGTTTCAAAATAACTACTGTGGCAACATGCAGGAAAAAAAAACATTTAAGAAAGGTCCAGGAAAGGTCATCAAGCAGTCATACCAGCCCATAATAAATTCATCTCATAGGTATTCATCTTGGACATGGTCACCTTTTTGTCAAGGTCATTCAAGTTTATTCTAATATATTTTTGCTCGCATTGTTATTAAATATATAAGAACATCTAGCCATTTTAACAGGAAAAATCTTCAAGCCATAGTACAGATGGAGTCATGCAAATAACTACAATGACCACAAGGTGGCAAAGTATACAAATCTACATCATTTAGATGGGACCTTCCTGTAGAAAAAAATGTCTTTCAGCACGGGGGAGGGGCTGTGGAGGGGAGGGCTTCTCTTATGACTGTCTGCTGGCCAGAGAATGTCAAAATTATACTAATTTCTCAAAATTTGGTAATTATTCCAAATTCCCGGTTCTTGAGATGAGTGTGTGTATCGTTACTACTCTAATTCATTATAAATTTTTCCTTTTTAGAGCAAAGTTGAATTTCTTAAGTCCTAAATGTGTATTTTAAAGGCAAAATGATTAGGACTCTCTCTTACAACGTTTTAAATCCATTTGATATGTATACACGAGTCAGTTGGAAAGTGGGCGGTATTGCTACCCAAATTCAGAACCACGATGTGATTATATGATTAGTGCTAGTTATCACAAAATTACAGTTATTTATAGTTCAAAAATTTTTGGTTTAGAGAAGCTAGATTATAAGACTTAATATTGTTGTTTCCAAAACTCTATGTTCTGGCTTATCTTTTCGCTGTAACGTACTTTGAGTGATCAACCAATTTTCAATGACCTAATATATAATACTGACTCTCAAATCTACAGCTGAAGCTCTGGCTTCCGAGTCCTAAGCCAGAAAATCTCAAATAGCCATGTGGATAAGCCATACACAATTTATATTTAATGTATTTAAAATTGATCTCATTTTCTTCCTCCCAAAATGCCTACTCCTTTTATCTGATTTCACTTCTGGTAATCCAATGGTTGGTGACACCCAAGTCAGAAACCTAGGACTGTTTTTATCTATTTTTTGGTTTCCCTGTACCCTTCATGGTCTGGACCCTGTCCACTTCTTTGGTTTCAGCCTCTGCCACTATTCTACACCCTTCTCCCGAACTTACCACATTTTCTCACCCTTCTGTGCCTTTGCTTATGCTATTTTGTTATCTAGCTAGTACTCCTGGGGTTATATTCAATATAAACCCATAGAAGCTTTCTGGACGTTTTTGGCATAATGTATTAAGTGCTTTAGAAAATTCACATTCTTGTGTTTGTCAATTTCACTTCTTTGAAAAGTAAGTCATTGAAAAGCTGGTCTGACATTTGTATAAATATTATTTATAATAGCAAAAAAAAAAAAAAAAACCCCAGAAAACTAAGATTATATAGAAATGGTAAAATGAATTACAGTATAACTCTAAGAATGTTGTACAGCTATGTAAATAATGTTTTCAAATAATGTTACAGTTTAGAAAAATGCTTGCTGTATAATATTAAGGAAACAACAAAGTTGAGGGGGGAGTTGAGAGGACTCTGGAGCCAGACTACCTGGTTCACATCTTTGTTCAGTCACTTTCTCAATATAAATGATTTATTCTCTCTGCTCCTCAGCTTCCTCGTGTATAAAATGGGAGTGACAATAATAGAGCTGTTACGAGGATTACATGAGTTAATGCATGTAAAGTGCTGACAGTGGATGGCACAAAGTAAGTGCTAAATAAAAGTCCGCTAATGTTGTTGTTCAGGACTGGGGTTCTGTGATTTTGCTGGTGGCTATGAAGCCACTGACATCCTATGTTGATAGCTGTTTTGATCCATACCCCTTAACTCCTCATGCTTATATGGCCTCAGGAAAATGATGAAGCAAATTATTAAACCAAGTTAAAATTATTCACCTTTGCTCTAAATAGGGTACTCCCTAGAGAAATTGGTTATAATTTAATAGAGCAAATTTGTTATATTTCAGTAACTGAACTGCTAAAGCACAAGAATCTCTTCAGAGAACGGTCTTGAAGAGATTAGCCTCAAACTGAATGTTCTAGACAAAAGCAAGGTTTAGTATTCTAGCTTTTGTTCTTGAAATAGAAACTGATACACTTTTCCCAAATAAATATTACTGAATATAAAGACACATTATGATAGTCTACTGATTTACTCTGAAGGCGCTTGAGAATTCTCTAGATCAAAACCTAACTTAGACAAGTAGGCCTTAGACAAGGACCCATGTTTTTTGTGTTAATTATCTTATATAAAAAGTCATGAGTTTTAGTTTGCTTAGCCAATTGGTTAAAAATTATTGATATTCCAATATACATGTGATATTGTAGGTCAAGATTTAAGACTTTAATATCCTTTTATCCCCTATTAAGCTCATCAAATTTGGACTTATTCAAGAATATGTAATAAGATTAACCTATAGGAATATGTATTGAAATAAGCAAGTCTCCAAGTGAATTTAGGTAAGTTTTAATTCTTCAACTATGGAATTCCTCATTCAACTTTAAAAAATTATGAGCTTTATTTTATAAATTCAAACTTAACTAATTTTTGATTACTCAAAAGGGTTCAACTCATATTGATTTTAACCGGTGATGAAAGTATCTGCTAACAATATAAAAAATCATACATAATAATGTGAAGAATACTCAAGGGAAGAAAGGAGTTGCTTTCAAATTTGCAGGGTACCATTCTTATTTCACTGATATTATAATTTACTTAATAGATTGTTAGCATTGCTAAAATTATTATATATACTAAAATAAAATCAATTTTCAAGTATTTTTTTTACTATTTCATACTGACATTAATTCTACCCAATGAATGAAATTTTTGCTAGAAGTTTTTTTTTTTTTTCCCCAAATCAGTGCATTATTCATTTTCTGAGCTGTAGTTGGTTGACTTGTGGTCTCAAAAAGATGTGTCTATATTCTAACTCCTCAAGTCTGTGGATGTGGCCTTATTTGGAAAAACGTTCTTTGCAGATGTAATTAAGCTAGAGGTCTAAAGATGAGACCATTCTGGATTAGAATAGGCACTACATTCAATGAAACATATAAGAAACACATTAGACACTTATTAGAAGATTAAATGTGGAGCAATATTTGGTATTAGTTGTCTAAGAGTAATTTTCCACAGTATCAAACTCTCCTTGCTTCAGTGATGGATTCATTACTGGAAACAGTTTTGGGTAAAGTCAAATAATAATTTGAGAGCTAGTTTAACCTTTAATTTCATAATTGATTACCCTATCTGACCTTCAGCTCTTAGGGTAGTGGAACAATTCCTCCTTGATGGGTCACTTGAGTTTGGAAGATGAAAGGGTCTATCAAATGATTCCTGGTCCCATATCTGACCCCAATCCTTTCTCCTCTCCACCACACCATAGGACAGGGGTGTCATGAGACAAGTGAGAGCAAGAGAACGAGAGCACGCTCAGTTCCTCTGCTTAAGGAAAGTAACTAGAATTGAGATATGGACAGCTAGATTGAAATAGTAATAAGTATGTTATAGAAGCCAGTTTGACCTAGTGAGAAATGCCCATGGTTGAACAGGCTAAAGGAATTTCAAAGAGAACAGGGATGTCTAATATTTAATTTCACTCTATCTGATGTGATGTAGCTCCACACCATTATCCCTAAACAAATAATAACAACCAACATTTATTAGATGCTTACCGTATACGAGGTAGTTTACTTTCATAACTTCACTTTATGCTTTTAATAGTTCTATGAAGTAGGAACTATTGTGAACCCCAGTCTTCAGGAAAGGTTTATAACATGCAGGTGCCTCATGGAAGCGATAATCTGGAGAAGTTAAAGGCTATATTCCATTTACATTCAGGTAAATGCAGACTAGAGAAAACACAGGGAGGTCAAGAATATTTATTCAAGCAGAAAGAGATGTCATACTGAGAGAAACATCAGAGTAACCCAAGAATTTCCAGGAAACACTGTGTTTCCTATCTTACAAAGAACATTAAATTTTTACAGGCTAGAGTGCCTCAAGTAGACTGAAAGACTTGAAGATACTGAGGCAACTGATACCTGAAGGCTATAAACCAACATTGATGGACTAGTTCATAGAACATGATATATAGAACTAATGATTTAGTTTTCTTTTTTGTATTTTGACTAATTCTTAGTATTTTTGTTAGAACAAATTGAGACATTTATACATCCCAATTTTCCAATTCTGTAAATACTTTTTTTTTAAGAATACTAAGATTTGGATCGATTAGAGTGAAAAAAAGAAAAAAGTCTTGAACAAATTTAGACAGGGTTTTTCTGATGAAATGTTGTTGTAAAACTTTATCATAAGGAACACAATCTCCACACCCGTAACAGTCCTTTTCTCTAAGAACATGTTTAGTGTGTGTTGCAATACATTATCTTACATAAAGATCTACTTCTAGATACATAGGGAACCTCCAGAGAAGTTGGTTAATTGTCATTTTTAACTAGGCATGGATGTTTATGTAGCACACTTGTCAGAAAATATTAGTAGCCTGTTAACTGAACAGATTAGATTAAAGGAGTAGGAGCTGTTTGTCACTCACCAAGTTTGAGTAATAAGGAAAATAGTGAACATGTACTGGGATGCACGTGCCTCCACTTCTTCTCTTTTGTCTTCATTCCCTTTTATCTTGCAAGGGTTGAGACTACAGTGCTATGCCTCCAAGGGGGCCTCCAGCTCCCTGAGAAACACCAGGCTGGGACCTGGTGTCAGTGGTTTTCCCCTGCTGCAGCAGCTTTGGGGCTCTTCATAATGGGAGTGTAGGGGCTGACTCTTCAGACAGGTTTGAAATCAACTCTTGGGACCTTTCTCCAGGCCTCTGTCTCTTAATAACAAACACAACTTTGTTTAAAATGCCAGACATACTTTTTAGAAATGTTAAGAATCACTGAAGAAAGAAAATCCTGTCAGCAACCCTGTGTTTGAATTCATTTTGCCATTGTTTCTTTTAAAATTAGAAGGCAGTCACTGTGCTTTAGTGCAGCACTTCTCGAACTGGTTATGGTAAAGAATCAGTTTTTCATTTTTTGGTTTTAATTCCCAATCCATTGCATAGTTATACTTTTGGAAAATATTGTAAAAATGAATTACTACAATTAAATAAAGACAATAAAATATTAGTCTACTTTTTAATTATTATATTCAACATAAAATTACTCTATCAAACTGCCATAAAAATTCCTAAACACTTGCTTTCGATCTCTGTACTCATCTTGTGGTGGCCCAAGATCAGCCTTATTCCACAGATTTTAGTTCCTGTAGCACTATGTTAGTGCTTTGGTTGGGATTTTAGTTTTATGAATAATTGAAACCTATTGATTGTTTTAATTTAAAAACTTTTTTTTTTTCCCAGAAAGAGCTGATTCTTGTGGAAACCACCTACCTTCCATATGCCCTTCAATTTAACATTAGAGTTTAAAAGTCTGAGGGGAAAGGGACTGTGTGAATAAATCCAGCCGATACACATTTATCAGTGGGACTTTAAAATTATTTTGATCCCTCCAATTTTTCCTCACCCTTTTGGAGAAGTGGTAATATCATCTCTTTGTCAACTAATCTTTATTCCTTTCCAAACTTAGAGTAAAATAAGTTAAGCTTGTAGCTATAGCAATTACACTTAATGTTCTCCCCAAAATGCACAATATCTTATGCACTGAAACAAAACAAAAAAAGAAAATATAAATAGACAACTAAGCACATATGTTTATGATTAAGAGCTTGGTGTCCAGAGCCAGATTACCTGGATTCAAATCCTGACCCCCAACAGTTATTAACTGTGTGACCTTGGGTAAGTTACTCAATATCCTTGTACCTCAGTCCCCTATCTGTAAAGTAAAAATATATAAAACACCTATCACATAACCCTCAGAGTTTTAAATAAAACGCTTGAATTTTGGGCACCTTTGTTGCTTAAATCTCACATACTATTATTGTTTGGACATTTGTTTTAGGCTCCAGACTAAAGCATACTTTCAAGATTGGTTTGACGACTAGGGCTCAAGAAATCTAAACCGTGGTTTCTGGTTCCAATCAAGATGGAATAAACACATAACATCCTACTTCTTCCTCCAAATGCAACTAAAAACCCTGGACATAATACATACAGCAGCTATTTGAGGACTCTGAAAAGTAAATGGTAGTAGGCAGATTGGGGAAAGAAACCAAAACTTGATGTAGCACCAAATCAGTGATGAGTTTCGCATTTTTTTTTCTTCTCTAGTATCTCTTGGCAATGAAAACTCAAAGAGCCTAAAACCTGGGACTATGCATTGAATGTTAATAGAAACACTGCCAAGAGAAGCTATTTTCTGGCCACTAAGCAGGAAGGGGGTTCCCTAGGGTCAGAGAAAGTTGGAGAAAATCCTCTTTTTGTGTTTTTTTTTCTGTTGTCTTTCACCCTAGCCCCCAGACAATCCCGAATGAGCAGTGACAGCAATGGCAGTGACTGTCAGGCAGGTACCTAAAACTCAAATGAAGTAACATTTTTTTTTTTGACCACAGGAACTCTGGTCCCAAGACTGTAGCCCCATTGTTTCTTTACCTTTGTATTGGATTGGCCAAAAAGTCTGTAAGATGTTACAGAAAAACTCTGTAAGATGTTACAGAAAAACTCACACAAACTTTTTGGCCAACCCAATACATCCTCTTGCTGGTTGGCCCGGGAGATGGACACAGTCATAGTAATTATGCAGCAGTGTGGGGAATCTAAAGCCCTGGCATTTTAGCCAAAGGGCCATGAAAGGTGCTCCTGTGAGATAGAGGAGTCAGGGACATCACAGAGAGGAGGCAGCTCAGGAAAATAATTCCAGAAAGTTATATATGAACCCTTGGGGTCAGTCACAAGTTGTGCACACTTAAATCCGACTCTAATCAGCATATCAAAGACTTTCAGAACTAAATTGTGGGGTAACCATTTTCCAGATGCTAGACTGCTACTGGGTGGAGCACACAAAAGACAGGTTCAGATAGCACATTTTGTAAAGGCTTCAAAAACTGCACTGACTTTGAAATTACAGCCCACAGACAGCAACTAGAAATTTGTAGCCAGAATCTAACAGGATCAATAACTACTGAAAAAAAAAATTACAAACAATATTCTTCATAATATTTAAACAAAACAAAATCATAATATTAAAAATGTTCAGGATAAAATCCTAAAATCACTTAACTTACAGAGAAAAATAAAATCTCAAATATCACACAAGAAAAATGGCAATCAACAGGCACCAAAACTGAGATGGCAAAAGGTAAAAATTATCAGAGAAAGACATTAAAGTAGATATTTTAATTGTATTCCAAAAAGTAATGCCAGGCTTCCCTGGTGGCGCAGTGGTTGAGAGTCTGCCTGCCGATGCAGGGGACACGGGTTCGTGCCCCGGTCCAGGAAGATCCCACATGCAGCGGAGCTGCTGGACCCATGAGCCATGGCCGCTGAGCCTGCGTGTCCGGAGCCTGTGCTCTGCAAGGGGAGAGGCCACAACAGTAAGAGGCCCACGTACCACAAAAAAAAAAAAAAAAAAAGAAAAAAAAAGCAATGCCAAACACTCTTGAAATGAATGGAAAGACAGAAAGTCTCAATAGAAGACATAAAAACAGAACCAAAGGCAAACTTTAGACCTGAAAAACACAACAACAAAAACTAAAAACTCACTGGATGGATTCAAGAACTAAATGGAGATGAAAGAGTCAGTAAATGTGAACATAGATCAATAGAAAGTATCCAATCTAAAAAAAGATTGAAAAAACAATGAACAGAGTTTTGGGGATCTGCGAGACAATACCAAAATGTTGTTCAATATCACTGACGTCCCAGAAGGATAATAGAAGGAATATGGTTAAGAAAAACTGTTTTAAGAAATAATGACTGAATACTTTACAAATCTGACCAAAGACATGAACTTAGAGATTTATGATGCTCAGTGAAACCTAAATAGGATAAATGCAAAGAAATCCATGCCCAGAAACACCCTAATCAAACTCCTGAAAACAAATGACAAGCAAAACATCTTGAAAGCGCCCCTGCCAAATGAAACATTGCATGCATATACAGAGACAATTCGAATGGCAGCAGATTTCTTATCAAAATCCAGAGGGCGGTAGTCTGAAAGCAGTAGGGCATTTTTAAAGTGCTGAAAGAAAACTGTCAACTGAGAATTCTTTATCCAGTGAAATTATCCTTCAGGAATGGAGGAAAAATAGATATTCTCAGATGAAGAAAAACTAGAGAATTTGTTGCCAGCAGCAATACTCTTAAAAAAAGGCAAAACGGAGTTATTCAGATTAAAGAAAAATGTCACTGCAGGGCAACTTGGAATGTCAGCAATGAAGGAAGAGGAACAGAAACAGTAAACGTTAGGGTAAACATAACAGACAAATATCCCCTCTTAGCTTTTTAAATTATGTATGATGATTAAAAGTAAATATTATAACAGTCTGATAGGGTTTTCAATATACGTAGATGTAATACATATTACAACTACAATATAAATAGGGGAAGGTAAAAGGACCTATAAGGTAGTAAAGTTCCAATATTCCACTTGAAGTGTAAAATATTAATTCTAAGTGCATTGTAAAAAGTTAACTAGGTATATTTTAATCCTTAGATCAACCAATAATAAAAAATTACAAAGAGATATAGTAAAATACTCAACATACAAACTAAAATGGAATACTAAAACATAAATATTCTAATAATTCAATAGAAGGCAGGAAAGGGAAAGAATGAAAAAACAAAAGGAACGAATAGGAAAACATGATATCATTGTAGCCTAAATCCAAATATATCAATAATTATATTTAATTTAAATTGTCTGAACACACCAATTAAAAACCAAGGTTTTCATAATGAATTTTTAAAATCCCAGACCCAGCTACATGGTATCTACAAGAAACTCTCTCTATATACATCTTTTCCATCCTTTCCAAAGGATGGAAAAACATGTACCATGCAAACACTAACCACTAACCAGAATGATATAGAAGAACTGAACAAAATCATCCATCAACTGGATTTAGTTGACATTTGTAGGACACTCCACCCAACAACAGCAGAATACATATTCTTTTGAAGTACACATGGAACACTCTCAAGATTGGCCATCTCTTGGTCATAAAAACATCTTAACAAATTCAAGGGAATTGAATCATACAAAGTATACTGTCTGATCATTAGGGAATTAAACTAGAAATCAATAACAGAAAGATAACTGAAAAATCTCCAAATACTTGGAAATTAAAAAACATACTTTTTTTGTTGAAGTATAGCTGATTTACAATATTATTAGTTTCAGGTGTACAGCATAATGATTAACTATTTTTACAGATCATTTTCTTTATCCATTCATCTGTTGATGGACACTTGGGTTGCTTCCATAACTTATCTATTGTAAACAGTGCTGCTATAGACATTGGGGTGCATGTATCTTCGAATCAGTGTTTTTGTTTTGGTAGTTACATTAATCGGTATGTGTGAAAACTCACAGAAGCGTAGACCAAAAAAAAACAAGTCAATTTTACTGTATGTAAACTTTAAAATAATAATAAATGAATCTGAATATCTTACTTCATTTGTTCATAATTCAATGTGTGACACTGGAAACAAACTGTAGCCATTTTAATGCATCAATTTCCCTAGCTTAGAGTTCTAAAAAATTATTTTGTATTGTTGTACTTATAGGATTAATGAGATAATGTTTGTGAAATGCTTTGAGCTCCTTAAAAGGAAGTTGCTATGCAAATATAAAGTGTTGCTATATCATTACCCAGGCACTATTTTTTTCTTTTGCTTATATGATGAAGTTTATGATCATCTTCATTTTTCACATTATTTTTAATGAATTGTAACAATAAAATGTGGTAGCCAAGATACAAAATGAAACACATGTGTTAATGAGGCTAAAACTTTGTAATTAGAATTTGAAATATCAGTCTGTCTAAAGATAATTGGCTCTAATGATTATTTCTCTATGTACACAAGCCACAGTTTTATGATGTCCAAGTGCGACTTATTCTGCAGTTTTGCCTACAGAGCATACTTCAAGTCACTATCTCCTCTAAGATGTTCTCTGTTTATCTGGGTGCCTGAATAGAGGGAATTAAGAATGACGAAAAAATTCACATCTGATGGAAAGAGCACTCTGTCTTCGAAAGGGAGTAATGAAAGTGTAGTCAGTTTAATTTTAGACTCTGCTCGTATCACTTATTTTTTTTAAAAAAGGCTTTTAATCTCATTATGAACAAAAGCATGACTTAATATTTAAATTCTTGGACTCCAAACAAAATTTTTATTTTACTTTCTTAAGTGTAAAATAGGGATTCCACAATTCCCCTTGACAAAATAACCAATAGCTTCCTATATACTTCGGGACAAAGTGTGAATTCTTCTTCCTAGTTTTTGAGGCCTTTGTTAGTATTGCTCTAATTAACCTGGACAATGTTATTTCCTGGATCTACCTCCATATTAACCCTCTACTTCATCAAGAGCTTTTCCTTTGTTCAATTCATTCTTACTTCTTTATCCTTCAAGTGATTCCTCTTGCTCCTCTGCTTCCATCTAGAGGGCTGAAAGCACCCACAATGAACCCAGTTTTTTGGAGATTTTGCAGGAGACCTATATATAGGTCACATTCAGGTATTTGCTTCTAATAACCCATGTCTCTCTGGAAGGTAGTGGAATGCAGTAGTCAACCAATACGAGACAGTTATCCACCTTCAAGAGTGGAGACAAAATTATGAGAGAAAAGAAAAATAATCTATTTGGATCTCCTTGAAAATTGAGATCACTAAGTGTCCAAAGCTCAACTAAAGTGTAACCTCAGTTCTCAGACCAAAACAAGTTGAATATTTCAAAAGGAAAAGATCCAAGGGTTTCAGGTTTATTAAAAAATAGTATAAAACATGAAGATCCTTTCATTTCCCAGAAAAAATCAATCTTAATTCAAAATCTTACCATTTCATTCAAGGTACAGAAAGAAGTTTTGAGGCAAATGTTCACGCTTTTCAACAGAAAGTAGCTGGTGGCCCAGATTCATTTAAAGAAACTGTCACTGTCAAAAGTCCCTAGACACAATCTATGACACAAATGAGGTCCAGGGAAGGATGTGACTTTTCCTCTTTCAAAACAGCATTTGCCCCCAGAGAATTAGAAAACATATGCATCACTGACATCTTGCTGACATTCAACTTAAACCATGCTTTCATGAAATCTATGAATTAGAAGGTAAGTTAGAAGTCAGCTTGCCCAGCTTCTTGTCTTGCTATAGAAACAAGAAATGAACTTCAAAGAGGTGAAAATTGTTTCTGTCTAAGCCCTGACATTCATATATGTGGTTCAGAAATCTGTGGAATACATGGAATTCTTACCGAATAGTACTTTATTAATTTTTAGATCCCACAGCTTTTGTAACACTAAGTAATTTGAATTCATCTTGTAGGTAACTGGCAGCAGAGTCTTTGAAGATTTCAGAACCTATGAGTACAATGATTAAAGCAATTTGGGGGACGGTAAATCTAGCAGAGGTGTGTAGAGTAGATGATACGGAGAGGAATCTGAAGGAGAAGATTTCACTTAGAAAACATTACATTGCAGCTGATTTGAAAATAAATTGATAATAGTGATTGTTAGATGTGTTGAATTTAAGTCATGGGGTGGGAACCTCTAGATAGATATAGATTATGGAGATTATCTATAGATTTATAGAGAGATGTAACTGGAATGTTGAGAGTTTGACGTGGTCAATATGGATTTGGGAATGTTAGCTAAAGTAACAGTTGAATTCATGCAAATAAGTCATATCAAAAGAAGAAAATATTGAAAGAGAAAAATAATAAAACCTTGGGAAATGCATATAGAGGTAGGAGAGAGGAGGAAGTTAACATCTGTTGAGCTGTAACATATGCCAGCAATTTGGCTAAGAAATTTAAATACTTATCTTAGTTATCCCACCTGCACTCTGAAACATACATCATTGCCATTCTACTTTTGAGTAGACAGAGAGACTTTAGAGGAACTTGTCTAAATTCACTAAACAAGGAATGGAGTTGGGATTTGGATCCAGGCTTCTTAAGCTTCAGAATTCAGGCCTTTCCCGTAGCCCATCAAAACAAATGGAGGCAGGACACCAGAGATGGAAGTTAGAGGGAATATGGGCAGTAACCACATCTGTCTTTTCATCTGCTATATTCCCAGCACATAGAAAGTGGTCAAAAATAGTTGTTGAATGATTAAAGAATAATAATTATCACTGATTGATGGATGTCTCAGATCAAGGATGCACTAAAGAGTTTTATATGCATTATCCTGTTCAATCTCTCAAAATACTCCAATAAGAGATCACAATGTTTTCATGGTCACCCAGAATTCAATACAAAGTTAGTCTGTCTCTTCATTTGGGTTTCTAACCTCTATGTTATCTTGAGAAAATCCATCAGTTTTGAGTTTAAAGCCACTGATGACTCATGTGAGAAGAGATTCATTGATGACAAAAATGAACATTTTATTCCATGGAATATAAATACAGAAGCCGAAGAAAAAGGAGTGAGGAATTTTCCAGAGAAATAAAAGACAGTAATTAGATGTTTGATAGAAGAAGGAAGGCCCAACTTGATTTGTTTAGGTTTTGTTGGAGGTGGGAAGCTGAACTTGTTTTAAGTCAAAAGATAATTTGTTGATGGATACCAAACAGAGCAAGGTTAATTGGGGGCTGCGTTCTGTCTGAAAAAAGGCAAGAAAGAATCAGAAGAGTTCAGGTAGGAGGGTTACTTAGCCTTTGAGAAGATTTAAAAAAGATTCTTTCTCTGAACCTGCAAGAAAAGTTCAGAGCTGGGAGAAAGAAAAACAAGTCAAACCAAAGGGACAAAGGAGCAAAGAAGCTGGAGGTGCTGAGGAAAACATGCAAAATAGCTACCACTAGTGCCAACCCTTTCTCTTTCAAAAAACAATTTGGAACATTCTCCTCAAGCAGCATGCTGCTGTTAGCTGAGGTTAGTGTTAAGGGTTTGAAGGTTCATGCAGGCCCCACCCACACCCACTCATCCCTTATTGTGGAGATAGGGAATGTTTTTATCCACTTGAGTACCGGGAGTCATGTTGTTCGGACACGCAGAGCCTTAAATGAGGGACAAATAGATTAAGTGAAAATTTTAAATGAGACATTTCAATTTCACATATAATTGAAATTTAATTACCTGATAGTTTATTTGCTCATCATAAGAAGTCTGAATAAATGAGAAAAATTTGGATTCTCTGAATATTTTCTCCTAATGTATCTCTCTTTTTATTTATAATAGATTATATATGTTTTCAGGGTGTTTGTTTAAAGTCCTATGGACATTCTTAAAGTGAGGTTAATATTATTAACTCTGAAGACTGTCATAATAGGGGAGTGAGAAGCTCAGCAAATCTTTTCCCAAAGAGCAATAATACACCTAGCAAATTTTCCCAAAACAACCATTTTAGGACCATGGAAATTGGCCAAGGGCATACAATGAACTGATAAGCATTTATTCAGGAAAAACTAACCAACCCTTACTAAGAACAATGGGAGTCTGTGGCCTTTTAGCTTGCTCCCCTCCTCCCCTCTCCCCTTGACTCTGTGGCAAGGGAGTTCTACCAGGGTGGGGAAGGCTAGGAAAAACCAGGGGTCTTACTGACAGCAGATGGCTGACTTGATTTGGAGCAGAACATGGAAAACCCACTTCTAGAGTTATTGTCAAAAACAATAGCAATCTCATCATGAACAAACATTTAAGGACAACATTACAGCTATCCTGAGGTTGCAATACAGATTGGGATAATGAACAGATTGGTAGAACAGCCAGAAATTTACTAGGAAGATACAGAGGAGGTTTTCACATACCCCTCGTGGCTCAAAAGCTATGTGTATGTACAAAGGTGTATACACACAGAAGAGTCTGAGCCTTAGGCATCTACTTTTCACCTGAGTGAAAGACCTTGCACACAGAGAGAATAAAAGCATCTCAGGGAAAGAAACTTATTAACTGCTTGAACCTAACCCACACTTTGATTCACCAGCAAAGGACAGAAGTCTAACTGGCTCAAGGTGCTTAAACACAATCTCTGAACTATCACTGACCACTAACCTATGCTGTCCTAGATGTGGCATCTAGGAAGCCAGTCTTAAAAATAAAAATAAACAAACTAAAACTGAGCAGAGACATAAGCAGATGCGTACTTCAGGGAAGACAGTTTCTAGAGTATTAATCCTGATAAGTTACTGAACAAACAAAAGCAACAACAATAACTATGATGGGGATGATAAGAGATGAGTCACAATACAGAGTGGCTACAATATGTTAGTTAAAATCCATAATTTTGACATGAAAAGAAAGAGGAAAGTGTGATGCATACACAGGATAAAAAAGCATTCAATGGAAACTGTCTCTGGTGGGGTAGAGGATGGGAGAGAGGGCCCAGAAATTGGACTTAACAATGGCTTCAAAGTAGCTATTACAAACATGTTCAAAGAACTCAGGGAAACCACATTTAAAGAATTGGAGGAAAGTATGATAATGACTCAACTAATAGAAAATACTTTTTAGAAAGATGAGCATAACAAAAAATAACCAGAGAGAAAATTTACATTTGAAAAAAAGTAAAATAAAAAACTCACTGGAGAGGCTCAACATCAGATTTGATTTGGCAAAAGAAAGAATAAGTGAACTTAAAGATAAATCAGTACAGATTATCCAATCTGAAGGACAGAAAGAAAATGAAAACAAAAACAAAACAAAACAAAAACAGTTTCAGAGACCTGTAAAACTCACCAAGCACACCAACTTATATGTAATGAGAGTCCCAGACAGAAAGGAGAGAGACAGAAGGGCAGAAAAGTATTTGAAGAAACAATGGTCTGAGTCTTCCCAATTGTATGAAAAAAATTATCTACACATCTAAGAAGCATAAGCTCAAATAGGACAAAAAAGAAATCCACACCTAGATACATGATCTTAAACTGCTGAAAGACAAAGAGAAAATACTGAAAGCAGAAAGAGAAAAATAATTCATCACATATAAGGGAACCACAATACGATTAAAGGTGACTTCTCATCAGAAACAATAGAGGCTAAAAAGCAGTAGGATGAAAGAAAAAAACAAAAAACAAAAAACCCCATGAACCAAGAATTCTATATCCAGCAAAACCTTCCTTCAAAAATAAATGTGAAATAATGGCATTCACAAGATATGCAAAGACTGAGAGAACTTGTTGCTAGCAGACATGTCTTAAAGAAATCCTCAAGAAAGTCATTCAGGCAGAAAGGAAATGACTCTAGATAGTACCCTCCCTGAATTCACATGAAGAAATAAAGAGCAATGGAAAAGGTAGGTAAATATAAAAGATGATATATTTTTTTACCTTTCTTTTCTCAACTGATTTAAAGGATAATTGTATAAAATGATAATTACAAAAAATTGGGTTATAACATATAAATCTATAACATATATGATAATAACATCACAAATAAGGGTGGAGGGAATGGAGCTATATTGGAGCACAGTTTGTATATTTCACCAGAATTTAGTTATTACTGATGTGAAGTAGACTGTGATAAGAACAGATGCATATTAAAATCTCTAGAGCAATCACTAAAAAATAACTTAAAAATAGTAAAAAAATCCAACAAAAGAATTAAAATGTTACATTAATAATAACTACCTAACAAAAAAGAAGATAATTAAAGAGGAGCAGGGGAACAAAAAAGACATGAGACATATGTCAAATGCATGGTAAAAGGATAAACAGGAGTTAACAAGGCAAGAGGGTAGGGTGGAGAGGACACCCCACATTTTCTGAGTGTTTCAGACAATGTGAAAAGACTGAGATGAAAGAGCCTGTTCCCTTTTGGCAACTAAAAGCAGTTGGCCCTTCTCCATGGGCCTCAGTGTATCTTCAGAGGAACCAGTATTTGGTTCCTTAAAACAGGTTTAAACAGACAGTATGTAAAATGTAATCACTTCATAGAGGTAGTCAAACTTAACACTGACTGGATAATGGATGCAAAGAGGAGACAGATGGCTTTCTTATTCTCACTGCTGTACTTATTGTACACATTCAGTACAATGGCTGACCATATATTTTTTTAAAAAGTCTCCATGAGAGTGAGTATTCACTAAACTCAAAGATTCTTTAGGGCTAATGGACAAATCGAAAGCATCACTGATCAAAATATTTTTCTAAGCACTGTCCTCTTGCTCAGGCCAGAAGCAAGAATAGTGGGAGTTTGCTCTAGTGGTTCTGGATATATAGAGATCAGCAAATTTATGACATCTTGAATAGACTGATAATGTCGTTTAAGGAATAGCGCCACTGCAACAATGACAGAGGACACATCCTCCCTAAATCGTGCGTCAGTCATTTCTCTCATCTTTGTCAGAATCAGAAGATTCTTCTGTATCAAAAACGTTGCTCTGCCTCTTGTATTAAACACAGACTACTGCCCATGTCATTAAACACAATGATATACCACTGATGTGAAGTGTAGACAACTGCATTGATGATATTTAGCATAAAAAGTGGGTGCTGGTTCAGTGAAATTGGATTCTTTGCAGTATCAACTGATATTTTGGATGGAAGAAAGTGGCATGACTTTCAGCGGCCCATTTTTTTCCTGAACATTAGCAGTTACTTACTCTTTCCTTTGCTTGAATAAGTTGTGTCGGTAGCATGGCCACACAGATATCCTTTTGACATGCTACTCTGAATGTAACAGAAAGAGTAATGTTTGTTACAAACTGCTGGAATAGTTGGTAAGGCTGCCCCCCAAAAAGCTGAAACCATTATTCCTCCATAATATTTTCTACTATTGTCTACTTCATTCCTGAACTTACTTCTTCCCTTGAGTTCTATAATATTACTTCATGTAATTCTATCTTTAAATATTCCTTTTCAATTTTCCTTTTTTTCTGATTGAACCATTCATGTTGATATTTCTCAGGTTTGTGTCCTATGATCATTCTTTCTCATTCCACCCCCAAGGACCTGAGTCATTCTAATCAACTTGTGGTGAGTTATTGACTCCCAAATCTGTACCTTCAACTCCAGAATTCTTCCCTAAACTCTACACACATATCTAAATATCTTCAGGATATCTCAAACTTGATGTCTAACAGGAACTTTATATTCAACATGTTCAAATGTGAACTTACCCTTTTTAAGGCTATAATTCCTTTTGATTAATAGTTCCATCATTCATCTGAGCTAAAACCTAGGATTCACTCTGGACTCCTTTAAATTCCACATTCAACTAGTAACCAAGTCCCGCTGATTCCACCCATCAACATCTCTTATATATACCTCCCCACCTAGTTTCCTATTTACTCCTGCCTTAGTTCATGCCCTCATCATCCCCGATGTGTTATTACAATAGTTTACCTGGTCTTTTGGCTCACCCCTGCCCCGGCTTCAATCCAGACTCTGTCTTGCTGGCAGTGAACTTGTTGATGTTGATTATTCTTCTGCTTAAAAAGTCTGAATGATTTCCTCAGATTTAACACAGAATAAATTCCAAATCCCTTAAAATAATACAGAATAGTAATTAACCATTGGAAAGATCAACTATTTTCCTCCCATCCCTCCAAGTGCAAATATTGTCTGTTGTCTTAACATAATTATGTAACATATTCAAGTGGCTTACAACACATAAAATTCTTCCAAACCTTTATTACAAATTATTTTCTGTTATATAGTAACAGTAATACATGATAATTCACTGTCATCCTGCTACAAAGAAAAACAGCCCACAATTATCCACTCCACACACCTGAAGTCTGTTAAGTCCAATACTAGTTTTGTCTTCCCCAGGCTACAGAACTTTACTTAAGTTGGCTTTCTCTTCAGGAGTTTTCCAGTATTGATGTGTTATTATAGTTCACCTCAGAATCTTCTTTTTTAGAAAGAAATTATTAGAGTCATTATTCTAATAAATCAGGAGGCTACACTGAGATTGCTGTTTGTAATATTCTTATGTCTCCAAGTATTCTGTTTGGCTTTGTTCATTCTTCTCCTTTCTACTGGAAACTAGATGACATGCAAGACAGAAAGGTTTCAGTATACTTGGAAACATACTTTTGTGGCTGCAGACTAGACAAAGCTAAGTTCTAGGCCCTGAGACTTTCTCTGGTCTTTTTGAGCAGATACCCCTGCTCTTATTTGGCCAGAGAACATTAGCATGGATCACAGATGAAAATAATTCAGTCGGATGGACACATATTTTGCCAAGAATATTTATTTGTTATTGTTGAAAAATACACATAGGCAAAAGGTTGATTAGCTGCTGATTTTCCATAGTACAGCAGGGTATTGTAAGAAAGGGGAAAATGAACCTGTTCTATACATGGCAGTTACATTTCTAAGGCATTTAGGCTTAAAAAGTAGTAGGTGCACCTAGGCCCATTTACTTGAGTTTAAATATACTGAGGCACACCAGGCAGGCAAAGGATTTGAAACTATACCGTAAAACTGTTTCATGCATTTGTGTCTTAGGATTGCATATCCATCCCCCCGAGCCCCCAGTCTCCATCATTCATTTTTTCCACATGAGTTTTGGAGTTGTTCATAGAACACTGGTAATAATCTACTCTTCAAGAGTTTGCTTATAGGGACAACACCGATGGGACACACAGAACAGAACTACTTCATGGACAGGCTCTGTAGACTCTTACCAAATTGAGGCTCCAGTAAGAAAAACACCGATTTGCAAAGGCACAGTGGAGACAGGTTTAATGCCTTAAATATAACATGAATCATTCACAATAACAAGTTTAGCGTTTCAGCGAACTTTTGTTAATACAACACAGTTGGTCACACAAAATACAAATGCTTCTGTTGATCTGTCTTGGCAACTCAGATACATCAACAGTGCTAACAGTTTAACAGCTTTGTTCTCATCTGACAGAAAATAATGGCAGTTCTGCAAGGCAAATGTTAAACCTGACCGTATGTATTTATTAATTCCACAGTGTTTTGACAGATTATAGGGGATGGAACTCAGAGGATGCTGACACGCTCACTGAGGGCTTTCATCTCTGTTTCTTCGGTCTCAGGACTGTCACTGTGGCCAGTGCTTGGATCGATCAGGTGTGTGGGGTACTTCAGCCCCTGCTCGCCTGCGTACTGCTCCCACCTTGAGTCATCACTCTCATGGGTGATGTAGCGTTCCCCGATTTTGCATTCCAGCTCTCGTAAATCTAACCAGGTCTGATAATCCTGAGGAAGAAAGTGCAAAATATTACCATAGATATGATTAAAACTCATTTAAACACTCTTTCATTGTTGTCAGCTCCCACAACATATATGTTACCCTTTTTTCTTCCACTCCCACCGTGCTATGTCTTTCATCAGGCACCCTGAGGTGACAGCATCAGCACCAAAGCCATCCTATTTACCTAAACTGTGCAAATGCATACTGTTTACAGGATATCAGGCATCAGAAGGTGGGCAATTAATATTTGCAGTCAAACAAAGCAGAATGTTGGTATTCCTTTGGAATTTAATGCCTACAAATAATCCTTCAGTATTTCAGAGGATCGTTTTTCTAAACTTCTAAGTTCAGTGTGAAAATAAAATATTTAAGAGAGAACAAACACATGCATATGCTTTACATCTACCATGCATTTCTTTTACAAGTATTGCCTTGGATTTAAATATACAGCTTCCAAACAAGTACAGTGCATGACCAGGTGGGCATCTACTTGGATATTTATCAGGATTACACATACAGATGCCTTTGAAATCTGGTCCTTGGAGTTTCATTTTGACCCTTCTTTTTTTGTCTTTTGTTTTTGGTGTGTGTGTGTGTGTGTGTGTGTGTGTGTATGTGTGTGGTATGGTGTGTTTCTCCCTTATCCAATTTTCCTGGTAGAGAAAGAGGTTTAGAAATACTAAATTGTTATTAAATCCTATGAAGTTGCATGCATTTTGGCAAACAAACTGGTATTATAATTATACTTTAAAAAATATGACAAAAGATTTTTATATATAGTATCAGAATCTTAAATACTTAGAAGCTTATTCAACTTAGAAAATATCCAGTGATTGATTTTTACCTGTAACCAAGGGTGACTCAAGGTCTTATCCACGCTATAGCGCTTTCTCATTTTTACTTGCAGCAAGTTATTGATAAGATCAATGGCTGAAAAAAATTTTTATTGGTAAAAACAGATGACATATCTGGAACATATGCATAATTCATTTATAGTTTATTCCACATCTGCTATTTCACACAGTTAAATGCAACACAGTGATAACAGATACTAGAACCTTAAGAAAATTCCCCTTGAGAATTCTAAAACCTTGGCCTTAATTTAATTTTAGATGCAAAAAAATGAATCGGAAATAATTGTAGAGGAAGGAGTATGAGTTCTTTGTGAGTATGATGTGAACTTCTCTTAGTCTAGTTTCTAATACATTTTTCTGAAGTAGGAGTTTTGTTCAAATATACATCATTTAAATACGTGTAGCACTAATGGCAGGATAAAACTAATATTCAAGAGAAAGCATTTACTAATTTTGTTACAAAATGTGTTTAAAGTTTGAATACACATAATGGGCTCCGTAGTCTTGAATTAAGTGACAGACATCTGGATGCCACATTTAAAAGGAAGAAAATAAAGCATAACATAGGCCATGACTCATGATAAACTTAGAGCCTAAAAACCAATGGCCCAGTGGTGAAACACTTTTGTCTCTTTCTCTTTACTTTTAAAAATAATCCATGGGGCTTCCCTGGTGGCGCAGTGGTTGACAGTCTGCCTGCCGATGCAGGGGACGCGGGTTCGTGCCCCGGTCCGGGAGGATCCCGCGTGCTGCGGGGCGGCTGGGCCCGTGAGCCGTGGCTGCTGGGCCTGCGGGTCCAGGGCCTGTACTCCGCAACGGGAGAGGCCACAGCGGTGAGAGGCCTGCGTACCGCAAACAAAAAACAAAACAAACAAAAAAAACTATGAATTGGAATTATATCAGCCTTCATTGCTTTCGTAGGGAAGACAGGTAATCAACTTGTCTAACAATAATTCTTCTAAGAGGTTAGAATCACAAACCATCCAGCCTCATACTTTGCCTCTGACTGGGACTTCAACAGAGTGTAATTTAGGAAAAAAAGTGATTCTTCTAGTTATCTAGTCTACAAAGCATCTTACCCAGAGTACCATGTAACAGAGTTCTCACTCACCTTTCTGAAAACTATTATTTTCAGCCTATACCGTTAATTGTTCACTATTTATTAAATTCATTACCTCATGCTTCCCATTCATTCTTGGAATGACTTCCCATTTCTTTCTTTCCTGTTAGCATTTTCTTCCCAAAAAGAACTTGGTGAAATCTGCCAAACTAATGAAAGCATTCACATTCCACCAAAGAGTCCATTCCCTCCCTTAATCAACCCTGGTCATTAAGTTTCTTGAGAGATGGATCTTTCTATCAAAAACCTTTAACAGGTATCTGATAAAGATGCAAATTAACTCCCCAACTTCCTCAACCATCAAGTCCTGAATGAGGGGGCTTTGACTCCATTGTTTGGTCTACATCAATCTGTGTGGATCTGAAAATACAGTGTCACAGGAGTCCTGAGGCCACCTGGAACAAAGATCACTTTATTCCCTCAGAAGGAATCAGAATCCTTCTCGTTATCAGGCAAAGAGAAACGATTTTTACAGGCTTTTGGTAATCTAGAATTGTATCACTTTGATACTAATATTCCAAGTATTTGCCTGCATGGAAGGACTGTAGAATCAAACATCTAAGAATTGCTTGATTGGAGAAAGTAAATGTAATAGCACATGTTTAAATGCTGTCTATGCCCCTACACCCTTGCCTTCGCTAGGATACGTTAGGAAACACAGTATTTAGTACAATTTCAAATTCCAAGCATGTGTTCTCAGAGGGCTTTTGAAAGTATAGTTCTCTCAGTGAACTGTGTATTGGGCATGGGCTTTAAAACATCCATTCACATGATTTACTCACTGGTGTGTAAAGTGCACCTTCCATTCTTGCTGCTGTGAAGTCACACAGCAAAAATGGAGAATAAGGGGAGACGGGAGAATGCACGTGCTACCGTAAGCATGCCGCAGCATTATGCTTCCCCACACACTGCAGGGAATAAAGACATGTTATTAATTCACTCCTTCTGCTTTGAATTCTATAATTAGGAAGGTAGGAGTACAGCAACTCGACAAAAAGTCTGGTTTGTGCCCAAATGGGCCCCAACAGTGAATCACACTGCCTAATGGGGAAGGAAGTACGGCCAGGGGAGAAACTAGATGTGTCTGAAGGGAATGGAATATGTGAAGATGAAAAAATTGCTCTGCTGAATGAAGCATATAATCACAAGTCTCACTACAGCCACAGTACACAGCTGACCTGAATAAGCACAGCAAGCCAATGACAAGCACCTCCGAGAGAAAATAGTTTAGGACCTAAGGAGAGAATTAGCGGGAGTGTGTGTGTGTGTGTGGGTGTGGGTGTGGGGGGTGTGGGGGTGTGGGGGTGGGTGTATCTGTGTATTTATAAATATATTCCATGGCTCTTGATAGCAGAAAACAGAAATAATTAACTATTAAATGTTGAACACTGTAGTTAAATATTGGGAACCCGGTGTTACTGAGAAAATAGGTTCATCATAGTGTTTGAGAGTTCCATTCTATTGGTCACTGTTTCTGGAACTCCTAAAACATCCTTTTCATTAATCAAGGCTCATACAACCCAGCATTAAATATACCATCCAAAATGCCTTTCACTAAGCTCACTTTTAAAAAGAGATTCTACTGTTGTTTTTTTTTTTTTACAATATTCTTTATATTGACCATGTATATATCGCATATACGTACATTCATTTATCTGTTCATTCACCAAATATTCCTTAAGGAATTACTGTTGGCAATGACATTGGGAATAAAAAAGGTAATGATAAAGCCCTGAAAAGCTCCCAATCTAATTGCAAAGGCAAAATATGCACACGTGTGTGCACGCGCACACACACACACACACACACGACAAAATGCACCATTTACTCAGCAATGGGAGAGGCCACAGCAGTGAGAGGCCCACATACCGCAAAAAAAAAAAAAAAAAAATGCACCATTTAAAATCTTTGACCTTTAATTAATATCCTACTCAAAGAAAAAAATGTTTTCTTTAGCGCTCCCTAAATATAAGTAGCTAGGGTCCTAGTGACTAACTGCAGTAGTCCAATCTATTTCACATCTCAACGGTGTTGCAGGATACCAGTGACAAGAATTCTTTTCTCCTATGTTGTGCCCAAAGTTGTCTTTTTATAACTTACCCACATTAATCCTATTTATGCTGTAGATGCAATGGAGAACTTGACTATTCTATATGACAGCTTTTTATGTTCACTAGCTCTTTTTCAATGTCCCTGTTCACAATGGACCAGAATTTTCCTCACAATTAACTGACAACTTAATTGTGATATTATTCATATAGCCTAGGATGGAAGGTTTTGCTTTTTTAAAAAAATTTCACATTCATATTCTTAGGTACTCCTAACAAACATATGAAAGTAGTTACTTTTTTTTTTTTTTTTTTTTTGCGGTACGCGGGCCTCTCACTGCCGTGGCCTCTCCCGCCGCGGAGCACAGGCCCCGGATGCGCAGGCTCAGTGGCCATGGCTCACGGGGACAGCCGCTTCGTGGCATGTGAGATCTTCCCGGACCGGGGCACGAACCCGCGTCCCCTGCATCGGCAGGTGGACTCTCAACCACTGCGCCACCAGGGAAGCCCCAGTAGTTACTATTTGAATCTCTATTTTATATAAAAGGAAAAGCTGAAACTTCAAAAGGTCATATAACTTGGTCGAAGTCAGACAGTTCCCAGGTAACAGTTGAGGTTGAAACCCAGGGTAACTGGCTCCAAAGCCCATGCTCTTAAATACTATGGCATGCAGTAGCCACATCATACCATTAACTCATTATTATTAACTGATAATCTCAAAAACTAATTAAATTTAGAAAATTTCCAATAATGAACATTAAATTCTTCTTAGTCATGTTTCCACCATACTTTTATGTACATAAGTGCCTGGATTGATCTATCTATCTATCTATCTATCTATCTATCTATCTATCTATCTATC